>NC_090320.1:117985273-118316134 GCF_040869045.1 Eurosta solidaginis | reverse complement strand
GTTCTGATCCGAAGCTTATTACTTCGCTTCATTGGAAAGCGTTTAACGTGGCAAGTCCCAAGCCAGCACACAACTCAGGAACGGCCTACCTACAGCGGGTATATTCTAAGCCCCCATAACCTGCAGGAGTTTCTTCCATAATTGCTTCTGCCAAACCTAACAAAAATCAAGTTTAAACATCACTAAATGACGCTGTTCCTGCGTAATTGGTTCTTTCGTCTACTAGAGTTAACAGACGCGTCAAATATTATAGTCTAAGAATCCATATCATAACTTTTGAAGAAAACTCTTGATATCCGAGTTTCTATATAATTTCTTGACCCTGTTTTCTTCAGAACAAACTTCTGAAACCTGCCGCTTAGTTAGTAGTTACACATTTGTAAAAGTAATTTATATGCATGTTAAGCTTTCCATCAAAATCGACACATTTTTACTATAAACTTTATTTGAAATTTGCAGGCCTAAGACAACATCACTGCCGCCATTGTGGCAAAGCTGTGTGCGATACTTGTTCCTCAAACCGAATAAATATACCGATAATGGGATTTGAATTCGATGTACGATGTTGTGATTCATGCTACCAGCAATTGCAAAGTGTTGAGTATGTCTGTTAAAATTTTAAGACTTTACAAATATATTTGTTCTTATAGACGTCCGTCATTGGCTTCGTTTCATGATGCAAAGCACTCTATCGTCAACATGGATTTGGACGAGGAACGAAAATTGCTATTGACAGTAGGGCAAGACCGTATTATAAAAATTTGGGATTTATCTGCAATGTGGTCACAATAAATACATCCGCAACTTTCTAAGTGTAAATATCAAATTATTGAATGTACTTGTAATTGAATCTTATGGCCTTTTATTTTTTTTAAATAATGTTGCTATCCGTTGGGCAAAATGGTTGAATTTTTGTGAAAATATTGCCTTTTAGGCCCGGTTTTTCAGTACAAGTTCAACTCAGTTTGTCAGCTAAACTACGCTTAAACTTATTCTGCAGTTTTTCAGTCTACTTTAACTGAAGGTTAAGCTGAGCTTAAGCGGCCGATCTGGCATGGTTAATCTCTAGTTAACCTATCGGCGATTTGCGTTCGTTCGAAATGGCGTCGAATATATCCAACAAGCATTTGGGCTTGAGTACCATTATAGCTCATGTTGATAACTAGCATACCTCTAAATTCTCAAGAGTTGTTACGATACAGTGGCTCGACTTGAGAATCATAGTGTACTAAGCAAAAGAGAGAATTTTTTATAAAGCGAAAAATGCTATTACTTAAGTTTAAAAATCATAGTTCCCAACTTGTGGTTCTTTTACTGGACTCAAGTTTAAGATTCTAATACTACAGTATTTTCACGAAAATAAAATATGTATGATTTATTTTTGACAAATTACGCTTCCTTACTGCCGCTGTTGGCTTTGGTGGTACCACCTTGGAGATCTTTTTTCGACCTCACCTCAACTCGACATGTAATGTAGGATACCACCTGGAGAAACGTGTTGAATATTCATTTGAGAGCTGAACATTTCTCAAAATCTCCCAAAGGTTGATAATAATTTGAAAATTTAATGACGTTGGAGATCAACTCGAGAACTATAAAATTTACACAATTTCTCAAAGGTTGGATAGTGATTGGAGGATGAAGTTGGATATCAACTTCAGAGCTATCTGGTTTAAGAATAACTAGATAATGATTTGGATATCACCTCCAGAACTAGATATATATTTCGCTGGAGAAATATCTTTTAAATGTTTGTTGGGTAAGCAAAATCCAGCTGTTGTCGTATCTGCAAATTATCTATAGATAAAAAAACAATGTTGCCGTACAAAAAAGCCTACTCCAAAAGCGGCCTTAAACTGTGACTAAAAAACTGCCCAGTAGTTTAACTGTAGTTTAAATTTGACCAGAGTTTAAGCAAACTTAGTTTAAGCTTAGCTTAACCAACTACTGATAAACCGGGCCTTAGTGTGGTCAACAGGCAATATTTACTAAATAATAAAAAAACGACGTTGATTCTAAAAAATAAACCGCCATTAGAAGTAAACGTAATACTAATAAAAAAAGAAAAATAGAACACTTTTTTTCCATATACATATATATTTCTATAACAATATGTTATTGATTCGCATCTACAATGGATCAGCAAGGAAGGCAGTCGGCATGATCTGGTGGTGCACAGTGGCTAGTCATGTCGGTTGGGCTGGGTTCTTGCCAACCTTGCTGTCCTGCGCCATAAACAGAAACATGGTCATATCATGCCTAAAAAAACTGACAAAAGCGCAGAGACAACTCAACCGCTTACATTTCAAAATAAAACGACATCCGGCAGAACCGGATGCCACGGACAGACCGTTCAACATTCAAAATTTAGAATTTAAAAAGAAGTTCAAAAAAAAAAATCTAACCGCAAAAAGATTACCGAATCGGATGTGACCGGTTGCTAACGCTGAGAATAAAAAAAAATAAAAAAAAAGCTGAAAATGGAAAGGGGACAAAAATAGGCCGAATATACATAGGCGCGCCGCGGTTGTTGTTGCGACACCCGGTGCTATTCCCACCCTCAAATCCATGGCCACCGACGCACCTAAATTTTCGGTGGCCGCTTACCTGAATTCCCTACCCTCGTGCCTTCTAAATAAAAAAGAACGCCAACATTCCCATTACTACAATATTTTTATTGACAAGTCATTATATAAATAAACAAAGCTGAATTAATACTAGGCAAAACTTCAGAGATTACAGCTAACTAATAGTAAATCTTCCAAAATCACGATCAAAAGAGACGGAGGCTTGCTTATCATTGAAAGTTAATTTGGCTTTTATATCTTAATTGAATCTCCTGTTAATGGGAATAATAAAAGAAAACTGAGTCTGTTTTGATGTTGATTTTGTAAGATAATATTCCTTACAAACGTTCTGATATAAAACCTAGATACATTAATTCTAAGAGTTAGGTACTCAGACGTTACATACATCAATTTCGCAATTCAGATTGATACAATGAAAACTGAGGTCATCTTGATATAACTGTGATCATGCTAGTTCGAAAGTTTGTTTTTAAAATAATAGTCAGACAGTTTACTTGAAGTCGAAAATAACAGATCCTATCGCTTCGATTACTGCACGATTGGTTTACATCGGTCAACTTCAAAATCAACTAAATTCTTCTTTTGGTTCCTTTTTTTTTTTTGAATTTAGTGTAAAAGCGTTTAAATGTACTGCCAATAAAATGATTATAGATATTGATTCAGAAATACAATTTGAAAGTTGAAACTTTGTTGCCAACTGGTTGAAGCGAGGAGTTTAAAAAAAAAATTCTAGAACATTGATCAAAGTTAAATTAATTTTCCAAATACTTAAAATCTAATCACTTCCTATACAAATTTACTTATCACAACTACATTGTATATCTGTGTTGCTATTGTTCTGCACAATACTGTAGGTGCCTGTGACACTTGCACTTATCTAGAATCTAGCCGAAGTACCTACTCCGTAAAAAAAATTTATTAGTTGCTAAGTAAGAGTGGCGGCCACCGTGGTGTGATGGTAGCGTGCTCCGCCTATCACACCGTATGCCCTGGGTTCAACTCCCGGGCAAAGCAACATCAAAATTTTAGAAATAAGATTTTTCAATTAGAAGGAAATTTTTCTAAGCGGGGTCGCCCCTCGGCAGTGTCTGGCAAGCGCTCCGATTGTATTTCTGCCATGAAAAGCTCTCAGTGAAAACTCATCTGCCTTGCAGATGCCGTTCGGAGTCGGCATAAAACATGTAGGTCCCGTCCGGCCAATTTGTAGGGAAAAATCAAGAGGAGCACGACGCAAATTGGAAGAGAAGCTCGGCCTTAGATCTCTTCGGAGGTTATCGCGCCTTACATTTATTTTTTTTTTAAGTTAGAGGAAGACCCTTGATGTAACCAGTAAGACGGGGAGGGGTATATTTAGAAAAAAAAAATTGTGGTATTTTATTTTATTTTAGTCTATTTTATTTTAGTTCGTTTCACTGTAATTTGTTTTAGTTTATTCTGTTTTATTTGAGTTTTATTTCTTTTCTTTATTTAATTTCATGTTATGTTATTTTCTTTTAGTCAATTTTATTCCAATTAATTTATTTTACTTTAGGTAACTTTATTTTAATTTAATATTCATTTTTATTTAATTTTACCATTACTTTCATTTGAAAATATTTTCCCCTTTTATTTTCCCAGCTATAACAATTTCTTTGTCTAATTTCAGTAATTATATTTTTATCAAGAAGTTTTTATGCTAATTTAGCAAAACTTCACAAAACTTTAAGAGCCTGTATGCACCTACAAATTACTCCTTCTCTAAAGTACTTATTCATCCACGATTTAAACTAACATTTATGTATGCTTATCTATGTAGTAGGCAGTGCGTTAATCACGCAGACCTATTTATACGGTTCACTAGATAACTTAATAACCAAGTTAACGTTTATAACGCACATAGTGTATAGTTTAAAATTTTTCTTTTGTTTGTGTTTTTTTTTTTTTTTTGTAGTTAAAAATAAGAAACTAAACTAAAGAGCTCTGTGTGGATATAATGAAATAAGTTGTCTAAGGAAAGATTGCTGACATGTCAATGGAGCAAATTACTTACTTACTTATTTACTTAATTGGCGCTTAACCGTATACACGGTTATGGCCGTCCAACAAGGGGCGCCAGTCGCTCCTTCGCTCCGCCAACCGGCGCCAATTGGTCACACCAAGGGAGTTTAAATCGTTTTCCACCTGGTCCTTCCAACGGAGTGGGGGCCGCCCTCTACCTCTGCTTCCATAGGCGGGTTCCGATAGAAACACTTTCTTGGCCGGAGCATCATCTTTCATCTATGTTGATGTCTGCGTATAGCTCGCACAGCTCATCGTTAAATCTTCTTCGGTACTCGCCATCGCCAACGCGTAGAGGTCCATAAATCTTTCGAAGAACTTTTCTCTCGAACACTCCCAAAGCCGCTTCATCTGCTGTTGTCATGGTACATGCTTCTGCCCCATATAGCAGGACGGGTACGATAAGTGGCTTGTAGAGTATGATTTTCGTTCGCCGAGAGAGGACTTTACTTTTCAATTGCCTACCTAGTCCAAAGTAGCATTTATTGGCAAGATTGATTCTTCGCTGGATTTCAGTGCTGATGTTGTTGCTAGTGTTCATGCTGATTCCCAAATAAACGAAGTCTTTTAGTATTTCGAAATTATGGCTGCCAACAGTAGCGTGGTTGCCAAGGCGCGTATGCGCTGACTCTTTGCTGGATGACAGCAGGTACTTCGTTTTGTCCTCATTCACCATCAAATCTTTACCGCTTCTTTTTCCAGTTTGGAGTAAGCAGAACTAACAGCGCGGGTGTTTAGGCCGATGATATCAATGTCATCAGCATATGCAATGGAGCAAATACATATGTATTATGTTTAAGTGGAAATTGTTTAGTTGTGTTGTAGCCTTAAGTTAAGTACGTTTGTATATTAATAACTATATGTTGTTGCAGAGTCAAAAATGAAAAAAGTTGAGAGTACAAATACGTTTATTTTGCCCGTATTCGGAACGAACTCACCGCTTTAACCGTAGATATTTGTTTTCGTAATCAGGATTGGCAGCAGGCCTATTTTCGTCGGCCCTGCTGTTGCTGTTGTAACTGGTGCTGTTGCAGCAGGCCTATGTTCGGCGGCGCTGCTGTTGTTGTTGTAGCTGGTGATGTTGCAGCAGGCCTATGTTCGGCGGCCTTGCTGTTGTTGTTGTAGCTGGTGCGGTTGCAGCAGGCCTATATTCGGCGGCCCTGCTGGTGTTGTTACTAAAGCTGGTGGTGTTGCAGCAGGCCTATATTCGGCGGCCCTGCTGTTGTTGTTGTAGCTGGTGTTGCAGCAGGCCTATGCTCGGCGGCCCTGCTGGTTTTGGTTGCGCGATAGTGCGCTGTATTGGTACTGTTGGTGTTTGTGGTGCGCTAGTGGTGGTTTCGCTAATGATAATAGTTGCTCGAGTTAGTGGTGTCGCTGGTACAACATTGGTGGTGGCAGAGCATGGCGTTGCTTATGGGCGCCCTTTGAATTCGTTGTAGTGGTTTTGAACATCGTAGATGGGTTAACATCAGCCTCTTAGCATCTTACTTTTAACGTCCAACGTTAAGTCTATAACGCGCTTTACCTTTGTACCATACAACTTAATTTGGTCAAACTACTTGTTAAGCATTGCACTTTGAGCAAACAAAGAATAGTCCTAAGTATATACTGTGTTACAATACGCGTTTTATTTTTCTTATATAATCATGGTTGTCTTCCGGATTTCACTGTGCCTGGGACTTGCTTTTCCATCTTTTGGGACAAAAATTAACCAAGTTACACCATTAAAAGGGTGAGAATATCCATGATGGCATGAGATGCGTTTTGTTGGTACACTGCTTGTATTTGTCTGATGGTTTGGCACCCTTACGCGGTGTCCTGCATATAAGTATATATACTGATCTTCTCATACGCAGTTCTCCACCTAATTCATGGTCGCACTCATTATTTTTGCAATGGTGCCACCTACGTTCTTGTCTGGCCAGACGAGCGCGACGTAATAAGATTTGAGTAGATGGCCTATGGACGAACGCGAGCTCCGATTTTTGTTGAATGCACTAAACCCGATGCTTCCAAGAGGCGGCGCGTAACTCGCATGAAACGTCCACTATTTGTTCGCTGCTTTGACACGCCCCAAATTATAAACAAGAAGAATTTTGTTTATTCCAACGAAAATTTCAAGCAAAAATGTACAAACGATTATGACGCTGATTTGAGAGCAGACAAAAAGGAAAATCGATAACTTTTCCTTCACTTTTTCCACTTTAAAGGGTGTAAATTTTTTTTAAGCTATTGCATAGATTTTATCGCAGGCTTGGCGACTAAATCAAAAAAACCGTAACGGATATTTGTCAAAAAAGATCCGAAAAGGCTCGAAAAGGTTCGAAAAGGTTCGTAAAGGTTCGGTGTTAGCAACAGGCCAAATACATAAAATTGGATCTCTATCATAAACAGCGGTGGGCACCACTACATTTACACGGTTACCAAATTGAGAATTTGTCAGTAAACACGAACGCGTAGCGAGCACGAAAGCAAAATCAATTATTTATTTAGTTTGATTTCAATGCTTGAACGGTGAACATGTGTCACACGCACTCTTTGGTACTCTGTTTTAAGCGCGCGTGCGACACTTCCTCCCGTACGACCATCGAAATCAAACTAAAAGAGCTGTCGTTGATTTTCTCGAAGTAGCCATTGTGCTATCGCTTATCGTATACCATGACGGAACGATACAAGGTGGCAGCATGGTGACATACCTACAAACGTAGATAAAAGTTCCATGCACTTTGTTTTTTTAAATTCGATGGACAAATGTCAAAATCGTACTGCGACGAAAGTTGATGTATCAAATCAAATAAAAAAATTTTATAATCAGCTGTCCCGTGCTGCCACCTTGTATCGTTACGCCATGTCGTATACATATATGGTCGCTTACAAGCCAGCCTAATAAAACCGCACTGTGTTTTTTTAGCGCACGCAAATAACCGGCGTTTTTTGCCCTAACCAAAATAAGCATGCGTTGCGACAATGTAAAGCATGTGTGCAAACGTCAAATCTAAATGTCACGCAGAACAAAAATTGGAAATCGAGTTAGGTTTTCACGCAGCAAATTCAATTTGAGTTGCTCTCATACAAGTTGTATGTGCCTGAGACATTTTTGACAGAAAATGACTTGCGTGCGTTTATATTAGGTTGGCTTGTTAGCAGGTGCTAAGCTCACGCCCACCCCGGATCATAAAGCTAAAGTTATAGTTAAAGTGAATGTTAAAGTTAAAGCGAAAGTTAAAGTTAAAAATAAAGTTAAAGTTAAAGTGAAAGTTAAAGTTAAAGTTGAAGTTAAAGTTAAAGTTAAAGTTAAAGTTAAAGTGGTAATTTAAAGTTAAAGTTAAAGTTAAAGTTAAAGTGAATGTTAAAGTTAAAGCGAAAGTTAAAGTTAAAGTTAAAGTGAAAGTGAAAGTTAAAGTTAAACTTAAAGTTAAAGTGAAAGATAAAGTTAAAGTTAAAGTTAAAGTTAAAGTTAAAGTTCAAGTTAAAGTTAAAGTTGAAGTTGAAGTTAAAGTTAAAGTTAAGTTTAAAATTAAAGTTAAAGTTAAAGTTGAAGTTAAAGTTAAAGTTAAAGTGGTAATTTAAAGTTAAAGTTAAAGTTAAAGTTAAAGTGAATGTTAAAGTTAAAGCGAAAGTTAAAGTTAAAGTTAAAGTGAAAGTTAAAGTTAAACTTAAAGTTAAAGTGAAAGTTAGAGTTAAAGTTAAAGTTAAAGTTAAAGTTAAAGTTTTTTTTTTTTTTTTTTTTTTTTTTTTGTGTTTCGTGGAAGGAGGAAATGCTTTATGCACTGACCGGGATATTTAAGCCTCACTGCGAGACTCTCCGAGTGTAGGACTCCCTTCTGCCATGAAGGCCTACCCACTAAAACCTAACCTCCCACGGCCCGCGCAAATCCCCGTACCTGGGACCGCGTTTAGCATTACTTCGGGTACGGGTGCGCGCTACGTGAGCTCTATGGCTACTCTCACGCTAATGGGCTAGGCATCCGTCTTCTCGTTTAATGGTAAGTATATGCCTCACATATGTGCTGACCGTATCCCATCTGTCTCTTCGACAGGTCATGTTATTAATGACACTGCCCGGGGATAGGTCGCCAAGTACCTCTTCTACCCTCCTTTGCTGATGGGAGAAGTGCCTGCATTCGAAGAAGGTGTGGCGTACATCGTCTATTTCCCCACAGTACAGACAGCTCGGGCTATCAACCTTACCCATTCTGTGTAGGTATTTGCGGAAGTAACCATGTCCCGTTAGAAACTGGGTCAGGTAAAAGTCTACCTCTCCGTGCGGTCGCTTCAACCATGGATCAAGTTCAGGGATTAGTTCCCTAGTCCACTTTCCTACGATGCTGTTGCTCCACTGATCTTGCCAACGTCGGATCGATTCTTCTCGCGCCTGCATGGCAACAGCAGCTCTACTTGCTTGCGATCCGTTGTCATATATTGTTTTTCTTTCCTCAACGAGAAGATATATCGGTATGGTTCCCGCAACGACCAGGACAGCTTCAGCTGAGACCGTGCGGTAAGCCGAAGATATTCGCAGCGCCCCTCTGCGTTGGACCGAGGTGAGGGCGACTCGGTTCTTTCGGTATTTCATTGCGTCCGCCCAGATTTCTGCACCATATAAGAGTATAGAATCCGAGGCTGATGCAAGCAACTTCCTTGTGCATGGTTTTGGGCCACCTGTGTTTGCCATTAATCTACTCAACTGCGCTATTATGCGCGCAGCTCTTTCGCAGGTCCCTCGTATGTGATTCGAGAAGTTGAGTTTGCTGTCTAACCTCACTCCCAGATATTTCGCTGAAGCGAGTGTTTCTATTGGCTGGTCCCCAACCATCATGTTCCTGGTAGTGGGAATACGTCTCTTTGTGAGGATGACGATCTCCGTTTTGGCTGTTGCTAACTGGAGACCGTGCTCAGCCATCCACCTATTTACATTACGCATGACCTGGTTTAATTTTAGCTGTGCCAGCTCGCAGCTTGGTGCTGTTATCACAGCTGCCACGTCGTCTGCAAATGCAACGAGGAAGGTGCTTTCTGGCATGTCTAACCGAAGAAGACTGTCGTAAGTTATATTCCAGAGATCGGGACCTAGTACCGAACCCTGGGCTGCTCCACCTGTTATTTTTACCTTTTTTTGACCGTGAGTACTTTCATATATTAGATACCTCTCTCTTAGGTAGTCCCTTAAAATTTCTAACAAATATTGCGGTACTTTGAAAGTGCTTTCTAGTGCCTCAAGCATGTCCTCCCACCTAGCTGAGTTAAAAGCGTTTTTGACGTCCAGCGTGACCAGCAACACTATAGGTCTTGCTCTGTGGCACGCTGTCTCGGCTTTCTTGACTGCGTCTATAACTTCTGCTATGGCATCCATTGTAGAGTGCCCTCTCCGAAAACCATGCTGTCTGGGCGACAGTCCTCCGGCGTCCTGTAACGCTCTGGTGAGGCGTTGCTTCAGGAGACTCTCCATCAATTTCCCTGCTGTGTCCAACATACATAGGGGACGGTAGGATGATGGAGAGTTGGGATCTCCTTTCCCTTTTGGAATGAGAACCAGTCGTGCTGTCTTCCATATGGTGGGGAAAATTCTTTCTTCGAGACATTTGTTGTACATGTGCAACATAAGTTCTGGGCAGTCGTTTGCAGCTAGTCTAATTGCCTCCGCGGGTATTCCGTCGGGCCCAGATGCTTTCCTAGGTTTCATAGTTCGCACGGCAGTTTTAAGCTCTTCTTCTTGGAATGGTTCCACGTTGCGATCTTCATGGGTAACGTACCCGCCCTCCCTAGGCAGTTGGGTGGGAAACAGGCCATCCACAATGTTCCTTATTTGGTTCTCGTCCATCAGCTGGTTTGGCGGACGGAACTTCTTCATTACTATCTTATATCCCTGCCCCCATGGGTCTCGATCCACTTCCTCGCAAAGCGCTTTCCAGCACTTAAGCTTGCTTTGCTTAATGGCAGCACTAAGAGCTTTCTTCGCTCCTTTGTACGCTTCCGACTTTTCTAGAGCCTCAGGCCTGCCGCGCGCGCGAGTTGCTATCCTTCGCATCCTGTGGCATATTTTCCGCAGCTCCGCGATTTCGCTATTCCACCAGTATACCTGCTTTTTACCCCTCCACACTCCCCTCCGTGGCATAGAGAGGTTGCAAGCGTGGCGAAGACAGCTCATTGTCTTTTCAACCGTCTCTTCCGTCGGACTGGAAAGTTAAACTTAAAGTTAAAGTTAAACTTAAAGTTAACGTTAAAGTTAAAGTTAAGGTTAAAGTTAAAGTTAAAGTTAAAGTCAAAGTTAAAGTTAAAGTTAAAGTGAAAGTGAAAGTTAAAGTTAAAGGAAAAGTTAAAGTTTTTTTTTTTTTTTTTTTTGTGTTTCGTGGAAGGAGGAAATGCTTTATGCCCTGACCGGGATATTTAAGCCTCACTGCGAGACCCTCCGAGTGTAGGACTCCCTTCTTCCATGAAGGCCTACCCACTAAAACCTAACCTCCCACGGCCCGCGCAAATCCCCGTACCTGGGACCGCGTTTAGCATTACTTCGGGTGCGGGTGCGCGCTACGTGAGCTCTATGGCTACTCTCACGCTAATGGGCTAGGCATCCGTCTTCTCGTTTACTGGTAAGTATATGTCTCACATATGTGCTGACCGTATCCCATTTGTCGCTTCGACAGGTCATGTTATTAATGACACTGCCCGGGGATAGGTCGCCAAGTACCTCTTCTACCCTCCTTCGCTGATGGGAGAAGTGCCTGCATTCGAAGAAGGTGTGGCGTACATCGTCTATTTCCCCACAGTACAGGCAGCTCGGGCTATCAACTTTACCCATTCTGTGTAGGTATTTGCGGAAGTAACCATGTCCCGTTAGAAACTGGGTCAGGTAAAAGTCTACCTCTCCGTGCGGTCGCTTCAACCATGGATTCAGTTCAGAGATTAGTTCCCTAGTCCACTTTCCTACGATGCTGTTGCTCCACTGATCTTGCCAACATCGGATCGATTCTTCACGCGCCTGCATGGCAACAGCAGCTCTACTTGTTTGCGATGCGTTGTCATATATTGTTTTTCTTTCCTCAACGAGAAGATATATCGGTATGGTTCCCGCAACGACCAGGACAGCTTCAGCTGATACCGTGCGGTAAGCCGAAGATATTCGCAGCGCCCCTCTGCGTTGGACCGAGGTGAGGGCGACTCGGTTCTTCCGGTATTTCATTGCGTCCGCCCAGATTTCTGCACCATATAAGAGTATAGAATCCGAGGCTGATGCAAGCAACTTCCTTGTGCATGGCTTTGGGCCACCTGTGTTTGCCATTAATCTACTCAACTGCGCTATTATGCGCGCAGCTCTTTCGCAGGCCCCTCGTATGTGATCCGAGAAGTTGAGTTTGCTGTCTAACCTCACTCCCAGATATTTCGTTGAAGCGAGTGTTTCTATTGGCTGGTCCCCAACCATCATGTTCCTGGTAGTGGGAATACGTCTCTTTGTGAGGATGACGATCTCCGTTTTGGCTGTTGCTAACTGGAGACCGTGCTCAGCCATCCACCTATTTACATTACGCATGACCTGGTTTAATTTTAGCTGTGCCAGCTCGCAGCTTGGTGCTGTTATCACAGCTGCCACGTCGTCTGCAAATGCAACGAGGAAGGTGCTTTCTGGCATGTCTAATCGAAGAAGACTGTCGTAAGTTATATTCCAGAGATCGGGACCTAGTACCGAACCCTGGGCTGCTCCACCTATTATTTTTACCTTTTTTTGGCCGTGAGTACTTTCATATATTAAGTACCTCTCTCTTAGGTAGTCCGTTAAAATTTCTAACAAATAATGCGGTACTTTGAAAGTGCTTTCTAGTGCCTCAAGCATGTCCTCCCACCTAGCTGAGTTAAAAGCGTTTTTGACGTCCAGCGTGACCAGCAACACTATAGGTCTTGCTCTGTGGCACGCTGTCTCGGCTTTCTTGACTGCGTCTACAACTTCTGCTATGGCATCGATTGTGGAGTGCCCCCTCCGAAAACCATGCTGTCTGGGCGACATTCCTCCGGCGTCCTGTAACGCTCTGGTGAGGCGTTGCTTAAGGAGACTCTCCATCAGTTTCCCTGCTGTGTCCAACATACATAGGGGACGGTAGGATGATGGAGAGTTGGGATCTCCTTTCCCTTTTGGAATGAGAACTAGTCGTGCTGTCTTCCATATGGTGGGGAAAATTCTTTCTTCGAGACATTTGTTGTACATGTGCAACATAAGTTCTGGGCAGTCGTTTGCAGCTAGTCTAATTGCCTCCGCGGGTATTCCGTCGGGCCCAGATGCTTTCCTAGGTTTCATAGTTCGCACTGCAGTTTTAAGCTCTTCTTCTTGGAATGGTTCCACGTTGCGATCTTCATGGGTAACGTACCCACCCTCCCTAGGCAGTTGGGTGAGGTAAAGGAAAGTTAAAGTTAAAGTTAAACTTAAAGTTAAAGTTGAACTTAAAGTTAACGTTAAAGTTAAGGTTAAAGTTAAAGTTAAAATCAAAGTTAAAGTTAAGGTTAAAGTTAAAGTTAAAGTTAAGGTTAAAGTTAAAGTTAAAGTGAAGGTTAAAGTTAAAGCGAAAGTTAAAGTTAAAGTGAAAGTTAAAGTTAAAATTAAAGTTAAAGTTAAAGTGAATGTTAAAGTTAAAGCGAAAGTTAAAGTTAAAGTGAAAGTTAAAGTTAAAGTTAAGGTTAAAGTTAAAGTTAAGGTTAAAGTTAAAGTTAAAGTTAAAGTTAAAGTTAAAGTTAAAGTAAAGTTAAAGTTGAAGTTGAAGTTGAAGTTAAAGTTAAGGTGGGCCAGGGGTGACTCTAGAATGTGTTTGTACGATATGGGTATCAAATGAAAGGTGGTAATGAATATTTTAAAAGGGAATGGGCTTTAGTTCTATAGGTGAACGCCTTTTCGAGAAATCGCCATAAAGGTGGACCAGGGGTGACTCTAGAATATGTTTGTACGATATGGGTATCAAATGAAAGGTGTTAATGAGTATTTTCAAAGGGAGTGATCCTTAGTTCCATAGGTGGACGCCGTTTCGAGATATCGCCATAAAGGTGGACCAGGGGTGACTCTAGAATTAAAGTTAAAGTTAAAGTGAATGTTAAAGTTAAAGCGAAAGTTAAAGTTAAAGTTCAAAATAAAGTTAAAGTTAATGTTAAAGTTAAAATGAAAGTTAAAGTTAAAGTCAAAGTCAAAGTCAAAGTTAAAGTTAAGGTTAAAGTTAAAGTTAAAGTTAAATTTAAAGTTAAAGTTTAAGTTAAAGTTAAAGTTAAAGTGAATGTTAAAGTTAAAGCGAAAGTCAAAGTTAAAGTTAAAAATAAAGTTAAAGTTAATGTTAAAGTTAAAATGAAAGTTAAAGTTAAAGTCAAAGTCAAAGTCAAAGTCAAAGTTAAAGTTAAGGTTAAAGTTAAAGTTAAATTTAAAGTTAAAGTTTAAGTTAAAGTTAAAGTTAAAGTTAAAGTGAAAGTTAAAGTTAAAGTTAAGTTTAAAGTTGAAGTTAAAGTTAAATTTAAAGTTAAAGTTAAAGTTAAAGTGAATGTTAAAGTTAAAATTAAAGTTAACAAGTAAGGAAGGCTAAGTTCCGGTGTAACCGAGCATTACATACTCAGTTGAGAGTTATGGAGACAAAATAAGGAAAATGAACCTAGGGTAACCCTGGAATGAGGTTGTATGACATGTGTATCAAATGGAAGGTATTAAAGAGTAGGTCATAGTTCTATGGATGGACGCCATTTAGGGATATCGCCATAAAGGTGGACCAGGGCTGACTCTAGAATTTGTTTGTACGATATGGGTATCAAATGAAAGGTGTTACTGAGCATTTTAAGAGGGAGCGGGCCTTAGGTCTATCGGTGGACGCCTTTTCGAGATATCGCCATTAACGTGGGCCAGGGGTGACTCTAGAATGTGTTTGTACGATATGGGTATCAAATGAAAGGTGGTAATGAGTATTTTAAAAGGGAATGGGCTTTAGTTCTATAGGTGAACGCCTTTTCGAGAAATCGCCATAAAGGTGGACCAGGGGTGACTCTAGAATATGTTTGTACGATATGGGTATCAAATGAAAGGTGTTAATGAGTATTTTCAAAGGGAGTGATCCTTAGTTCCATAGGTGGACGCCGTTTCGAGATATCGCCATAAAGGTGGACCAAGGTTGACTCTAGAATGTTTGTACGATATGGGTATCAAACGAAAGGTGTTACTGAGCATTTTAAGAGGGAGTGGGCATTAGGTCTATAGGTGGACGCCTTTTCCAGATATCTCCATTAGGGTGGGCCAGGGGTGACTCTAGAATGTGTTTGTACGATATGGGTATCAAACGAAAGGTGTTACTGAGCATTTTAAGAGGGAGTGGGCATTAGGTCTATAGGTGGACGCCTTTTCGAGATATCGCCATTAGGGTAGGCCAGGGGTGACTCTAGAATGTTTGTACGATATGGGTATCAAACGAAAAGTGTTACTGAGCATTTTAAGAGGGAGTGGGCATTAGGTCTATAGGTTGACGCCTTTTCGAGATATCGCCATTAGGGTGGGCAGGGGTGACTCTAGAATGTGTTTGTACGATATGGGTATCAAATGAAAGGTGGTAATGAGTATTTTAAAAGGGAGTAATCCTTAGTTCTATAGGTGGACGCCGTTTCGAGATATCGCCATAAAGGTGGACCAAGGTTGACTCTAGAATGTTTGTACTATATGGGTATCAAACGAAAGGTGTTACTGAGCATTTTAAGAGGGAGTGGGCGTTAGGTCTATAGGTGGACGCCGTTTCGAGATATCGCCATAAAGGTGGACCAAGGTTGACTCTAGAATGTTTGTACGATATGGGTATCAAACGAAAGGTGTTACTGAGCATTTTAAGAGGGAGTGGGCATTAGGTCTATAGGTGGACGCCTTTTCGAGATATCGCCATTAGGGTGGGCCAGGGGTGACTCTAGAATGTTTGTACGATATGGGTATCAAACGAAAAGTGTTACTGAGCATTTTAAGAGGGAGTGGGCATTAGGTCTATAGGACGCCTTTTCGAGATATCGCCATTAGGGCGGGCCAGGGGTGACTCTAGAATGTTTGTACGATATGGGTATCAAACGAAAGTTGTTACTGAGCATTTTAAGAGGGAGTGGGCATTAGGTCTATAGGTGGACGCCTTTTTGAGATATCGCCATTAGGGTAGGCCAGGGGTGACTCTAGAATATTTGTACGATATGGGTAAATAACGAAAGGTGTTACTGAGCATTTTAAGAGGGAGTGGGCCTTAGGTCTATAGGTGGACGCCTTTTCGAGATATCGCCATTAGGGTAGGCCAGGGGTGACTCTAGAATGTGTTTGTACGATATGGATATCAAATTAAAGGTATTAATGAGGGTTTTAAAAGCGAGTGGCCCTTAGATGTATATGTGAAGGCGTTTTCGCGATATCGACCAAAATGTGGACCAGGTGATCCAGAAAATCATCTTTCGGGTACTGCTAATTTATTTATATACGCAATACCACTAACAGTATTCCTGCCAAGATTCCAAACGCTGTTGATTTCGCCTTGTAGAACTTTTTCATTTTCTTCTACTTAATATGGTAGGTGTCACACCCATTTTACAAAGTTTTTTCCAAAGTTATATTTTGCGTCAATAAACCAATCCAATTGCCATGTTTCATCCCTTTTTTCGTATTTGGTATAGAATTATGGCATTTTTTCATTTGTCGTAATTTTCGATATCGATAAAGTGGGCGTGGTTATGGTCGGATTTCGGCCATTTTTTATACCAAGATAAAGTGAGTTCAGATAAGTACGTGGACTAAGTTTAGTAAAGATATATCGGTTTTTGCTCAAGTTATTGTGTTAACGGCCAAGCGGAAGGCCAGACGGTGGACTGTGTATAAAAACTGGGCGTGGCTTCCACCGATTTCGCCCATTTTCACAGAAACCAGTTACCGTCATAGAATCTATGCCCCTACCAAATTCAAGGATTGGTAAATTTTTGTTCGACTTATGGCATTAAAAGTATTCTAGACAAACTAAATGAAAATGGGCGGAGCCACGCCCGTTTTGAAATTTTCTTTTGTTTTGGTATTTTGTTGCATCATATCATTACCGGAGTTGAATTTTGACTTATTTTACTTATATACAGTAAAGATATTAAATTTTTTGTTAAAATTTGAATTTAAAAAAATTTTTTTTTAAAAAGTGTTCTTCATCCAATTTTGCTAATTTTTATTTAGCACATATGTAGTAATAGTAGTAACGTTCCTGCCAAATTTCATCATGATATCTTCAACGACTGCCAAATTACAGCTTGCAAAACTTTTAAATTACCTTCTTGTATAAGTGGGCGGTGCCACGCCCTTTGTCCAAAATCTTACTAATTTTCTATTCTGCGTCACAACGTCAACCCATATACCAAGTTTCATCGCTTTATCCGCCTTTGGCAATGAATTATCGCATTTTTTCGGTTTTTCGAAATTTTCGATATCGAAAAAATGGGCGTGGTTATAGTCCGATATCGTTCATTTTAAATAGCGATCTGAGATGAGTGCCCAGGAATCTACATACCAAATTTCATCAAGATACCTCAAAATTTACTCAAGTTATCGTGTTAACGGACGGACGGACGGACGGACGGACATGGTTCAATCAAATTTTTTTTCGATACTGATGATTTTGATATATGGAAGTCTATTTCTATTCCATTCCTTTATACCTGTACAACCAACCGTTATCCAATCAAAGTTAATATACTCTGTGAGCTCTGCTCAACTGAGTATAAAAATAAAGTTAAAGTTAAAGTTAAAGTGAATGTTAAAGTTAAATATTAACTTCTCATTTATTCAATAAAAGTAAACAATTTATTTTCTTATCGGTCACCACGCTTAAAAAGTTAACTTGAATTAATATCAAAGACAAAACTCGAATTAATATCAAAGAAAACAAAATGTTGCATAGATATTATAATTGCATAAGTTGATAATATGCAATAGCTTTACCGCGGCAGTCCCCGAGTGCCACATCGGTAATAAAGATTCGTTTATAAATCTTCCACATGGATTTTTATACGTCTCAAGTACTTTCAGCCGTGTTGAATCTAAGACATTCGTGCATAGATTTTTCAGCTTAAACTAACAGATGGAAGCGCACATTTCACTTGGAGATGTTTTGTTAGTTGTTTTTTTCCAGTATCCAAATGCTCCAATTTTCTGCTGCTTTATATATTTATTCACACACTTAATATTGCTTACTTTGGGATTTTTCATTTTTTATATGCAGCTATTTCCGCTCTTCGCATAGCTTAATTATTTTCGGTATACCTTTGCACTATTATTTTCTAAAATACATTTGAATTAAATGCATTTACCTGCAAATGTGGTTTCTTATGTTCACCCTTTTTTCAGTATGTTCTTGTTTAATTGTTTTATGAAATGAAATAAGGAAATTAATTTGTCTGTTCACGATTTGATGCCAATTTCGGCTGCAACATTTTCAATCCAACTTGACGAACGAGCGGAGAAAAACGGACTTTTGTCGACGCGTGCCATCCACTTAATTAGTTTTTTTGAGAAAAAAAAACCTCCACCACGCAGTTATGCCGTTAGCAAGACGAAATTCCATTCCATTATTGCGACTGCGTAGTGGAACGGCGCCGTTAAATCGTATGATTTAACTGTGGTTGCCATGTTGGAACCATACAAGGTGGTAGTCACGGTGACATTTCTGCCGCCATCATTAAAAGTTCCATATACTTTGTTTTTGTGAACCGATGTACTAATGTCAAAATCGTACTGCGCTGAAAGGTGAAGTGTCAAATCGTATAAAAACTACAAGTCAGCTGTCACCTTGCATAGTTACGCCATGGTGGTTGCAGTTATTGGGAATTTTTCCACACCATTAGATTATTTCGCGATGCCACCTGCGCGAAATTAACAAAAATTTGCTTTAACCACCCCAGGCAGACATGAGTGAGGGTGAATCCTACCTTTTTCCCTATCACCAGCCAACTGGTGCGTTCCAAGGGTGACTCTCCCAAGTGGACCATAACAAATATGCTCGCAATGTATTTTGAAAGCAAAGGAAAGCAGCCAACAAAAGTTTGTGATTGTAGCAGCATTTAGATTTAGGTACATTTCCGTATCGAAAACAACTACATTATAACAGAAATATATTGGCACTTGATAATGGTGTTTAACTCGTTTCATGAATTATGCAACAGATTACTTATTGTATGAGTATCGATCAAGTCTTTACTCCCGTGTACCACCCCGAAGCCAACGCTTCCCAAAGCAGTCGGTTCTATGTACCGGAGCGATTAGGGATTTTTCCCGACCCAGGACTGTCATTTCAGTGTAACCCCACATAATTTGTTGCGTCCCTCCCACAAATTATCATCCTCCCAGCAGCTCCTTGCAGCGGGACTGCTCCATATTCTCTTGCTCCGGGAAGGTATCGAATCAAATCCGCGTCCGTCTCCTGACCCCGATCCTTAGAAATGGTTTTGCTGTGTCTGCCGGAAAAGGAGCTTTTTTGGACGGTCATACTCTTGTCAGTGTGTCTCGTGCAAGGGATGGTTGCATCGGACAGGTAGTTCTGGGCTAGGTCCCAAAACCCGACGTCCACGTAACTTTGATAATTCTTTTGTGGCTCCTTGCTGTTCACGCCCAAGGCCGTTCCGTAGTCTACGCCTTAGCGCCCTCCGACTACCTTCCAGCAGCCCCGCTGCTGAGCAAGCCACAACAAGTACCCACTACTGCTCGCGCCCTACGCCACCACCAACTCATACGGCCGCTCCCTCTCATACCTACAACCTTCGTAGTAGAGTCGGGAGCAATGGCGAGCATCAGTCCCTGCCCCCGTCTTCTTCCCCCTCTTTTTCGGCAGCAATCGTGTAGGTCAGGGAAACAGACTCTTAGTCCCTACCTCCTTTTGCACCGTTTGCCAGCACAGAATATATATGTTTGCGACATCCGCCCAATGCTGCTCCTACCTTGGACGGTGCCACTTTCCTAGATGTTCTGGTCTCTGCGACAGCAACCGCCCGACGGGTTTCATAGCGCCATGTTGCCAAGCCGCAATCCCAAACACACCGAGTACCCCAATGCTTACCCAAGGACGTCCAGTCCCAGGGCCACAACAGCAGTTGCGTCCTAGCGTTTCACAATCCGGGCGTAGTCACCCGTCACTTACTCCAAGAATGACGACGTCTCCCCCGTTGCACATCAGAATTCTGCAGTTAAACTGTAATGGATTAACTGGGAAGATCACGGAGATAGTCGATTTCATGAAGCGGCATGACATCCGCATTGCTGCGACTCAAGAGACTGAAATCACAGCAAGATCTGCTCTGCAGACTTGTTCTGGGTATAATGTCCACAGAAAAGATCGCGAGAGCGGAAATGGAGGTGCCCTCGCGTTTATCATACACCACTCTGTGCAATATTATTTATTTGATCCCGACATCGGCAGCAGGGACAGTGTCGTAGAACGTCAAGGCTTATCTGCCCGGTCAGGCGATGTAAACCTAGGAATCGTCAACATCGACATCCCTCCTGCCATCTGCTGCCCCAGTGGATAACGCCCTAATATCAACGCCTTACTCACTGGCAATAATCGCATTATTTTAGGCGATTTCAATGCCCATCACGATATATGGCATTCAAACTTGCAGGCAGACAGTAGGGGTGAGATGTTGGCGGATCAAATGGTAGGAAGCTGTCACAGTTCGCCAGATATATCAATCGTGAGCGCTGGACTCGTAAACTGCGCCACTGGCAGCCGATGGTAACATTGGCATCCGGCCACCTGCCAATACTTATTTCGCTCGTGCGTACTGTAAAGTTCCTTTGGAACCTACGAGCAAAAAGCTGCTACTGATGCCCACTCACGCACTCCTGGGCACCTTTGTAAGGGATGAAATGTGTGCTCGCACGCGCAAGCATTTCCACACCCAATCACAAACACAGTATTTTTAGTTCGTGTACTTTTCTTCATTTATGTATGTTTAAATAGAGGTTTGTAAATAAATGTTTATTATTTGTTTTACACAAATTCTTAATTTGTACTTAAATATTTTAGTTTTACAAATTAGTTTTAGTTTTCTCACTTCTTATGTGTTGCGTTTTTGTTAAGTTGCCAAATTAATAATGATAGATGGTCTTGCCGAATTGATCTGTGTTCAAGTTGTTCCACACCCGTGGGTAGATAACGGGTGTTGCAGCAACTTGAACACAGGGTGACATTTTATTATTTATTAAGGCTCTGTTACATCATCCTTTTTGGGGAAAAAGAAGAATTGGCAAAGTGATCAGTTTTGTCAGTTCTTCTTTTGCATAAGTTAAAGAATTGTTGCGAATGAACGAATTTGTTCACATTAGGGTGTTCCTCCCCTTTGAAATCGTTCGTTCGGAGCAATTATGTGGCTATTCAAAATGTTTTAATTGTACAAGCTAAGGATAAAAGCTAAAATAAGTGTTTTTATATGAAAAAAAAAAAAATTGAATTATAAATTTTCATTTTCCTATTAAAATTGTTGATTACAATATGGGAAAATATGTTTGTTTGTTTTTTTTTTTTTTGACATCTAGATTTGTATATTTTTGTTTTACATTTAAATTTGTATTATTTTTGTTCTGCCTTCTTGGCTGTTTGTAAAAAGAATTTCTAATGTACATGTATGAATATACTAATATATTGCTAAATAAATTAATTTATTTTGTTTATTCTATTTTGGTGTACAGTCTTTTCTTTTTTTGTTGTTTCATCAACAATTGTAACATTAGGGTCGATAATTTTTATTACATTAAAAGGACCCTGGTATATATTTTCATGTTTGTGGCCTGGTTCTCTTTGTACAAGAACTTTATCGCCTATTTTAATATCTAAAGGTCGTGCCGTTCTATCATAAAACGTTTTGGATTGTATTTCATTTTTAATTATTAAATCTTTTGCCATTTCATGTGTTTTTTGCATTCTAAATTTAACTTCCTTAGCATAGTTTTCGGCATTGTAAATTGGGTCAATTTTTTCCTTTCGCAAATCATGAGGCAAAGTTGATTTTTACCAAATAATAACTCGAAGGGAGAAAATTTATTGTCGAAAACTGTGCTGGTTGTTGTATTGTGTAGGAAGGTAAAGTATTTTAAGTAAATATCACAATCAAAAAAAGTATTGTCTAAATATGCACGCAAGTATTCATTAAAAACTCTATGATTACGTTCTATTGTACCAACAGCTTCGTGATGGTATGCAGTTGAAAAATTATGTTTAATATTTAAGAGTTTAGCTAATTCTTCAAATAATTCGTTTTTGAATTCTGTACCTAAATCTGATTTTATGGCGTTCATTACGCGGTAGGTTAAAATAAATGTTTCGAAAATGGTTGCAGCAATTGTTTTTGCTGATTTGTCTGATATAGCAACTGTTACCAGATATTTAGTCATGTCGCAAATCATGGTCACTGCGAACTTGTTACCGTGTTTGGACTCAGGAAGAGGTCCTATTTTGTCTATTACTAATAGATCAAATGGTTTACAAGGAGTTGGTGTTAAAACGAGTTTTTCTTTCGTTTTAGGTTTCACTTTGTTTAAAAGACAATCATTACAACTTTTGATATATTTCGATATATCACGAGTCATATTTTTCCAATAATATTTGGTTCGTAAT
Source organism: Eurosta solidaginis (assembly GCF_040869045.1). Classification (NCBI taxonomy): domain Eukaryota; kingdom Metazoa; phylum Arthropoda; class Insecta; order Diptera; family Tephritidae; genus Eurosta; species Eurosta solidaginis. The sequence goes on along the minus strand of NC_090320.1, from coordinate 118,293,897 downwards.
TTTGCGTACCGTTTTTTCATTCCGCAATGTCCACCTGAAATTGGATCGTTATGGTAAATTTTCATAAGTTTTAGTTTTGTGTCTTCTTCTGTTACTGTCTCCACTGGATCTGTTAGAATAATTTCTAATGATTTTAAAATTTTATTTCCAATATTTTTGAAATTTGTAATAGTATAATGTTCGAACAAAATATCGTTTTTAGGCCATTCAATTTTCTTAATTTTGCGTTTGCCGGTTTCTGATTCAAGCCTCGAAAGTAATTTCTCTAAAGTCGTTATTTCGTTAACAAGCTCAAAACTAAGTAACTCGAGCTTCTTATGTTTAATATGCGCAAAAATTCTTAAATTTGTTGTTTTATTATTTTTATCGTACGTAATTGCGGATCTTATTCGTGGAACTTTTTTCGAAAAATTAAATGAAAATTTGTCGTAGACATGTAAAGTAATTTGTTTTTCGTTGTTTTTGTCTGTTTTCCTATGTAAATTTTTATCGTTTGCCTTTTTTGTCATGGCTCTTGTCGGTACTGCCAAAATTTGTTTGTTAGCTTCTTTAATCTCATCGATTGTTATACGCGATAGTGCATCAGCACAAACGTTTGATTTACCTTTTATATATACAATAGTAAAGTTATATTCAGATAGTTCCAGTCTTATTCTTGAAAGTTTTGAAGATGGGTCTTTCATGTTGAATAAGTATTCTAGAGGTCTATAGTCTGATTTTACAATGAAATGGGTGCCATAAGCGTATGGTCGAAATTGCAAAGTAAATAGCTAAAAGTTCTAATTCTATAATGGGTTTTTTCTGTTCGGCTTTATTAAATGCTTTAGAAGCGAAACAAATTGGCAAATCACTACCTTGTTGTTCTTGACTCAAAATAGCTCCACATCCAGTTGTGGAAGCATCAACTGTAATAATGAATTGTTTAGTAAAATCCGGATATTGAAGTAATTTTGGTGAAAGTAACGCTGCTTTCAAAGACAAAAATGCTTTTTCGCACTCAACATCCCATACAAATTCAACTCTTTTTCTGCTTAATCGGTTTAGAGGCGCTGCCAGAGACGCAAAAATAGGTATAAACCTTCTGTAATAGTTTGCAAACGCGACAAATCGTCGTACCGCGTCTTTATCAGTCGGTTTTGTATACTTTTTAATTGCGTTTATCTTAGAGTCGTCTGGCAACAAAACCTTTGGCTGAACATTTATGACCTAAAAATGTAACTTCTGGTCGTAAAAAGTTGCATTTATTTGGGCTAAGTTTGAGATTAAAATATCTACAAGTACTGAAGACTTTTGAAAGATTTTTAATGTGGTGTGCTTCGCTACACCCTATGACGATAATATCGTCGACGTACAAAAATGCGACATTGGGTGGTATACCCGAAAAAGCTATTGTCATCATTCGTGAGAACGAATTTGGTGCTATATTTAAGCCAAATGGAAGCACTTTCCATCTAAATGCACCTCGGTCAGTGCTGAAAGAAGTAATGTCACGTGAGTCAAGATGTAAGGGGATTTGATGAAATCCCGAAAAAGTATCTTTCTTTGGGACTACAATCAAAGGACTATTGTAATTAAAGTAACTGGGTTCAATCAAATCGTTGTCTAACTATTTACTTGGCAATTTATTTCTTCGCGTTGAGAGTATGACAATCGCTAGTTTTTAACATATACCGGCTCGCTGTCTGTCAGTCTTAATTTTTGCTCGTAGAAGTTGTTTAAAGTCATTTTGTCCGTGTCAAGAGCGAAAATGTCGGCATAATCTATGCAAAGGTCAATTAATTTACTATGAGCATGTTGAAGTATTTGGTTTTTTAAAATTGAAATCAGTTTTTTCGTACGTTTGTCTTCTGTTTTTGTCTTGTTAATTGTATAAACATTATAATTTGAAAGTTTTTCTGTCCGAATACTTTTTCTTTTCACATACTTTACATCGTCCGTGGTGTTAATGACTTTAATTATTGGGATACTGGAATTAACAATGCACCTAGCTGTGAAAACGCCCTTTTCAATTTCTTGCGAGTCCACGAAAACTTTCTCGGGTGAATATCCTAAATCAAAAAGTCTGAATATTTCACATCTGGGAGGAATGATACAACTATCGCTTTCTGTTCCATGTAGGATTGGTATCGCGACTTTTTCATTACCTACCCAAAAGGAAATACTATTTCTTTCATAATTAATAATGCATTTGTTAATTTTCAGAAAATCTTTACCCAGTATGCCATCGGATGGAATATTAAAGTCTTCATTTATTACATGTAAAGTATGTTTAAGAGAAAAGTTTGAAAAATTTAAGTTTACGGCAATTTTACCTAAAGTGGAAACTGAATTTGAAGTGACACCGGTAATGTTGATAATGTCGTTTGTATTTAAGGAAATATTATTGTCTAGACATGATATTTTTATTAAAGAAATGTCTGCTTGAGTGTCTACTAAGAATGAACACAATTTTTGTGACTCGTTAAGTTGTAAATCTATGAAATATGAATAATTTAAATTTAAACAGTATATGCCTACTGGTGAAGGAAGTTCGCTTACTCGCTTAGTTCGTCCCCCCTCAGTGTTCCCTCCCGAGGGGCACTCGCATTTAAAGCGCGTACGTTTGCATTTCTACCTCTACCGTTGGACGATCTTGCATTGTTACTTCTATTGTTGCTACTATTTGTATGTGGATTGGAATTTGGTCGTGTATTACTATTGTTGTTATTTTGGTATCTATTTCTGTTATCATATCGATATCTCTGATTATTGTTACCGTTACGGTTGCTGTTGTATGAGAATGAGCTATTATTTCTATAGCCAGTATAGTTGTGATTTGGGTAAAAACCACGATAACTACTACGTGATTTTCTGAATGTATTGTTACCACGTGATCATAAAGCTAAAACCTGACGCTCTGTTACTTCGTTATTTTCTCTACAATTAATTTTGCTACCACGTCTTTCGGATCTGTAAACTCCGTTGAGGCTAAACTGGTTTTGATTTTGCGTTTAAACGACACACGTTAACAGTTTGTTCGACTGCCATTTTATGAGCTTTCGCTTGAGTGATCCCCTCAATAATAAGAGACCGCTCAAGTGAGTCAGCTAAATCTACAACTTTTTTTGCAAAATCTGTGTAATTGTTATTGCTAACGTGCAACGCTGCAATTCTCCCTACTACAACTTTCGAGTTGTCCGGTTTGATCCCACTACGTAGAGCTGCTTTAATTTCGTTAACTGACGTTACTTGCGTCGGTATTGCTTCACGGGCTTTACACTCCAGTTTTGATTTTAAGAACGCTATAAAAGTACCAGTTAAATCTGCAGTAGCGAATTGCTCAAGTAATTAAATTTTGTCTATAAAAGTTTCAAGTGCTAGAGGATCACCACTGTAGTTTTCTCTAATAGAATTAGCACATGTGTTAATGAAAATTCTCTTTTCCTCAGGTGTTGCCATGATTTGATCGTTGAGATCTGAAGCTGATTTAGAAGAAGGTGAGGCCACGTCTGTACTAATTGGATCGTTAAGATCTGGGTTTACGTTAGAAGAAGGGGTAACTAAGTTTGTAATATTTGAGTCACTCAAATCTGATTTTAAAGTAAGAGAAGCTGAAGTTAATTTTGTACTAGTTGAATCGTTAAGATTTGAAGCTAAATTAGAAGTTAAATTTTTACTGGAAGAATCTTCGAAGCCTGGAAAATCTGTTGATAAAGATAATCTATTTTCCTGGTTTGTGACTACTTCGGTCGAAGATGAAGCTAAACTTTTGTAGCTTGAGGCTGAATTATCGGAATCGGATTCTGAGTCTGAATTTTTTGCACTTGCTTACCACTTTAAGGCGCCCATCTTGGACACCAAAAATATGCTGCACACACACGCCGCTTTTACACACACTTACGTTTTTCCTTAGTCCCTCGTGTCTTCCTTTACTTTTCAATAAAATTTCATATCGTTTTAAATATAGCTTTCCTTTTATTTAAACTTTGGTTCCCTAACACTTTTACTTCGACCTAATTCTTTAACACATAGTTCTAACTTAGTTTCTTAACACTTTTGCTTTTAGTTTCGTTAGCGTCACTTGGATTTAGTTATGTGTTAATTTTACACTCGGTATAATTTAAGCTTTCTTTTTATATGTCAGTCACGGTGGCCGGCTCAATTCAACTGTAAAAATGTACCCACGCTGCGTTGCCATTTTTCCATATTGCTGAATGCAATTGCCACTGCTGAGTGCAATTGGCATTGCTGTTCAGCAACAGCTGACAGCGACGCCACTTGTGCAATTGGCATTGCTGTTCAGCAACAGCTGACAGCGATGCCACTTGCACTCAGGAGTGTGTTTTTGCGTAAAGGTGGGTAACGCAGTGCGGTTATACCACCCTTCCTTAGAAAAACAAGAATCTGACAAGTTGATCAGATTTGTCATATTCTTCTTGTTCCTATGACTTAAATCGTTTTGGTTGAATGAATGTATGATATTAGGGTGTTCCTCCCCTTTTTTCTCATTCGTTCAATCAGAACAATTTTTTCCTTTCACATATGAAATTTTGTTAATATTAATTTAATTACTTACATGTAATTTGTTTTCTAATTTCTATTGCACTAAATTAATGGATTATATATATTTATTACAAATAGTACGTGCATATTAATATTTGGTTTTATTTACATGCAAATTGAAATTTTTGTTTTCGTATATTAATATAAATTTAAATTTGAGATTTCAAGCTAGTTTGTAAATTTGTATGAAGAAAAGTTTAGTTTACCTTATTGATTCGGTTTTTGTGAACGGTTTTTTCCTTTTTATTCATTTCATCTAAAACCGTGACATTAACTCCATCAATTTTTGTGACTATATATGGTCCTTGATAAATACTTTCGTGTTTATTTCTAGGTTCTTTTTGTACTACTACTTTATCGTTTATATTAATCGCTAACGGACGCGCCCTCTTATCATATATATCCTTATTTTTAATTTTATGTTTATTCATTAAATCTTTTGCTATTTTATGTGTTTTTTGTAGTCTATATTTTACTTCTTTTGCATAATTTTCAACATTGTAAATTGGATCGATTTGTTCCTTTTGAACTTCATTTGGTAAGGTAACATTTCTACCGAATACTAATTTGTATGGAGTAAATCCATTATCAAAAACTGTACTAGGAGTTGTATTATGCAAAAATGTAAAATATTTCAAATAAACGTCCCATTCGGGGAAGTTATCATTTAGAAAAGCTCGTAAATATTCATTAAACACCCGATGATTTCTTTCAATTGTACCTAGGGTTTCATGATGGTAAGCTGTAGAAAAATTATGTTCGATTTTTAGGAGTTTAGTTAATTCAGCGAAAATTTTATTTTTATATTCGGTTCCTAAATCGGTTTTAATTGATTTCATTATGCCATAAATGAGGATGAAGCCTTCAAAAATGGCTGTTGCGATTGTTTTTGCTGTCTTATCAGGGATTGATATTGTAACTAGGTATTTGCTTAAGTCGCACATAATGGTAACCGCGAACCTATTCCCATTATTTGATTCAGGCAAAGGTCCTATTGTATCTATAACTACGACATCGAATGGTTTGCAGGGTGTTGGTGTAAGCACCAAATTTTCTTTGGTTTTTGGCTTGACTTTATTCAAAAGGCATTTTTTGCAATTTTTGACGTATGTGGCAATATCACAAGGTCATACCTTTCCAATAATATTTTGTACGTATTTTTGAGTAAAGCTTTTTATTTCCGCAGTGACCTCCTGGTATCGGGTCATTGTGGTAAATTTCCATTAATTTAAGTTTTTTGTCGTTGTCCGTAACTGTTTCGACAGGTTCTATTAATAGTATTTGTAAATTTTTTAAAATTGAATTCCCTGTACCTTTAAAATTTGAAATAGAAAAATATTTAAATAACTGATAATCTTTTTGCCATTCTGCTTGCTTAATATTGTGTTTACCAGCTTCTTTTTCAAGCTTCAAAAGTAATTCATCTAATTGCATCATTTTGTTAGTACACACAATATTAAGTAACGCGAGTTTTTTATGTTTTAAATGCGCATATATTTTTAAATTGATTTTACCATTATCGTTGTCAAGACAAATTTGGCTTTTTATCCTATGGATTTTCTTCGAAAAATTATATGAAAACTTGTCGAATACCTGTAATTTGACATTTTCTTCGTTTATGTCTTCAGCCGATTGTTGTAATTGTTCGTGACGTTTCGTCATAGACCTCGTCTGTACTGCTAAAATTTGATTATTGGAATTTTTAAGTTATTGAATTGAAATTCGCGATAATGCGTCTGCACCTACGTTAGATTTTCCATTAATATATTCTATGGTAAAATTATATTCCGACAATTCCAAACGGATTCTGGAAAGTTTCGACGACGGATCTTCATATTAGTGAGTGCCATAAATATATGCACGAAATTGCTTTATTGCAAAATATATTGCCAAAAGATATAATTCTATTATTGCTTTATTTTGTTCTGATTTGCTAAAGGATTTCGAAGCAAAACAGATTGGCAAGTCGTTACCATTATGATTTTGACTCAGTATTGCACCACAACCTAACTTTGAAGCATCAACCATAATTAAAAATTCTTTGGTGTAATCTGGATATTGTAATAGTTTTGGAGAAATCAGACTTTTTCTTAGTTTTTCGAAAGCTAACTCACATGCCGTATCCCAATTAAATTCAAGCTTTTTTCTACTCAAACGATTCAATGGAGCTGCTAAAGAAGCGAAATTTGGAATAAATCTCCTATAATAATTTGCAAATACCACGAATCTTCGGACAGCGTCTTTATCGCGTGGCTTAGGATACCTTTTAATTGCTTCAATTTTTGAATCGTCTGGTAGCAACCCATTTGCTGAGCATTTATGCCCTAAGAAAGTTACTTCAGGTCGAAGAAAATTACATTTTTTTGGGTTAAGTCGCAAGTTTAACTTCCTACAGGTCTCGAAAACTTTTTTTAGATTATCGAGATGATGTGCTTCGCTACATCCAATTACTATTATATCGTCTACATACATAAAGGCTTGGTTGGGTGAAATACCAGAAAATGCAATTGACATCATTCTTGAAAATGAATTTGGGGCCACGTTCAGACCAAATGGTAACACCTTCCATCGAAAAGCTCCGCAGTCAGTACTAAAAGATGTTATGTCTCTTGAATATTTGTGAAGTGGAATTTGGTGAAAACCCGAAAAAAGATCTAATGTAGAAAAGAATTTCGCACGGCCAAGGTTATCCAAAATATCGTCTACACGTGCCAAAGGAAATTTATCGACAATTAACTTTTATTTACAGCCCTAAAGTCAACGCACATTCTATACGATTTTTGGCCATTTAGGTGTTTTTTCGGTACCAAAATCAAGGGCCTGTTATAATTCGAACAACTATTTTCGATCAGATCGTTTTCCAATAATTTATTAACCTGTTTATTTATTTCTTCGCGTTGAGAATACGGTAGGCGGTAATTTTTAATGTATACTGGCGTCGTATCGTTTAGTCTTAGTTTTTGTTCATAAAAATTGTTTATTGTCATTTTATCATTGTCTAGCGCAAAAATATCGGAATATTGTAAACATAAGTTAATAAGCTTATTTTCAGCATAATTAGGTATTTGTTTTTCTCAAATGCGTTTAAGTTCTTTGATACGACTATCTTGTTTTACTGGGTTATTGATTTTATAAACGTGATAATTAGAAAGTTTTTCTGTTTGGATGTTGCAGTTATTTACGTATTTTACGCTATTTGTGGTGTTTATTACTTTAATGATCGGATTACTAGTATCAACTATACATTTCGCTGTGAAAACACCGTCAGAAATCCCTTGAGAATCCACGAAAAGTGGTTCTGAGTCTTTTTCCAAGGCGAAAATTCTATAAACTTCGCAACGAGGTGGTATAACAAATGCATCGCTTTCCATTCCGTGAAGGAATGCAATTTGTTGCATAGCTGATATCGCATTTATTTGTTTTTAGGAAATCCTTACCAAGTATTCCATCTGATGGAATGTCGAAATCATTGTCTACGACGTGCAACGTAGGTTTGATATAAAAATTTGAAAAGTGTAAGTTAGTTGTAAAAGTACCTAATGTAGAAACTGTATCTGTTATTACTCCAGTAATATTAATTGTATCATTGTTATTAATTGACAAATTTTTATTAAGAAATTTTAATTAAGGAAATGTCGGCTTGTGTATCGACTAGAAATGTACAAAATTTGTTAGAAGCAGTAATATTTATTTGTATAAAATCGGAATAATTTAAGTTAAGAAAATAAACGTTTTTAGAAGAAAAATTGTGAGCTGAATCAGTTAGTAATTTGTCTCGTCGTCCCTCAGTGTTCGCTCCTGAGGGGCTTCCCTGTTTAAAGCCCGGACGCTTGCATTTCTACCTCTATTATTGGAAGTGTTAGAACCGTTATTATTGCTAGTACGACTATTGTTGCTATTATTATTATTATTAGACTGATGCCGATTTCCGCCACCGGAACGGAAATTTTGCCTTTGATTGCCGCGATTGAAGTTGTTGCCATAGTTACTGTTACTAAAAGATGTCTATTTTGTCTATAATTGTTAAAGTTACGACTTTGATGTTGGAAGTTTCGACCTCGGTTATTACTTTGAAAATTTCTAAGATTGTTATTGTTCCGCGCCCTAAATGCTAAAACTTGGGGTTCTTTTATTTCATTTGATTGCTCTACAATCAGTTTAGCTACTACGTCCTTGGAATCAGAAAAATTGGTTGAAGCGAGGATTGATTTAACTAAACTGGTTTTTGCGTTCAATCGGCAAACGTTAACTGTTTGCTCGATGGCCATTTCATGGGCTTTGGCCTGAGTAATCGCTTCGATAATGAGCGAACGCTCTAAAGCATCAGACAATTCCTCGACGCGTTTTGCAAAATCGGTGTAATTATTGTTATTAACTTGTAAAGCCGCAATTTTTCCGGCCACAACTTTGGAGTTGTCGGGTTTTATACGGTTACGTAGTGCTATTTTTATATCATTAACTGAAAGTACTTGAGTTGGTATCGCTTCTCGAGCTTTACCATCGAGTTTGGATTTAATATATGAAATACAAGTGCCAGTTAAATTTTCGTCGACAAATTCTAGATAGATACAAGACCTAGGGGCTCACCGCTATAATTTTCACGCATAATACCAGCACACATGCTGATAAACGATCTTTTTTCCTCAGGAGTTGCCATATTTGTATCGGAATTAGGAGGATTTGAAATATGTGTTTCGGGCAATTCCTCAAATCCGTGAAATTCTCCGGACAAAGAAAGTCTAACAACAAGGTTTTTGATTATACTGGGCGAATATGTGATTGAGCCTTCGGAAACTGGGCTTTTAAAATCAAGATTTTCGGAATCGGAACTTTCGGAATTAAAATTTTTGGAATTGGAATCTGAATTTTTGGAATTAGACTCTGAATTTTCAGAATCTAAGACTTGCTCTGAAATTCTGGGGACTACTTTTTGGTTTCTAAGGAACATATGTAGTAGGAAGCAAAGAAGAAATATTTAAACTGATTAAAGTCGAATTTATAGAAATTGCTTACGAAAATTTGACCGAAATTGAAATTGAATTGAATGTTGATGTGAAATTGAAAGAATTATCCGGCAATTTAATGAAAGACTGAATATTTAATGATAAATTGAATGTATCTTGAAGTAATTTAATTTAAATTGATTTCAAAGGAAAATATTTTATTTTGGTAAAAGGACTTGGCTATTGATAACGGACGCACCGCTTTATTAAAAAGATCTCAATGTGTTTGTGTTATTACGCACGCGCCGTTTTTATTAAAATTGTATGGTTTTATTTTTATAGATACGGGCGCACCGCATCTTTTCAAATTTGTACTATGAATATCCTCGGACGCACCGGGATTAAAAAAAATTTCATTGGTTGTTTACGGAACCACCGTTTACCCAAAAAAATCTTTTTGGTTAATGACGGAACCACCGCTTTAAATAAAAATTGTAATCATGTTATTATTTTTTTTTATTGTTTTTGATGAAGCCCACTGTAGGGCAGAGTGGGACCAAAACTAAAAATGGTTAATTATTAATTTTGCCACCTTCCTTTGATGACCAATAACTAAAACTTATAAAATTTCCCGTTTTTGTCCGCCCCTGACCCACAGTGCCTACCTGTATATTTATGCATAATCTATATGTTTGTGGAAAATAAATTTTTTTTTTTTTTAATTAGTTAAGTATGAGTTTTTTGGAAATTTGAAGTATTTATGACAAATAATTTTTGAAAAGAGGGAAGATTAATATAATGTAAATTTTTTTTGTTTTTTTTTTTGTGGAAAATTAAATTTTTTTTTGTTTTTTTTTTTTTTGTTAATTAGTTAAGTATGAGTTTTTTGGAAATTTGAAGAAAATAATTTTTGAAAAGAGGGAAGATTAATATAATGTAAATTTTTTTTTTTTTGTTATTAACATTAATTAGTTGTAAATATAATGCAAAATAGTTTTGTAATTTTGATAAGTATAAAAATTGAAAAAAATGTAATTTAAATGAATTTGTATGAAAATGTATGAAAGTAAAAAAAATTTTATTTCGCCATACCAACTGTCGCCTACTGTACCGCTGCTCTCTGCTTACTGCTCTGCTGCTGATGGCGTTGCTTCTGCTGAGTACTTTCCGCTATTTTTGGTCTCTTCTTGTGGTTCCGTTATGGGCGTTACTTGGCTAATGCCGTTTTTCAATAAAAATATATATACCGTATTATGGTTCCGTTATGGAGTTGGCGTGGCTTCAGCCGTTTTTCGCTTAAAATTAAAAATTATAGATTTTCCGTATAATTTTAATGTTTGTATGTAATTTTTGTAGATATTTTTAAAATTTTTGTATTTTTTTGTGTGATTTTTAATGTCTTAAAATTTTTTTTGTAGGTTTCTAAATGTTTTTAAAATTTTTTTGTAGGGTTTTCCTAAATTTTGTATTATTTTTTGTAATTTTTATAGTTTTTAAAGAACATTTTTTTGTGTAGTTTTTAGTTTTTTAATTTTTTTGTAAGATTTTTGCATTTTTATATATTTTTTTGTAATGATTTTTGAATTTTGTAATTTTTTTGTAGATTTTTAAATGGTATTAAATTTTTTTTGTAGGGTTTTTGTAAGTATTGTATTTTTTTGGATTTTTATGGTTTTTTTTTTGTAGATTTTTAAATTTTGTGTGAATTAAATTTTAATTCTTTAAATAATTTTTAATTTTTGTTTAATTCATTTTTAAGAGATTTTTGATTTTTGGTTTTTAGCATTTTAAGTTTTTAAGATTTTACGTTTTTAAATTTTTTGTAGGATTTTTTTTCACTTTAATTAGTGCCTGTTGGGAGGCTTGAGTGGCCACTCGCCGTATTTGCAGGTCTTCGGCCCACGGTCGCCATTTAAGGTGTCCATCGTGGACACCATGAGAATTGTTATTCTAAGGTAAATATGTAGTTATCAGAATAGAAAAAAAATCAGTTCAAACTATGAAATTAATGAAGCACTTGTTTGAATGTCTGAATTTATGTTTGAAGCTGAATTGTTGAGGAATCAATAATAGTTTAAAAAAACTAAAAAAACACGCTGTTATAGCTAACCGAACTAAAAAATAAAAAATAATTTTCAATTAAAAAGCGTTTATATAACAGTAGCAGAAGGTCAAACAATCATTTATAGCTAATCACCTCAAAATAAAATTATAATGAAATTTAAGTTATTAACAGAGTAATTTAATTCACAGTAAAAAGCGTGGGGTGTTTGATATTGAATGTTACAATCATTCTATTGGCAGCCATCTGAGAGGAAAGATATGAAATGTAGTAAAATGCACCCCACTCTTTTAATCTGAATTAAATTATTATGTTAATAACTTAAATTTTATTATAATTTTATTTTGAGGTGATTAACTATAAATGATTGTTTGACCTTCTACTACTGTTATATAGACGCTTTTTAATTGAAAATTATTTTCTATTTTTTAGTTCGGTTAGCTATAAAAGCGTGTTTTTTTTATTTTTTTTTAAACTATTATTTATTTTTAATTTTTTAGTTCAAGTAATTTTAAAAGTTTTAGTCGAGAGTGGTGAGACCTCGAAACGCGAGCGGTCCATGGATGAATCCAACCCCACGGCACCGAAAAGGGCTAACACGCAGGGAGGCTGAACGCGGTCTTTCACCGAAATTGCCAAGGGTTGGCAGATTATTGGCATTATAGACGAGATCAGCGAAGATGGCCGGATCGCGAAACAGCAGTGGAAGTGGATCGAGGCCGCGCTCGCTACGGTGGCCGTTAAGGTAACGAAAGATAACCCTGTTCCACCGCCATCTTACACCGATGCAGGGTGGTTCCAGGGCAATCTAAAGCTAATTGCCTGTGACGACGCCAGGTCGGTAAACCTCTATAGGGCCGCCGTCACGCTGATAGGGGTGGTATATCCGGGCGCGCGCCTCAAGGTATTATTTCGCAATGGGCCACAGCCACAGGTTTGGGAGTCAACCCGGGTAAAACCGAGCTTGTCCTCTTCACGAGGAGGTACAAAGTACCAAATCTTACACCGCCAAGAATTGCAGGTACGTTCTTAGCGTTTAGCGATCAAGTCAAGTATTTGGGAGTCATTCTGGATAAGAAGCTATCATGGAGTGACCATATAGTGGAGCGATTCAAGAGGGCAGCAGCAGAGCTGTTCACTTGCAAGAAGTCAATTGGCACCTCCTGGGGATTCTCCCCTAAGGTGACCTACTGGATTTAAACAGCCATTGTGCGCCCGATTCTTCTTTATGGTGCCTTGGTCTGGTGGCCTGCACTAGCTAAAAGTACCTATCTTAAAATGCTTCAAAAGTTGCTACGGAGTTCGGAGCTCTGCATTACCGGGGCTGTCGGCTCCACTCCAGATTCCGTTACATGCATACATGGATACATAGATACATAGATAGATACAGACCAAGCTAATGAAAGCGTGTTAAAAAGGGCTCCAGTATGCTCTTTCGTAGATGTGCCATGCATCCACTTCTATCATTAATAAAGGAATACCTTCTTCGCATTATGTGCAAGGTTTCAAATCTATGGCCATTTTGGGTGGTCATAAGTTCAATTGACCTTATATCCGTTAACCTTATGTCACCCCACCATCACATTATTGCATTGTGATCGAGCCTTGATACGTGTGCAAAGTTCCAATCAAACTTATGGCCATTCAAAGTGGTACTAAGGCCAACTGACCTTATGGCCGTTGACCTTATGTCACCACACCATCACATTAATGCATTGTCTTCGAGCCTTGATATGTGTGCAAAGTTTGAATCAAACTTATGGCCATTCAAAGTGGTAGTAAGGCCAATTGACCTTATGGCCGTTGACCTTATGTCACCACACCATCACATTAATGCATTGTCATCGAGCCTTGATACGTGTGCATAGTTTCAATCAAACTTATGGCCATTCAAGTGGTAATAAGGCCAATTGACCTTATGGCCGTTGACCTTATGTCACCACACCATCACATTAATGCATTGTCATCGGTCCTTGATACGTGTGCAAAGTTTCAATGAAGCTTATGGCTATTCAAAGCGTTAATAAGGCCAATTGACCTTATGGCCGTTGACCTTATGTCACCACACCATCACATTAATGCATTGTCATCGGTCCTTGATACGTATGAAAAGTTTCAAATTAATCAGACTTCTAGAAACCGCTGAAAATCAAGCTCAAAGATTTCGTTACATACATAGATACAGGCCAAGCTAATAAAAGCGTGTTAAAAAGAGAAACATTTTAATAAAAGGGAACTGATTTACAGGTGAATAGTCGCTAAAGAAATATTTGACAATTTATTGGAAGAATTAATTGAAACTGCGGTATACTTGTATGAAAAATATGTAAAAAGTAATTGAATTCAAATTAAATGACTTCTTGAAAAAAAATGTTTATGTTAAAATCTAAAGGATTTTTTAAGAAAAAAGGGATATTAACGCTATAATTGAAAATGGCATAAAAATTCATTTTAAAAATATTTTGTTAATTGAAAAAAAAATAAAAATGCTAAAAATGTCTTAATTAAACAAATTTTTCCATTAAGAACAAAAATTTTCTTAGACTTTTATAATGTCAACTAAATAAACCAGTAAAATGGAATGCATAGGATAAAGAATAAAATCAAAAATTCTATTAAAAAATTAAATTCAGTTCATTTCTCACATAAGCAGGAAAATAATATTAGAGAATTTCAACATGGCTTGGTGGACAAAGATAGCACACGGCATAATGATAGCATTAGCCGGATATGAATTAGGAAAGGAAAATTCAGGAAATTCAGAAAATAAAGAAACAGAAAACAGAATAATTCAATAAGAACCACCAGCCGAGGTAGAGACAAGGACGAACCCAAACATTCCTGATGTTTGGCTAGCCGCTTTGATTGGTGTAATCGTACTATTGCCGTTGCAATAGCTACGATATTCAAAAATTATATGAAAATTAAATATAGGCAGCTGAAAACCGTACCAAACCGTATCTAAAATTCCTTTATCCAATTTGAGGAAAAGCAATAGACAATTAAAAATACACCTTCAAATAATAACTCTTAAAATGTCACAATCAACAGTAAAGGCAGAAATTTGCATAATTCCTTTAAATGCTTCTGACAAAGATGGTCATGAAGCAATAGGAAATTCTAAGACAGTAGAAATATGCTTAACAAAGAACGAAAAAAAAAATAATACTAAGAAACCAGCCAATAAGAACAACAAAAAATGAAGAAAAATTCACAAGGAGAACATATGAAAATTTATTAGAAGCGCTATATAAATTTGCAACAATGAGACATGTCGCGCTCCTTTTCATAGAAAAATGGTAGCGTAAGTAAAACAAGCAACCTGATTGTTAATGATAAAATTGACTTAGGACAATTGCTTATCAGGCTGTGTCTGCAATCTAGGACTTGTAAAGAATGAAAAACACAGTTGTCCTGAGGGACAAATTGGTGATAAATAATAGAATATTTATTGCAGTAGGCAAATTTAAAAAATAAAAATTGGTACCCAAGTTCTCAAAGATCAAACAATTGCACAATCCCAAGAGGTTGTGAATGTGACAATTCCCGGTTATAAAAATAAAAATAATTCTTCATTAATATCATGACGATTCTGTCTTGGTGGCCGCCGCAGAAATCGCATGGCATATAAGATCAAAGATATTGCTGGGAAAATAGGAAAAGTATGAAAAATATGAAAAAAAATCAATACATAGCTACCCCGCTCTTCCGTCAACAACCCCTCAATTGTTTATGCAATTAATTATGGATTTAACTAAATAAAATGAAAAAAAGTCAAGTGAAAAAATACGAACACTTACTGCCCGGGTCTCATCTAGGAAAACCTCGCTATTAGAGAGGTCATAATTTTACATATTAGGAAAAATACTTTTACTTTAACCCCCAATAGATTAGAAAATAATAATTGGAAATATTTTTACTTTAACCTATCTTTAAATAAAGAAAAAATAATCCACAAGAATAGGCTTAAAACAATATAAAACACCTGCTAGTAACAAAAAAAAAATCAAAAACAAACAAGAAAACGTCTCAACATAAGCATTCCACGTTACTTACAATTATCAATAAACAAAAAAAAACAAAAAAAAAGAACAATAAAGAAATGTTCACTCAATATGTACACATGAAAAAAAACATGATATGTACAAATGTCAGAATAGGAAAAAAACCAGATTCAGCATATTGTAACGAATTTACTGCAAATCCTCTTATTTGCAACCTTCTGCTAAGTTCGAATAATGGAAAAATGGCCTTTATTAAAGTACTTCACAACATAACACTTATACTTTGCAACTAGCTGACTTAATAACCAAACTGACTGATATCTTAAATGAAACTGATCTCTCGCCTCCACTGTTGTCGCCCTTTTATACTGTCCGACCTCCTCGGCTTTTCTAATTCCAGAACTCACTAGTTAGTTATAAATTTCTCAGCTACAACTACAGATGTATAATTTTTATAGCTTCTCTCATACCCCATGCGCTTGTATGTGAGCGACAC
The DNA here is from genome assembly GCF_040869045.1 of Eurosta solidaginis. Taxonomy (NCBI): domain Eukaryota; kingdom Metazoa; phylum Arthropoda; class Insecta; order Diptera; family Tephritidae; genus Eurosta; species Eurosta solidaginis. The sequence goes on along the minus strand of NC_090320.1, from coordinate 118,277,850 downwards.
TTCCACAATCACAATTACATACCTTTAGGAGCATTTCAGATAAGATATCTGCATGTGCTTGTGCGTTGCTCTCAGCTGCGTGTACCTGCATATGTGTAGACATAATGATTGATTCGTTTATGTAGATACATAATGATTGATTTATGGATGTGCATGCAAGGCGCTGCTTAGCATCGGCTTAGAGATGGCAGCACCCCTTAGTTTTGCTAATATTCGTAACACTGCTCTCCACCTAAGTCTGATCGTCCAGACAAATCTCCCGATTTAAACGCCGCTAGCATCTCCATATGTACCACTCTTCTACTCCGTGGTTTCCCAGGGGGCCTACTCTGTATTGCGATGCGAAAGAAAAAATACGCGAAATCGCAAAATCGGTACTCTGTATCTTGACATTCGCATGTATATTTTGACTTTCGCATTCACATTTTGCCCATTCGCAATTTTTCTCCCTTTTCGCATTGCCGGCACTCTGTAAAGCGAAAGCGAATGTCAAACAACATTCATTTTCGCATTTTTCTTGCTACAAGTAATAGGCATTCGCATTGTTCAAATATGTAAGTACTAATTGATGATTTTATAAATTGATATCTTTATATTCATTTAAAAATATATAGGACAACTCAAAAAACAAAACAAACACAAAAGCAACAATTTGTAATCCTAGTGGACTTAAAATACATAAATAAATAACAATTAAATCGAAACCACTTTTTTATAAAGCATTTCTATTTGAAATCATGTCATTTTTTATTTGTTCTCTGATACAACTAGCAATATTTCCCATTCTATGATTTTCCACGTTTTCTGTATTTATCACGTTCACTTCTTCCACTTCAATTTCTGAACTGGGAGGATTTCTTCATTAAAATCAATCCTTTCTTCATTTAAATCGTTCTATAATGCTACAGAATCCTTTTTTTTAATTTGTTCAACAAAAATTAATCGTTTGCCGAAATTACAATCGCCTTGTTTCTTTTGTTCTCTTTCTTTGAGTTTGGTCAGTGATGCATACTCAAGCAAAAAATTTGCGAAAAATAAAAAAGCGACATTGTTAGCGATGCGATAGCGCTACAGAGTTCCAATTACCTTTCGCATCGCAATTTATTTTCGCATCGCACTGCCTTTCGCATCGCAATACAGAGTAGGCCCCCAGTTGTTTGTATGCGGTAGATGATATCACTGATCTTCTTCACAACTTTGTACGGGCCTTCCCAACTGCACCGAATCTTGGATGGAACACCTTTCCGCCGGTAAGGGTTGTATAACAGTACCAAATCTCGCTCCAAGAAACCTTCCGAATTATTGTTCTCATCGTACCTGCGTTTCATCTTACTACTCATTATACTTGATCGTTCCCTCGAACTCTGTTGTTTGGCCAATGAACTACTTTGTAGAGCTGGCTCTTGATGGATTGGCTTCACATACTCAGTATCGTTCCGACGTTTCCCAACAGAAGTGCGCGCTGGCTTGAAACCACCCTTGCATTCTTTCTGGAAAATTCTTTCAGTCATTTTAGTGCGTCCATTAGGTTTTGTCAATGCCAGTGTTTCTCTCGCAGTTACTTTTGATTTCGCTTTATTTGGCCCATTCGATCCATCAACCTTTGCTCGATCTACTTTCCTTGACTTTCGTGGTCTCTGTCGAATCTTCTCCACCAGTACCCGATTGCTGCTGAAGCCTTTCTCCAAACTAAAGTTAAGTGGCATATCCTGGTTCTTATAGCGCATAATCTTTCTCCGCATATCGATCCTGATGTCTTGGTCAACTAAGAAGTCCACTCCCAATATGACTTCATCAACAATCTCCGCCACAATGAATTTGTGTAGAACCATGACCTTTCCAATTAATACCTCACATACCTCTTCTCCTTGGACTTGGTTATACTCGCCAGTGACCGTACGCAACCTTGCTCCAGGTAACGGTTTTACTCTCCTGTTGACCAAGTCAGATCGGATTAAGGAATGAGATGCGCCCGTATCTACAGTCAGTACACGCTCCTTGCCATCCAGCTTTCCTTCGACGGCAAGACTGCTCGATTTTCTTCCAATTTGCGACACAGATATCACAGGACATTCAGTAGCTGGGGCAAGTTTTCGTCCTTTACATCTGACACGCTCTTGCTCATCTCCTCCAGCTTTGCGTTTACGGCCACCCACATAGTTGGAACTATTAGGACCAAGATCGCAATGACGTGCAATGTGACCGAGCTTCCCGCATTTGAAGCATTTGATAACTTTTCCACTCCGCTTTTGCAATCCTTTCAGCACCTCCAATATTGCGTCTACCCACTCTGGCCTTTCTACTTCCCCCGATGAGTTTTGTACGCTGGCTCACTCAAAAGTGAGGCTGTTTCCTGAGTCAGTGCATGCGATACCGTTTCAGAAAATGTTAGTTTTGGATTCGCATATGTAGCCGTTTCGTTTCCTTATCTCGTATGCCATTTACGCAGCGCTGGATTTTTACCCTTTCAGTGTATTCCACGGGTGCGTCCGCATTTGCAAGATGAGCCAATCTTTCAATATCTGAAGCAAACTCCTGCAATGTCTCATTTGCTTTTTGGTAGCGGTTTTTCAACTCAATTTGGAATATATGTTTTCTATGCTCGCTTCCATAACGTCGTTCTACAGCAGCCATCAATGCTTCATAATTGTTCCGCTCTCCTTCGGGAATCGTCTGTAGGATTTCGGCTGCTGGCCCCTGTGCAGCAACTTTATCTTCCGCATTCCAGTTGTTCACTGCACCGGTCTTCTCAAACTGTAGCTTGAAGACCTGGAAAGGAACAGAACCGTCAAAAGATGGAGTTTTTACCTTCATATTACTCGCTGAAACAGCCGGCCGATTAAGTTGCAATTCCTGTATACGACCTCTCAAAGCATCCATCTCTGCCTCGAATTTTTCTTCAAACTGCGTTATTTTCTCGTCCATACGCGCTTCGGGTTTTGATGATATACGCGCCTCTTGCTCTTTCAGTTGTGTTTCCATCTTTGATGTAATCTGTGTTAAATACGTGTCTCATGTGATTCCAGCTGGGATGCCATATATGTCTTCTGCTCTTCCATCTTGGATGTTAAACGTGTCTCTTGCGATTCCAGCTGAGATGCCATATATGTCTTCTGTCCTGCCAGTTGAGATGACACTGTCGTTGTTTGAGCAGATATTGCAGCTAAAAACATGTTCAAGTCTGTGCTCGTAACTGTCTGCGGTGTTTCTTCCATTTTTGTTGTTTCCTCGCCATCAAGATGAAAGTCATACTTTTCCACGTCAATTCCTTCTAATTCCATTGCCTGACGTAGTCGTTCCTGAAGTTCTAGTTTAATGCCGGTTGTATTCAATCTACGGCTCTCCAACTCCTTCTTCAGTTGCTGGATCTTCAATTCACTTAACTTTGGCATGTCCAAGTTGTATTTGAATTTACTGCAAATCCTCTTATTTGCAACCTTCTGCTAAGTTCGAATCACTAAACTGTTGCATAATTAACTCCAATATTGAATAATGGAAAAATGGCCTTTATTAAAGTACTTCACAATAACACTTCTACTTTGCAACTAGCTGGCTTAATAACCAAACTGACTGATAGCTTAAATGAAACTGATCTCTCGCCTCCACTGTTGTCGCACTTTTATACTGTCCGACCTCCTCGTTGCATATTTCTAGGCTTTTCTAATTCCAGAACTTACTAGTTAGTTATAAATTTCTCAGCTACAACTACAGATGTATAATTTTTATAGCTTCTCTCATACCCCGTGCGCTTTTATGTGTGAGCGACACTTCCACAATCACAATTGCATACCTTTAGGAGCATTTCAGATAAGATATCTGCATGTGCTTGTGCGTTGCTCTCAGCTGCGTGTACCTACATATGTGTAGACATAATGATTGATTGGTTTATGTAGATACATAATGATTGATGTATGGATGTGCATGCAAGGCGCTGCTTAGCATCGGCTTAGAAATGGCAGCACCCCTTAGTTTTGCTAATATTCGTAACAATATTATGAAAAAAAAAAAAAACGAGAGTCAGCATAACGGGTACATATGTAAAGCAAATGCAAAAGACTAACAGCAAAAAGAAAACACATAAACAAACAATTCATTACTTATAGCATCAAGTTACCAATATGACATAAATTACAATTGAATGTGAAAGAAAAAAAAAAGAATGTAAAATTTGGTAACACCAAGCAAGTTGACTGGGTCATTAAACGTAAAATGAAACAACACGGCACACTTATATCAGTGACATTAGAGTAACCGTCTATAATTATGCCCAAAATTATATACGTTCACTCTTGAATGGCCGATGGTGTAGTGTCGCGTTGAATTCACCTCACTTCGAATGCGCTTAACGTTACAAATATACATACACACCAACTTTCATACTTAACTGACCCAGATAACCACTATGAGTTCATTCGCATTTGCCAAACCACCCAATATATTGATTCGTCATACCAACCAGCTTACGCGCGGATCATATTGACAATATGTAGGTCAATACAATAATTTGCTGACGAACAATTATTCATTAGGAAATCATGTACTTTTAGTATGTATAAATAGAAATGGATTTCGTTAATTAACAAGAATCACTACTTTGTGCTACAAATCAGAGGACCTATTTTTATTTCGTTTAAACATTACATGGATGCTGGTGATTCAGCATCGGTGGTGTGATCGCTGTTGTTGGTGTAGTAGTTGCCAATTAGATGCAGGCTTCTTTAAATTCCCAACAGGCACTTCTGTAAATGGGTTTGGAAATAACGTTAAGGTGTATAAAAATAAGCGGTTACAAAAACGTTTATTTTTCTTTTACTTTGCTTGTTGGGTTTTAATAGTTAGTTCGAGATTTTAGGTGATGGGATGAATTTTGATAAATTCGGTGGGCCTCGCGCCTTTGGCTGCGTGCGTAGGTGTTCGTGGCAAGTGGTAGATCTGCGTTAGAGGTTTGGTGTCCTCGCTAGGGGTGATCGAGTGAAATTTTTATTTGGATTTTGTAAAATTTAAAGATAATGGGCCGAATGAATTTATGTTCTGTGGCAGGTAGTAGATCTGCGTTAGGTTATTGGTGTCCTCGCTCGAGGGAGCGAGTGAATGTGGGTTGATATTTGGAAATTAAAAAATATAATGGGCTGAAAGCCTTTATGTTCTGTGGCAGATCAGTTCGCCCTTCTGCGGTAGGCTTTTCTGGTGTACTCGTTAGGGGATAACGAGTGAATTGTGGGATGGTTGCTGCAAGGGGGCCTCTGGATTTTAGGTAGTCTGGGTAAATAGAATTTTCTTTTGTTTTGGGGTCTCGTAAGGCGGTATTTGGCCTTTACATTTCATCTTCCATGTCTTTGGTCGGAAGTAGTACCAATTTCGCAATTGGTCTGGTAATTTGTCCCTTGATTGTATTGACGTCAACAACACGCACACTTAAATTTTATTATAATTTTATTTTGAGGTGATTAACTATAAATGATTGTTTAACCTTCTACTACTGTTATATAGACGCTTTTTAATTGAAAATTATTTTCTATTTTTTAGTTCGGTTAGCTATAAAAGCGTGTTTTTTTTATTTTTTTTTAAACTATTATTTATTTTTAATTTTTTAGTTCAAGTAATTTTAAAAGTTTTAGTCGAGAGTGGTGAGACCTCGAAACGCGAGCGGTCCATGGATGAATCCAACCCCACGGCACCGAAAAGGGCTAACACGCAGGGAGGCTGAACGCGGTCTTTCACCGAAATTGCCAAGGGTTGGCAGATTATTGGCATTATAGACGAGATCAGCGAAGATGGCCGGATCGCGAAACAGCAGTGGAAGTGGATCGAGGCCGCGCTCGCTACGGTGGCCGTTAAGGTAACGAAAGATAACCCTGTTCCACCGCCATCTTACACCGATGCAGGGTGGTTCCAGGGCAATCTAAAGCTAATTGCCTGTGACGACGCCAGGTCGGTAAACCTCTATAGGGCCGCCGTCACGCTGATAGGGGTGGTATATCCGGGCGCGCGCCTCAAGGTATTATTTCGCAATGGGCCACAGCCACAGGTTTGATTTTTACCAAATAATAACTCGAAGGGAGAAAATTTATTGTCGAAAACTGTGCTGGTTGTTGTATTGTGTAGGAAGGTAAAGTATTTTAAGTAAATATCACAATCAAAAAAAGTATTGTCTAAATATGCACGCAAGTATTCATTAAAAACTCTATGATTACGTTCTATTGTACCAACAGCTTCGTGATGGTATGCAGTTGAAAAATTATGTTTAATATTTAAGAGTTTAGCTAATTCTTCAAATAATTCGTTTTTGAATTCTGTACCTAAATCTGATTTTATGGCGTTCATTACGCGGTAGGTTAAAATAAATGTTTCGAAAATGGTTGCAGCAATTGTTTTTGCTGATTTGTCTGATATAGCAACTGTTACCAGATATTTAGTCATGTCGCAAATCATGGTCACTGCGAACTTGTTACCGTGTTTGGACTCAGGAAGAGGTCCTATTTTGTCTATAACTAATAGATCAAATGGTTTACAAGGAGTTGGTGTTAAAACGAGTTTTTCTTTCGTTTTAGGTTTCACTTTGTTTAAAAGACAATCATTACAACTTTTGATATATTTCGATATATCACGAGTCATATTTTTCCAATAATATTTGGTTCGTAATTTTGCGTACCGTTTTTTCATTCCGCAATGTCCACCTGAAATTGGATCGTTATGGTAAATTTTCATAAGTTTTAGTTTTGTGTCTTCTTCTGTTACTGTCTCCACTGGATCTGTTAGTATAATTTCTAATGATTTTAAAATTTTATTTCCAATATTTTTGAAATTTGTAATAGTATAATGTTCGAACATAATATCGTTTTTAGGCCATTCAATTTTCTTAATCTTGTGTTTGCCGGGTTCTGATTCAAGCCTCGAAAGTAATTTCTCTAAAGTCATTATTTCGTTAACAAGCTCAAAACTAAGTAACTCGAGCTTCTTATGTTTAATATGCGCAAAAATTCTTAAATTTGTTGTTTTATTATTTTTATCGTACGTAATTTCAGATTTTATTCGTGGAATCTTTTTTGAAAAATTAAATGAAAATTTATCGTAGACATGTAAAGTAATTTGTTTTTCGTCGTTTTTGCCTGCTTTCCTATGTAAATTTTTGTCGTTTGCCTGTTTTGTCATTTCCCTTGTCTGTACTGCCAAAATTTGTTTGTTAGCTTCTTTAATCTCATCGATTGTATTACGCGATAGTGCATCAGCACCAACGTTTGATTTACCCTTTATGTAAACTATAGTAAAGTTATATTCTGCTAATTCTAACCTAATTCTCGAAAGTTTTGAAGATGGGTCTTTCATATTGAATAGGTATACTAGAGGTCTATGGTGTGATTTTACAATGAAATGGGTTCCATAAACGTATGGTCGACATTGCTTGATTGCAAAGTGAATAGCTAAAAGTTCCAACTCTATAATTGGTTTTTTCTGCTCTGCTTTATTAAATGCTTTAGAAGCGAAACAAATTGGTAAATCACTACCTTGCTGTCCTTGACTTAAAATAGCGCCACATCCAGTTGTGGAAGCATCAACGGTAATAATGAATTGTTTAGTAAAATCTGGATATTGACTAATTTTGGTGAAAGTAACGCTGCTTTCAAAGATAAAAATGCTCTTTCGCACTCTACATCTCATACAAATTCAACTCTTTTTCTGCTTAATCGATTTAGAGGCGCTGCCAGAGACGCAAAATTTGGTATAAACCGTCTGTAATAGTTTGCAAACGCGACAAATCGTCGTACCGCGTCTTTGTCAGTCGGTTTTGTATACTTTTTAATTGCGTTTATTTCAGAGTCGTCTGGCAACAAACCTTTGGCTGAATATTTGTGACTTAAAAATGTAACTTCTAGTCGTAAAAAGTTGAATTTATTTGGGTTAAGTTTGAGATTGAAAGACCTACAAGTATCGAAAACTTTTGAAAGATTTTTAATATGGTGTACTTCACTACAACCTATGACGATAATATCGTCGACGTACAAAAATGCGACATTGGGTGGTATACCCGAAAAAACTATTGTCATCATTCGTGAGAATGAATTAGGTGCTATATTTAAACCGAATGGAAGCACTTTCCATCTAAATGCACCTCGGTCAGTGCTGAAAGACGTAATCTCACGTGAGTCAGGATGCAAGGGGATTTGATGAAATCCTGAAAAAAGATCTAATGTGGAAAAATACTTTGCTCTACCGAGATTATCTAAAATATCCAGACCAATTCTAAATATTCTCGCGGAATTTTGTTCTCGCGGATTTTTTTATTCCCGCGGAAAAATTCCTCCAATTATTTTCTCCTAGGGAGAAGAAAAATTGGGGAATAGGAATTTCGAATTTTCGAAGTCTGCTGTTTTGTCAATTGAAATTTCGTTGCGCATTTCTTATTTTGTTCAAAAAATTTAAATGTTTAATTATTGTTGCGAATTTGTTTGAAATTAAGAAATAAGGTATAAACAATGCACATTATTGCATTTCATGTGGTATTCACTGAAATGAGTAATGAATTGGTGCCACAGCAACATCAACAGAGGAGCATAAGAAGAAGACGGCGGGATAACACAAATCCGCCGGAGTTGCCTGCTTTCATTCTGCAAAGCAATTTTCTGGCGGCCACGTCGAGTTGAGTTCGCCTTTCGCAATATGCAAAAATCTAATTAAGCCTTCTTAAAAAAGCCTTGCGCAATTTCTGGATGGCTGCATCAAATATACAAAGAGCTCTTCCGTTGCTTATGATATACTTATCGACTTAAAATAAAGAATATTGTGGTTGTTGTTGTTGTTGTATTAACAGTGAGAATATTGTGGTAGAATGTAAATACATATTTTAGCACAAATTTGTACAATAAGTGTTCTTTCTTAAAAGAACGAATTTCCAAAAAGGTGGGTAAAGTTACCTTTTTCAATTTCCTGTGAGTCCACGAAAAGGGCTCGGGTGAATCTCCTAAATCAAAAAGTCTGAATATTTCACATCTGGGAGGAATGATACAACTGTCGCTTTCTGTTCCGTGCAGGATTGGTATCGCAACTTTTTCATTACCTACCCAAAAGGAAATACTATTTCTTTCATAATTAATAATGCATTTGTTAATTTTCAGAAAATCTTTACCCAGTATGCCATCGGAGAAAAGTGAAAAATTTAAATTTGCGGTAATTTTATTTAAAGTAGAAACTGAATTAGAAGTGACACCGGTAATGTTAATAATGTCGTTTGTATTTAAGGAAATGTTACTTTCTATACATGATATTTTTATTAAAGAAATGTCTGCTTGAGTGTCTACTAAGAAAGAACAAAATTTTTGTGAGTCGTTAAGTTGTAACTCTATGAAATCTGAATAATTTAGGTTTAAACAATAGATGCCTATTGGTGAGTGAAATTCTCTTAGTCGGTTAGTTCGCCCTCCCCCAGTGTTCGCTGCTGAGGGGCACTCGCGTTTAAAGCGCGAACGTTTGCGTTTCTACTTCTACCATTGGCTGATCTCGAATTGTTACCTCTATTGTTACTATTGTTTGAATTAGGATTTGTATTTGAACGCGTATTATTATTGTTATTATTCTGGTATCTATTTCCGTTATAATTCCTATATCTTTGATTATTGTTGCCGTTATAGTCACTATTGTATGAAAATGAACTATTATTATTTCTATAACCAGTATAGCCACGATTTGGGTAAAACCCTCGATAACTACCACACGAATTTCTGAATGTGTTGTTACCACGTGATCGAAAAGCTAGAACCTGATGTTCAGTTACTTCGTTGTTTTGTTCTACAATTAATTTCGCTACTACGTCCTTAGGATCAGGAAATGCCGTTGAGGCTAAAATGGTTTTTACTAAATTTGATTTTGCTTTTAAACGACACACGTTAACAGTTTGTTCGACTGCCATTTCATGAGCTTTCGCTTGAGTGATCCCTTCAATAATAAGAGACCGCTCAAGTGAGTCAGCTAAATCTTCAACTTTTTTGGCAAAATCTGTATAATTGTATATGTTAAGGCAAAGAGTATATATTTGTTAAGAGGCGTCACTCGATACTTTGTTGTTGCCAAAGCAACCCTTTAATGTCGAATGTGATTCTCAAGGAAGTTTTGTTTAGTTTTTTTAAATTGAATCCTATATAGTTATGCGGTAAAGTGACTTTGCATAATTACGATTTTTGGAAAGAGAATTAATTAATTAATTTAGTACAATCAATAAAATAAACACAAAAACCCCACGAAAATGTACAGAAGGCGTTTTTATAAATACATCTGATAAAAAAAAACCAACGACTACCTTGAGAAAACATCGAGTAATTTGCTTTGGCAACAACAAAAGTATCGAGTGACGCCTCTTGACAAATATATACTCTTTGGTTAAGGTGCAACGCTGAAATTCTCCCTGCTACAACTTTCGAGTTGTCTGGTTTGATCCTATTACGTAGAGCTGTTTTAATTTCATTGACTGAAGTTACTTGTGTTGGTATTGCTTCACGGGTTTTACCCCCTAATTTTGATTTTAAGAACGCTATAAAAGTATCAGTTAAATCTGCAGTAGCGAATTGTTCAAGTAATGCGATTTTGTCTATAAAAGAATCAAGTGCTAGAAGATCACCACTGTCGTTTTCTCTAATAGAATTTGCACATGGGTTAATGAAATTTTTCTTTTCCTCAAGTGTTGCCATGATTTGATCGTTAAGATCTGAAGCTAAATTAGCAGGTGAGGCAACGCTTCTACTAATTGGCTCGTTAAGATCTGGATTTACGTTAGAAGAAAGGTTAACTAGAGTTGTATTATTTGAGTCGTTAAGCTCTGATTTTAAAGTAGAAAAAGTTGAAGTTGATTGTGCACTATTTGAATCGTTAAGAGTAAGAGCTAAATTAGAAGTTAAATTTTTACTGGAAGAATCTTCGTAGCCTGGAAAATCTGTTGACAACGAAAATCTATTTTCCTGGTTTGTGACCTCTTCGGTGGGAGATGAATTTAAACTTTCGTAGCTTGATGCTGAATTATCGGAATCTGAGTCTGAATTTTTTTGCACTTGCTTACCATTTCTTAGGTACATATGTAGTTATCAGAATAGCACAAATAATTCAGTTCAAACTATTATTAATGAAGTACTTATTTGAATTTCTGAATTCTTTGAAGCTTAAATGTTGAGGAAAAAGAGAAAAAAAAATTGTAAAAGTGAACTGATTTACAGGTGAATAGTCGCTAAAGAAATATTTAACATTTTATTGGAAGAATTAATTAACTTGTATACTTGTATAGAAAAATCTTTAAATAATTGAATTTATACTTTTCACAAATATATACAGGTATTAATTGGTAAAAATTTCACAAATTTGGTTATCTGTTCAAATATTCTTTTATGTTCACAGACGCACCGATTTGTAAAAAAAAATCGTATATCTTCACGGACGCACCGCTTTATATAAAAAAATTTCACTTGGCTTTTCACAGAACCACCGTTTATAAAAAAAAATCTTAATTGGTTTTTAACGAAACCACCGCATATTTTTAAAAAATTTTAATTGCCTTTTAACGGAACCACAGCATATTTCGTAAAAAAAATTGTAATTGGTTTTTAACGCCAACCACCGTTTATATCACGTATGTGAAACTTTAAATGAAAGATTTGTGAATGATTTGAAATTAAAAGGGAAGCATGTAAGTATGGGAGTTTACAAAATGAGTTGAGAAGTTTTTTTAAATTAGAAATTTGAAAATATGAAAAATGCAAATTTGTTAATTGAGTTGCAACTTGAGAGAAAATAAAAGAAAATTAGAGAAATGTTGACGAAATGGTTGAAGAAATTTAGAATTGTTGAAAACTGAAAAAGTGTTAGTGGTTAAGTTTAGACGGACGCACCGTTTAACTCCAAAAATCCCAAATGTTTTATTAAATGGACGCACCGTTGTAATCGAAAAAAAATATATATTTCGCTGTTCACCAGTACCACTGTTTTAATTAAAATCCACACAAAAATGTATGTATGTATGTAAATGTATGTAGAGAAAAAAAAAATAAAAATTTGCGGAAAAATTACATATACATATGTAAGTTATAATATTAGTATAACTAAATGCTGCATCCACGGTTTTACGTTACGTCACTGCTGCTGCGATGCTGGTGTTATTGCTGCTGCATCGTATTAATTGCTAGTGGTGGTGGTTGTTTTTCAAAATGGCGCTGATATACCGGTGGCTAGTAGCGTGGGTTTTGTATCCCATTACCCACTGGCGTACTACACCGCAATTGCCAACTTTCCTCTTTAATTTCTCCAAACTGTAAGACTGGCCGGGCTCCAGCCGTCACGGTCGTCATGTAAGGTTCCTTTGGAACCTACGAGCAAAAAGCTGCTACTGGTGCCCACACACGCACTCCTGGGCACCTTTGTAAGGGATGAAATGTGTGCTCGCACGCGCAAGCATCTCCACACCCAATCACAAACACAGTATTTTTAGTTCGTGTACTTTTCTTTATTTATGTATGTTTAAATAGAGGTTTGTAAATAAATGTTTATTAGTTGTTTTACACAAATTCTTAATTTGTACTTAAATATTTTAGTTTTACAAATTAGTTTTAGTTTTCTCATTTCTTATGTGTTGCGTTTTTGTTGTTGCCAAATTAATAATGATGGATGGTTTTGCCGAATTGCTCTGTGTTCAAGTTGTTCCATACCCGTGGGTAGACAACGGGTGTTGCAGCAACTTGAACACAGGGTGACATTTGATTATTTATTAAGGCTCTGTTACAGTACCGCCGACTTCATCGTCACAGAAAAATGCACTTTCACAAACTTTAAAAAAGGAAAGTTGAATGAATACAAATCCTTTACAGACAACCGCTTTGCTACCATCCCTATCCCGACTGATGCTCGCCAAGGGGAGCGTGCTTTCCGCAAAGTCATTGAATCCATCTCGGCTTGCTTCATTCCCGCCGGTAGAATTCCCGAAATTCGGCCTCACTTTCCGGCGGAGGCCGCAAATTTAGCGAGAGAATGTGACCTTATAAGAAAGCTCATCTCGGCAACCCCCAAATAAGGGATATAAAACAACGCATCAGATTGATTGTGGATCAACACAAGCGGGTGAAATGGGAGGAGCACCTAAGCGATTGTAACATCTCTGCCGGTGTAGGTAAGCTTTGGTCTATCGTAAAGTCCCTATCGAATATGTCTAAGCACAACGACAAAATTTCTGTCGCCTTTGGCGATAAAGTGCTGTCGGATGCAAAAAAAATTCGCAAGCGCTTTTTGCCGACCATATATAATGCATTATACGGTTGACAAAGCTGGACGGAGGGCCAACAGATACGCACATAAACATAAATTCAGCTCGTCTCCAATTACCATCACCGTCAAAGAGGTTGAGGATGCCATCGGTCATGCTAAACCATTCAAAGCAGTGGGCCCATATGACATAGCCATCCCGATACTTAAAAGCCTAGGGAAAGAGGGTTTCAAATATTTGGCACATGTCTTCAACCAGTCTCTTTCCATCTTTGTCATTTCCGAAAAATGGAAAATGGTCAAGGTGGTCCCGCTACTAAAGCCTGGGAAACCAGCTAACATAGGAGAGTCATATCACCCGATATCTCTCCTATCGCTAGTAGCCAAGACTCTTAAAGCCATTCTGCTCCCCTACTTCAAATCAAATTGGCAGCTAGACTGCAATCAGCATGGCTGCATAAAACTTCACAGCACCACCACCGCGCTAAATGCCATTAGCACCCAGATAAATTTCGGTTTAAATCAAAATCCCCACCATATAACAGTACTCGTTGCGCTAGACCTTTCAAAAGCTTTTGATACGGTCAACCATTGCACGTTGCTGCAAGAGCTGGAAGCGTCTACCCTTCCCCCATGTCTTAAAAGGTGGACCGCAAATTATCTGGGTGGTAGGCGGGCATCGGTACAATTTAGGAACGACACATCAAAACCAAGAAGAATTAAACAAGGGGTGCCACAGGGTGGTGTCCTATCCCCACTTATGTTTAACTTCTATATATCAAAACTACCCTCGCCACCAGAAAGAGTTACTATCGTTTCCTATGCCGATGACTGCACAATAATGGCCACAGGCCCAGGCCCACAGATCGATGAGCTTTGCAACAGAATAAACGGCTACCTTCCTGATCTCTCCAGTTTTTTCGGCATTATCACCGACTATATCCTCCGCGACCTTATTTACAATATGGACGTCCCAAATGTCGACTATTTTGAACATCCACGTCGAAGGCACTACGCTGCCGACTATCCCACACCCAAAAATCTTGGGTGTGACGTTTGATCAGGATCTACACTTTGGGGAGCATGCAGCAGCAATTGTACCGAAAATTCAGAGGCGTAATAAAATCCTAAAATCTGCTGGCAGTACTTGGGGAAATGAGATGCTAACCAAACAGTTCGTGTTGAATACCCAAAAAACATGGGCATCCCAACAGACATCCGATTGATGAGCCAACACCACCCAGGGGCTTAAGGAGTCATCTCCGTAAGCATTATGAGGAAATACGGCACCTGAGAACTCAGCCGTATGAAGCAAAAAAACACAATCAGGTCCTCAGTGAACTCCACAAACAGGCGTCGGACCTTTATGCCAGGAATTGCCCGGTGAATCCAGTTCTCAAAGAACAGCACCCAAAACTTGCGGAAGAGGAACACACACTTCCCAGGGAATCGCGAGTCACTCTAGCTCAACTTCGATCTGGAAACTGTAACAGGTTAAACTCTTACCTATCCAGAATCAACTCCGACATACAAAATGTATGCCATGCTTGCAATGTCCCCACATGACACCAACCATCTCTTTAATTGTAATGTGGAACCAACGCCTCTAACACCCTTCACATTATGGTCCACCCCTGTTGAAGCAGCAAGTTTCCTTGGACTCCCGTTAGAGGATATTGATGACAATTTGTGATCGGTCTCACCTATTGGATGGGGCCAAGCACTGCTACAAAAACAACAACAACAGCAATCCCGAAGCCAACCCAGGTGTTATGGTTATGCATCTTTAGTGGAGCAGCAAGGAAGGCAGTCGGCATGATCTCGTGGTGCTCTGCGGCTAGTCATGTCGGCTGGCCGGGTTCTTGCCAGCCTTGCTGTCCTGCGCTATAAACAGAAAAAATCCTATCATGCCTTTCAAAAAAAACAGACAAAAGCGCAGAGCCGACTCAAAACGCTTATAATTCAAAATAAAACGACATCCGGTCGAATCGGATGCCACGGACAGACCGTTACAAACCAACAAATTTCAAATTCAAAACAAAAAATCAAAACGCCAAAAAAATGTACCGAACCGGAAGTGACCGGTTACCAAACGCTGAAACAAAATTAAAAAAAGCATACTGAATGAAAAAAGAAGAAAAGGGCCGAATATACTTGGGGGCGCCGCGTGTGTTGTTGCGCCGTCCGGTGCCAATCCCTCCCTCAAAACCATGGCCACCTACGCACCTATATTTCGGTGGCCCCTTACCAGTATTACCTAAGTGCCTTCTAAATGAGTACGAACATCAGCTTTCCCATTGTTAGCAGTATTTTATTTACAACTCATTATTAAATAGTATTGGCAAGTTCATTATAATTTAGCCTATCCAAAACCGAAATTTGTTACGTATTTCCAAAGCAAAAGAATCTTTTTACTTAATCTTACTTGATTTAAGACTAAACTTATTTAGCAAGGGGTTCAAACAAAATCGTTTTCTTTTGACCAAAAAGGAGAAAAGAACACGTTAAACTTATTGAAAAGCGGAACAATAATGAAATCTTATTCTTTTGTTTATTGATAAATCTAACATTAACTGAAGTTTATTTTAAAACTAGCAAGTATAATGGTTTTTATAAGTGGCCTATCTCATTAGTGGTTATGTGGTTAATCATATTTTATATATTAACTAGCAGACCCGCCAGACGCTGTTCTGCCCAAAATTTTGTCTATCTGCATATATTTTAATAAGCTTTTTCCTTCTAACTCTGTCCCCCCCTCTTAACTTTTTCTTAATCCTTTTATTCACTCCTCCCTCCGTCTTTTTCGCTTCATCTATCTCTATTCGTCTCACTCTATCTCTTTCTCAGTCTCCTCCTTACCTCTTTTCTCTTCTCTCAAGTTTTTCCCATTCGTCTTCATCCTTTATTGCCAGTCCCAGAGGGTGGTATGTATTTTGTTCCTGTCCCATTCCGAGTCCCAGTCCTGCTTCAAGTCTCAGCCCCAGTCCTAGTCCTAATCCCAGTCCCAGCCCGTATCTGGTCTACTTCCCGGAAAAAAGGATCGTAAATACTAATATAGTCAAATTTATATATGTACCAAATAAAAAAAAAATTCAGGCAAATTGAATAGGACGCATGTAAGTAGTTATGTGGGTATTATTAATTCATGTCTTTATTTCGGCTTCACATGCATATTTATCAGTTTTGCCTGTTTGATACGACAAAATCGAATATCACAATGAAAATTAATTTAAAGCTCGCAGCAACAGCTTTCATTTGATATCCATATTACACACACATTCTAGGGGTATCCGGATCCAGGTTTTGGCCTATATCTCGAGAGACTAGTCGTCACCCAGCGGTAAAAAATTACTCTGTACTATAGCACACATCAACAGCTTCAATTTGATACACATAATGTAAAAACACATCCTAGTGTTACGCCGGTCCACGTTTTGGCCTATATCTCAATACCCTAGTCAACAATAGGTATAAAAGCTACCCTGTACTAAAGCACACATCAACAGCTTTAATTTGATACCCATAATGTTAAAACATATCCTAGTGTTACCCTGATCAACGTTTTGGCCTATATCTCGAGACCCTAATCACCTGCGGGTGCGAAAAATACCCCGTATCAAAGTGCTCATAAACAGCTTCCATTTGATACCCATATTGTACAAATATATCCTTGGATTACCCAGGTCCACGTTTTGATCTCAACACCCTAGTCAGAACGGGATAAAAATTATCCTATGTCTGTCTCCTGGTTCTAAGCTACCCCTCCATCAATTTTCGCCCAAATATGCTCATTCGTTCCTTCCTCTGCAATCACCCTTTATCTATTAAAAAAAGCGCATCAAAATCCGTTGCGTAGTTTTAAAGGTTTAAGCATTCAAAGGGACTTTATTTTATACTATGTAGTGATTTACATCCATACATACCTATAAACCTATGCCCGAAGTTAAATAACGCAGCGAATGCTATATATGTACGTATGTGTCGCATAGCCTCACTCAAAAGCAATTAGTGCGCACGGTTGACAGCGAACAACCACACGCACGCATTTTTTGGTAAAAATATTACTTTTGTTTAAACAATTTGGCTGATATAAGAAAGGAATCAAGTATTTTTGTTGATGCAGATCGAAGGTAGATATTTCAAAGTTTTACGGAAAAGTAGAATTTTTTAAATCCATCCATCCGTTTATGAGTTATAGCTGTGTAAACAAAAAATTTACGATTTTTTACTACATTTTGGCAATTTGCCACGCTCCTATAATATACACCTTCAAATTATATTGACTGTACCATCTCACGTAGCTAGGCTTTCAAATGCGAAAAACCGTTTTAAAATCGGAGCATTCTGTGTGAAGTTATGTGCGTACATGGCATTTAGCGACTTTATTTTATAAGATTTATAGATATAGATTTATAGATAGTTATCTCTTCACTTGTTATCTTTCATTTTATCTTGGTTTTACTTGATTTTATTTTGATTTAATTTAATTTTATTTTGTAACATCTTTATTCGTAAGCATGTTATTGCAATTATGTTAATTTATGTATGTATAGAAATGTATTTATGTAAATGGGTTTGGGTATATAATAGAGTGAGAAATAAATAGATTTAACTCTCATACAAAAAAAATTTCGGAAGAGAAAAAAAAAGTTAAAGCTTAATATATATCCAAATTCAAAATTTTACATTCATGTGCGTAGGTATGTAACTGTCACGCCTAATTAATAAATATTCAGTAAGGTTAAAGACATACTAGATGTTTTAATGATGAAATAGAAAATGTGGATTTCCTAAAAAAAAACCATCGATCTCACAGGCTTAGTGCGTTTATTGCTATGTACTTATATTATTTACTTTCTTTGTAGTGTTTCTCACAAAACATGTTATTTAAGTACATATATATATATAGGCTACATCATATGTGTAAATAAGCAATTACGTTATATATGTATGTACGCGCTTATAATGACCTACACTCTATTTACTTCTAATTAAATATTCCATTCACTATCATGTATATAATTTATTCTTACTAAATTTAAATGTGTAATTTTTTTTTGTTAATTTCCTCTCAAATTTTGAGTTGTCCTGTTCTTGGTTCACCAAATATTGCTAAATTATATGTGCAGGTATATATATATTTGTGTGTATTCCATTAATTCCTAACTTATTAAGTTAACAGGTGTATATCTACCTTATCTCGTAATTCTAAGTTGTTATAACATTAAATAAAATGTGTGTATATTTTTGTTGAGTTGGAACGGACTCACCCGGTTGTTGTTAAATTTGGTGTTTGTTGTTGTTGCCGATGTAAGGCCGCTTACTAGGGCGGCCGGCTGTTGTTGTTGCCGATGTAAAGCCCCTTAACTAGGCAGCCGGGTGTTGCTGATGCCGCTGTTAGGCCGCTTACTAGGGTGGCCGGCTGTTGTTGTTGCCGATGTAAAGCCGCTTAACTAGGTCGGCCGGTTGTTATTGATGCCGATGTAAGGCCGCTTAACTAGGAAGGCTGGCGGTTGTTGTTGCCGGTGTAAAGCCGCTTACTAGGGGGGCCGGTTGTTGTTGTTGTCGGTGTAAAGCTGCTTAACTAGGGCGGCTTACTGTTGTTGTTCGTTGGTGGTATAAGTGCGAGAGTAGTGGTTGCGCTATTGATACTGGTTGTGCCCGGTGTTAGCGCGCGGCGTTGCACTGTTGATGTGGTAGCGCGCGGTTCTATTGATAGTGGAGCTATGACATAAGAAAAAATGCTGTTAATGTTTTATAAGCGACAAAAACCGTATAACATATGAGAATGATTATGTATTGCTGTATTTGGTAATTAGGCTAAATATACCAGTACTGTAGCTAGTATTCTACTATGTACTTGTACACCTTCAACCATACGTACATATATATATATATAGATTTGTTTATGAGCATGGTGGTTTAGTAGAATATCTTCATGTGAACGAAGAAAATGATTCATTTATTGCTTGGAATGAAGCTGATATCACAGGACAACACATTTGGAAATAGAGCCATTTACATTTTTGGGCGTATGCGCTGGGCTTGTGCCTTATCCACATCACAATCAAAGTCCACGTAACACCTATCAAAGTGCTATGGGTAAACAAGCGATGGGTGTAATCGTTTATAATCAAAAGAATAGGATTGATACGCTTATGTACAATTTAATTTATCCACAAGCTCCTATAGTCAAGTCAAAGACCATTGAGCTCACTGGGTTCGACAAGTTGCCAGCTGGTCAAAATGCAACTGTTGCTGTAATGAGTTATGACATTGAAGATGCGCTCATTATAAACAAAGCATCCATTGATCGTGGCTATGGATGTTGTTTGAAAATCAATTATCTTGGTGTTAACTCCAGTAATCCTTTACGTGCCTGCTCTTGTAAATTCTGAGTGGATTTGGACGCCAAGTTTTTTTTTTTTTGTACTGCTGATGCATCCCATTAGATATGCAAATAACTGCAAAGGAATACTATGAGCAAAACATTCTATAATTTACGACTATTTTTTTTTTGTTTACGGCCTTTGGAATATAACTTTTTAAATATAAAAGAGCTCTAGGCCAAATATTTGTATATTCTTAATAAAACACAATACGTGAATTTTTAATATACAATTATATTATTTAATTTGTCGATATTTCGACTTCAGTCTGAAGTCATAATCAGGACTAGGTACAAAAAGAACAAACATACATATTAAAATCATAAAAGTACACATTTGCACAAGTACAGAACTTACATTGTTGAATGCAATATGTCGACTAATGTAACAAAAATATAAGTTTACGAACAGTGCAAAGCAAATAACAATAAAATTTAAATAATACAAAGCAAATAACAATAAAATTTAAATAATACAAAGCCGTTATCATAAACAAAAAATGAACATAAACAGAAAGTTAGCTAATGAGTAGTGAGCGCCGCTCAAGTGATATCAGCTGCAGCCTGCAGCTGAACTCTTTGGTAAACAGTGGGAGATGCTCTTATCTATTATTGTTGTTGTTGTTGATCAGCTGCCTAAAGGCAGAGGCAATACCAATTGTATCCGATATGAAGTTTATGCGTTTGACGCTGGGTGTATTTATGATGTGTAGCATCTCCAATATGTAGCGTTTGTTGTAATTCCTCTCTTGCTGTACAATTTCTACATTTTCTAAATCGGGAGAGTGTCCAGTTTCTCTGCAATGCTGTGTTAGCGCCGTTTTGCCATCATTAGGGTTGTTGCGATTTTTAATATTCATTTTATGCCCGGAAATCCTCGTTTTTAGTTTCGATTTCGTAGTCCTCACATATACTTTGTCGCATACGTGGGTCCCGTCACCATTACATAGAATTTTATAAATCAAGTCCGATTTCTCATATTTATCTATTCTACTCTTGGTATTACTGAAATTTGTCGCAACGTATTATTGTAGGTAAAGGCTAAATTACATTTCTCTTTGTCATAAATATTTGAATATTTTATTCTGTTAGAAAGGCCTGACACATATGTAGTCGATTTATATATTGTATTGTTTTCGGCATTTTTCCTCGTAGTGGGTTTCTTATAATAATCTCTTATACAGTTTTTTATTTTCCCTGTTGGAAATTCATTATTTTCTAGAATATTTATTATTATTTTAATGTTTTCCTTATGATGAACTTCATCGCTGAGCGAGAGAACTCTGTTGATAAAATTTCTGGCCGTATTGACTATTGTAGATTTGTCATGTTTAGAATTAAAGTTAATTAATCTACCTGGCGCGGTAGGTTTTTTATACCAATCAAAAGATAATTGGTTATTCTTTTTTATAATAAGAGTATCGAGAAACGGTAGTTTTCTTTGGCCTAGAGCTCGTTTATATTTCAAAAGTTATAATCCAAAGGCCGTAAACAACAAAAATAATTATGGAACGGAGTGCACACCTCACTAACAAAAACACCTACAGACATATGAAAAGCAAGTATGGTATGGAGATCACGAAGTACACAAATCGATACCAACAAAGCGCAAAACAGCTGGCTAAGTTGACACAGTCGATTAAGTTTCTGGTAAGTTGCAGAAAAAGTGGCATAACACCCAAATTCATAAACAACGCCACCAAAAATATTTTGTACGTACTAAACTGCAACACCAGCAACAAGCATTTGCTCAAAAACATCAATAAGGCTCTCACAAAATTTATAGAAACGGTGGAATGTAAACCCTTGAACCTCATCATAAAAATTAAATATGAACATAAGAAACAAAATGAAAGAGAGGTAAGCACATTAACTAACAAAATAAACCAAACTCTTGATGCAGAAGATTCTACCGCGTTTTTTGAAAGTGAGAAACTCCTAATTAACATCCTTACAACAACAATTATGAAAATACACACACAAAAATTCGAGAAACTCAAAAACATACATAGGCAATCTCTTAACATTAAAAATATACCCCACTGGTTTCATAATACTACGAAAACCGAGATCCCTACAGATATTCAGTGGCTCCTCTCTTTAGGTCCAAAATATTCTTTGCCAATAACAAATAGTGGGTTCTCTTTATTCAAGTTGATATCAGACGGGGAAGACTGCATTCAAACTGTCAAAGATCAAGAGCAGCAAGAGATTGAGAGGAACAATCTAACAACACTAATACGGGATCATCTTTGGAAAACCAAAAATAGCGCGCGCGACAAATTTCTATTAGATACCCTACAATCGGCCAAAACTTTTCTAAACAACAACAAAGACTTATTGGTTCTGAATGCAGATAAGGGTAATGTTACCGTCTTAATGGATAAGTCGGACTATGAAAAGAAGTTGCAACTTTTGGTAAATGACATTTCGGAATACCGGGTATTGAAACGAGATCCCAGTAATAAATTACAAGACAAAAACAACGAGATTGTAGAAAAATTGTTATAAAACAAAGTTATAGATTTAAAAGATAAATACAAACTAATAAGCAAAACGTCCAATGCGCCTAGATTATATCGCCTGCCCAAAATTCATAAAGCAATTATCCCATTGCGACCTATTTGTTCGTCTGTCCACTCCCCCTCGTACAATTTATGCAAGTATGTGGTTAATATTCTCACAAACACAACCAAATCGTCCAAATATAACGTAAAAGACTCGATTAACTTTAAAAACAAAATAAAAGATACATACATATATGATGAGGAGAGTCTCGTGTCATTTGATGTCATCTCACTTTTTCCCAGCATTCACGTAGATCATACCTTAGAAATTATAGCATCCAAGTGGAACCAGATAAAGAACCACACCACACTCACAAAAGAATTTTTTCTAGAAATAGTTCGTTCCTGCATTACAGATAATAGATATTTTAAATTAAACAATAAAATTTATGAGCAACGTTGCGGTATGCCCATGGGTTCCCCAGCATCCCCCGTCATAGCAGACATTGTAATGGAAGAATTACTGGAGAAATTTGAAGAAGATTCCCCTTATAAGCCACGTTTGCTTACCAAATACGTCGATGACCTTTTCGCAATTGTGAAAACTGATACGGTGGAAGAATTGCTAAATATTCTAAATGGATATAACAGGATTATTAAATTTACATTTGAGGTGGAGAAGGATGGAAAACTACCGTTTCTCGATACTCTTATTATAAAAAAGAATAACCAATTATCTTTTGATTGGTATAAAAAAAATACCGCGTCAGTTAGATCAATTAACTTTAGTTCTAAACATGAAAAATCTACAATAGTCAATACGGCCAGAAATTTTATCAACAGAGTTCTCTCGATCAGCGATGAAGTTTATCATAAGGAAAACATTAAAATAATAATAAATATTATAGAAAATAATGAATTTCCAACACGGAAAATAAAAAACTTTATAAGAAACCCACTACGAAGAAAAATGCCGAAAACAATAAAATATATAAATCGACTACATATGTGTCAGGCCTGTCTAACAGAATAAAATATTCAAATATTTATGACAAAGAGATATGTAATTTGGCCTTTACCTACAATAATACGTTGCGACAAATTTTCAGTAATACCAAGAGTAGAATAGATAAATATGAGAAATCGGACTTCATATATAAAATTCTATGTAATGGTGATGGATCCCACGTATGCGACAAAGTATATGTGAGGACTACGAAATCGAAACTAAAAACGAGGATTTCCTGGCATAAAACGAATATTAAAAATCGCAACAACCCTAATGATGGCAAAACGGCGCTAACACAGCATTGCAGAGAAACTGAACACTCTACCGATTTAGAAAATGTAGAAATTGTACAGCAAGAGAGGAATTACAACAAACGCTACATATTAGAGATGCTACACATCATAAATACACCCAGCGACAAACGCATAAACTTCAAATCGGATACAATTGGTATTGCCTCTCCCTTTAGGCAGCTGATCAACAACAACAATAATAATAGATAACAGCATCTCCCACTGTTTACCAAAGAGTTCACCTGCAGGCTGCAGCTGATATCACTTGAGCGGCGCTCACTAATTAGCTAACTTTCTGTTTATGTTCATTTTTTGTTTATGATAACGGCTTTGTATTATTTAAATTTTATTGTTATTTGCTTTGCACTGTTCGTAAACTTTTATTTTTGTTACACTAGTCGACACATTGTATTCAACAATGTAAGTTCTGTACTTGTGCAAATGTGTATTTTTGTGATTTTAATATGTATGTTTGTTCTTTTCGTACCTAGTCCTGATGATGACTTCAGACTGAAGTCGAAATATCGACAAATTAAATAATATAATTGTATATTAAAAATTCACGTATTGTGTTTTATTAAGAATATACAAATATCTCGTTTATATTTAAAAAGTTATAATTTACGACTGATTTCTGCCACTATCCATACGGATTTTATTACGAGGTTGGCCTGTGGGCACATGAATTTGGTAATTCATTTACAGCGCATTTTAAGCATGATTGGCGGTTACCCTTAGCCGACAGCAAGTTTGCGTCGAATGTGGAGGATCTTTTAAAGCGCATGAACTGGGAATTGAAAATGATTGCCGACAAAAATATACCCAAAGTAAAGGCAGCACAATTTGATGTTGTCAAACATATGCGCGCTGCTCAAATTACCGTTGGCTTAGAATCAGCAATTTCTTCAGGCAATTGGACAATTAAGCGTTTTGAAATGGAACGTGCTGGTGTAACACAAGTTTCATCGCGTTTTAGCTACTCATATTTGTATGTAATTTATGTTGTTTGGAAAGGCACGCCATAAATATAGCCAATAAATTTGCAGAGAAACCTTTAATACCATTATTAAATTTTCGTTGACGCAACTAGATCTTTAATAGTACAAGATCTTCCTTAAAGTTTTTACGCCCATAGAAAATCGCGTGCAAAAATTGTTGGCTTCTTTGCACAGTGAGATCGCATAATCCATTGGCATTATAATGGAAGGGACTTTTCATCATCCCCGAATATGTGTGCACGTAAATTATTGTTCAGTGGTATATATATTAGAACCTGCAAAGAAAAACAAGAAAAGAAAGGAAAAAGGTTAAAATTGGCAAATTTTACTATATGAACAGTAACTATACTCACCACAATTCGTAAATGAATGACATTTTCTTATTCAGGGAATGAAAAAGCGTAGCAAACGTCAAAAAAGTCGACACTACATTCCTGACAGAAAGTGCACTGCATTATCGATGTTAAACGTTTTGTACAATAAAAATTAGAACTACTTCGACGGCACCTACCGACCAAAATTACAAAAACAAAAATTCTAAATAAACTAGTTCTAAAAGTCGGCGTCAGATAGAATTTTGCATTGCGTACGACTTCAACTTTGACGACAAAGTTAAGGCGTACAAAGTTCATTAAAGTTATCAGAAGGAATGCCTTAAATTCAAAACATAACGAAAGGTTAGGCAACTTCGACCCTTTAATAACTTTGACAAAAGTCGTATTTTATTTCGTTTCTTAAAGGTTCACAAATTGGGCTTTGACGGTAAATTCAGGGCTGAAGTTTGGCGTAAAGTTCTAACTGATGCCGCCCTAAGGCACCATTTACATGTAGGGTTATTGAAATCACTTAAGATTTTTCCCTTTTTGCTTTTCCGTCAACTTGCGCCACCCAAACAGAACCCACCCAATTTATGTGGTCATTATCAATGTTACCGATATTCTTTGCAGACCAGGACCCGTTTAGAAACTCTATTGGCCAAGTCAGAGGGAAGCGCCAAGCGCTTCGACGTCGCTTGCCAGCTCTGCGGTAGGAATCACAGTATGAAGCTCTGCGCTGAGTACAGAAGCAAGTCGCCCGAAGAAAGGTTACGGGCTGTACGATTACATAAATACTGCCCTAATTGTTTGTCGCCGTTTCATCGCGTTGACAACTGCAAAAGCAAATATCGATGCAAAAGGTGTAACGAGAAGCATCATACTACGCTTCACCTCGAGGACCAACGTACTGCACGCGCAGAAACCATTGTCGTCGGCGACGACAAACAATCGGGCAACGAGTTGTCGATCCACTTATCGGGGCCAACTAAGTCTTGGGCCCAACAAGTCGAGGAGGCAGAGCTGGAAGAAGAAATGGCTAGAGCCGAACAAAACCCCTCAACCAGCAATCTTGGGAAGCGTAGTTTTCGGCCGCTGCTACAGCATGAACGAAAGGCAGAAAAGTTCAAGAAAGAACGACAAGAACGGGATAATTGGCGGCATCAGGACACCGAACTCCATACAACATCATCCGGAAGCGCTGCGCATGGTCGGCCCAGAGCAACTAAACGCGTAACGAGGCAAAATCGAAAAAAAACCGCTGCATACCAAAGTAACGCAAGCAAAGCCGACAATAGACGAGCGCTATTACACGCCGTACTAACCGGCTTCCGAACCGGACGCCTATCCCAGACAACGACCCCATCGCCCATCATACGACCATTTGTGCCCATCGCACCGACTGCCGTCGTACGGATCGAATCGCGGGGCCACTTGCATTTGGTTCGAGCTATAGTCGATCCCTGCGGCACAAGCACAATTGTCGATACAGAGCTGGTGCGAGACCTACAGTTAGAGCGTAAAGGATCAGGGCAATGCACAATAATCCTCTGCGGGAACTTGACCACTCAAGCCATAATTGTTGCTAGCCACTATCGGTTGAGTCCGCCGTCAAATGTGGATCCAAAGATTGCCGTTCCATTCCATTTCATGCGGCTGGGCGACCCACACTTCTACCGCTCATCGCCAATTCGGCTTAAACTCGGTACAGATATATACGCCGAAATGATAGTGAGCCGAGTGCCAGCAACAACAGTTGGCGGTCTCCTGACTCAACCGACCGTATTCGGGCTGGTAGTCTCAGGAGCCTGCCAAAAATAGGAGTTTTCATACAAATAAGTAATTACCGCACGGAATCAAAAACCACGTACGTTTAATTAATAAATTATTTCTTTCTTCACAGGAGAACGAGACACGAACTCCATCCTACGACGTGCAGTGTTCGCAGTCCGCATCTATACATCGACGTATAGCCTTACCAGGACGTGTGGTGGCTTGTATGCGCTCTAAATCATCTGAATAAATTTTTTTTTGTTGCCTACGGCAAGGGGTCCGGTATGTTTAGGCCACAGGCCTAAATATATCTACTCTCCCTCGTAGCAATGTACCTAGTAAACCAATATATTCATAAATGTGTGTTCACAAATACACACACACATTCATATGTATAAGCTGCAATTGTTTATATACATTACTTTAAACTTTTTTACTTTACTGACTATACGGCAACTTTCGGCGGGGAAACTCAACGAAGGTGGCCGTATAGTGGGCTCATAGCTTTTCTCTGCCAAGCGCGAGGCCTCTTTTGATCCAGCCGTCTAAGCGAAAGCATCCTGCCAATGTCCACGTGAGGTAAGCAATATTCCAAATTTATTTCATTTGAATATTCCGAAATATCTAAATTAATTTCCACGACATTTGCTATAATTTTACTTAACACTTGTTGTTTGTAATACCTTTCAATAAACCTATTTGTTATCCTGAATATTAATTCGAAATTTTTCGTTTTCTTGTTTCCTCCTTTTTCCGTTTAAATCTACTAATCTACAATTCCGTGCGTGCGCGCCGTTGCCACCACGAAATTGTACAAGCACAATAGCATATCTCCATTTAGAGCCTAACCAGAGAATTAGGCCTCTGAAAGAATTTAATTAGGACCCTTACAAGTAATAACCTACAAAATTAACTCTCGACACTCAGAATATTTAAGTTAAATCTTTTGATCATGACAAATATTTCAGTTTGGCAGACTACAGTTCATATGACATATAATGTTTGATAAAAAGTTATTGAAAGGTTGGAGCAGTTTTTTAAAATTCATGTCCAACAGCTATTTTTGAAGATTTTTAAGTTAAAAATTTTACACCCAAATGCGACTACTATAGTAAAATGTACCAAGATGGAAAATTTAGGCAGTTTTTCACTATGTAAACGTATGTGTTTAATTCGAAAATGTTAAAATAGTTTGCCCTGACAACTTCTCCAAGGTTGGAACTGTGCAACTAAAGAAATATTACCCCGTCAAATAAAACTTCAGTGAGGAAAGTGTAACTTAAAAAGGAGATTTTTCCCACATTCTCTCATCTAAGGATCTAGGTGGAGATATGCTATAATTTAATAGGAAGGATTTGATATTTTTAACACTTTCCACCATGCTTCAACGTGCACTTTAAATGCGTTTTCGTCAAGAAAATTAACTAAATTTCAAGAAATGCATGAAATAAATTGCTTTGTGCAACTCGTTGCACTTTTTTCACTACTTTAATGAGCTTATTTTCTATTTAGAAAATTGCGAACGCGCAATGATTCCAAATTCTAGACAAATGAACAGTAAGTCTTAAATGCACATAAGAATACAACTTATTTCACGTTGGTATTACTTTTCCCAAATTTAAAAAAAAGAATCTTCAAATGAATAGATTCGCACGAAATAAGTTTATATTGATTTTTCTTTCTAACCGCGATAGAAAATAAGTTTACCTTTATCAACAGTGACGATCACCTCGCGAACACAACCGACACTTTTCAACGCACTTTAATTTCTGATCGTTGCAAATGGCGCACCAAGCCTCCAACCCGTTAAAAAAAAATTTCACTCATTATTGCGACTGCGCCGTGGAAAAGCGCCGTTAAATAGCATGATTTAACTGTGGCTGCCATGGTGGAACCATACAAGGTGGTAGCTGCGGCGACAGACCTACAACCATAATTAAAAGTTCCGTGTACTTTGTCAAAATTGGACTAATGTCAAAATCGTACCACTCCGGAAGTTGATGTGTCACATCCTATAAAATCTGCAATTCAGCTGTCACCTTGCATAGTTACGCCATGGTGGTTGCCGTTATTGGGAATTTTCCCAGACCATTTGAATCTTTGGCGATGCCACCCGCGCGAAATTAAAGACAATTTCTTTTAACCGCCCCAGGCAGACATGAGTGAAGGTGAATCCTATTCCCTATTAACTAACCAACTACAGGAAACCGGTTCACCCGTAAACAGCCACTTCCAGGAACTTCCGAGGGCAGTTAATGTGGCGCACGACTCACCCCTAATATAAGAGTCTCAACGTTCTACCGCGAAGCTAGCCAGTCAACAGATGGTCCATAAAAAAAGTCAATTTAAAATGGTGAATTAATTTTGTTTCCTAGTTGAAACGCTATGAGGCAAATAGACATTTGTTATGGAGAACTCGTCAAAATCCGCATGGTATTTTCTAGTGGTTGTCGCCTCCACAGTAGACATTTGATACAGGAGAACTCGTCCAAACTCTGTAAGCCTAGTCCAACCCAAGTTTGCACTGTCAGGCTGTTCACGGTTCCCGGTGAGAACGCGTGTGAGCACCCTATGAACTCGTGCTCGGGGAGTTGTCCCTGACCGCCAAAATGTCCAGATGAAATATAATCAAATTTGTAAGTTTAAGAGAAAAAAATTACTTTGTAAATTTGGTAAAAAAAGCATTCTGATAGCTTATTGTGGACGAATAGCAGAAGCATTGAAGCGACCTATAAATTTCCCGTTTAGGTCCTCGAGATCATAGAATGCATTGCTCATTTTTCGGAGCACTCGACACTTAAGATATTTTGGCAGGAATTTGGCGTTAATGCCCTGTTTGAAGTTACTTAAAGCAAAGTTTTTCCGGAAAACTTCCTAACCTTCCTTGTAGTTGACTTGCCTAGAGCGCTTGTTATAGGTGTTTATTCCCCTATCCTTTGCATGATCTAAATTTCTACGGATTTGCTCACGAATATTGGTCAACTTGGCGGCTCTATTTGCTATTCTAGCCTGATCTTCCCTAAGTCTGCCTAGTTTCTCTAAAATATTGTACGCTGTGGCATGTTGAACCATGTTTTGACCATATAATGCAAAGTATGGAGAGCACTGAATCGCTATATGGAAATCGCTTCTCAAAACTGATAAAGTCTCTGGTATATGCTTATCCCAATCGGTGTGGTCTGGTTTATCCTTCAGACAAATTCTTATTTTAGAAAAAATTTCTCTATTAGCTCGTTCTGAGGTGTTCGCTTGAGGAGAGTATAATCCCGTCTCCACGTGTGTCATCCCATAATTTTCTAGGAATTGTTTCATTTCCTTCGAGATAAACTGTTTACCATTGTCGTTATGGATAAGCTCAGGGACAGCTGGAAAAATTTCTGAAGCGAAGTAGTTTATAACGCTAACAGCTGCGGTTCTCTGCATGGGCTTTAGCCAAACATACTTTGCAAAATGGTACAAAACTATGAAAAGAAATTGATTTCGGCGTTTGGATCGCGGATAAGGCCCTAGAAAATCGCACACAACCGCTGAAGTGGCATTTAGGATGTAAAGGTTCTCCCTATAGGTGGTCTCGACTGTTGATTGGTGGATTTTACAGCTTTGCAAGTGTTGCATCGCTTCACGTAGTTCTCGGACGTCCTTAGACTGCTGTGGCCAAAAGTACTTTTGCCTCACGCGTTCCAAGGTTTTATGCCACCCACCATGGTAACTCCGATTGACGTCGTGTGCCAATCTCACGGCTTCCTCCGTCAACCCCTTCGGCAACCATAAACTCCATAAAGAGCCTTCTTCCCCTTCCACCCCCTTCCGAAATTTAACTCCCTTAAAAATAACGCCATTAAGCACGTGCAAATCTGGCAGCAACTCTTCGTTTTCTGTCACGGTTCTAAGCAAATCTAGATATTCGTTGCTGTTGAATTCGGGAGAGATTAAATCTATTTCCCCGGGTGCGGCAGTGAAAGTCAACTCGTCTACATCAAGCCGCGAAAGCGCATCAGGTACTACATTCAGGGTGCCTTTGTGATGCTCCATTGTAAAATCGTATCTTTGCAGCAGGAGTGACCACCTAGCCAACCTCCCACTCAAGTCTTTTTGTGTCATCAACCACTTGAGACTGGAGTGGTCCGTGATAATCCGAAATGGTAATCCTTCAACGTAGGGTCGGAAGCGCTTCACGCTGACTATGGCGGCGAGACATTCCAGCTCAGTTACCGTGTAATTGCGTTGAGCATTATTCAATTTTTTCGAAACGAACGCGATTGGATGCTCAGCGCCCTCATCATCGACCTGGAATAACACCCCGCCAACACCTATTTTGGAAGCATCGCATTGAATGACAAATTCCTTAGAGAAGTCGGGTTGGGCCAAGACAGGAGCGGAACTCAAGGCTACTTTAAGTTTTTCGAAAGCCTCTATTGCTTCAGGGGTAGTTTAAATGGTCCTGCTGATTTTCGAAGACAATCCTTTAGGAGACCTGCTAGGTCAGCAAAATTTGTGATGAACGCCCTATACCAATTTGCCATGCCAACGAACCTGACGAGGAGATTTCGGAATTGGGAAATCCTTAACGGCTTCTATTTTGCCTGGGTCTACCTTTAAACACCCGCTACCTATCAGCTATCCTAAGTATCAAATCTCTTTCTGGCAAAAATTGCTCTTTTTCACATTTATGGTAGGGCCGGAATCCTTCAAACACTTCGCTATTTCCGATAGCAGGTTCGTGTGATCTTCGTACTTCGCTCTGCATACCATTAGATCATCCAGGTAAATGAAAACATTCTCCCTCAAGCGCGATGGATATACCTTGTTCATGAGTCTGCTCATTTTCTGCGGTCCATTGCATAGGCCAAACGGCATCACCTTGAAGTGATACAGAGTTTTCCCCGGAACTGCGAATGCTGTCCTCTCCTTGGATGATTCCGTCAATTTGATTTAAAAAAAAACGCGTCTTTTAGATCAATGCCGCTGATATACTGCGTCTCCTTTAGTCTACTCAACAGACCATTGATATGCGGCAATGTGTGCGAGTCCTTCTTCGTGACCTCGTTGACCTTTCTGGAATCCATGCACATCCGGACCTTCCTTGGTTTTCGAACTAACACCACAGGGCTACACCACGGCGAGTTTGATTCCTCGATCACTCCCATTTTAAGCAGCCTATCTATTTCTTTAAAAGCTTCGGCTTTCCTTGGTGGCGAAAGAAGGAAGTGCTTTCTTTTGATCGGGACCGCGTCGTCCGTATCGATATGGTGTTCGACCAGCTGTGTTTGCCCCAGGCCTAACATCTCTGTTCACTAGGAAGAAAATTCACGATACCTACGACAACAAAAGATTTTACACCTACAACAATTATTGCTGAAATGGAACAAATAATTCAAAACTTAGACGATGACAAAACCAAAGACATAGCACGTAATAAATTAAGCAACCGTATCCTACAGTTCAAAAGAGGAAGAAGACTCAACTCCAAAGAAAAATTCGTATTGGAATCTTTCAACAAAGCCAAACTATTCCTTAATGCACACAAAAACATCATAATAACTGACGCGGACAAGGCAACAAAACAGTGGTATACATGAAAAAGGTGGGGAAAATACTGGAAGATAAAAGTACGTACAAAACACTGAGGAATGATCCAACAATGGAACTCCAACGTAAGAACAATAAACTAGTCGACGATTTATACAAAATCCAGATAATCTACATAAGGGAAAAACAACGAATAGCATGCTCAACAGCGATTGCCCCGAGACTATACGGCTTACCTAAAATTCATAAGACTGATTTACCTTTTCGTCCCATAGTGTCGTCGACTAACGTTCCATGCTATGAACTGTCGAAATACCTTGGCGGTTTTCTGAGGTCCTTGGTATCAGATGATTACAACATCAAAAATGCTTTTGAATTAAAAGAGAAACTAAAAGACATCAAATTGGGAGACGATGACCTACTGGTATCTTTTGATGTTGTTTCGCTCTTCACAAATATACCGACAACGTTAGCTACAAAAATAATCACCAAAAAGTGGGATAAAATTGAAAAAATA
Source organism: Eurosta solidaginis (assembly GCF_040869045.1). Taxonomy (NCBI): domain Eukaryota; kingdom Metazoa; phylum Arthropoda; class Insecta; order Diptera; family Tephritidae; genus Eurosta; species Eurosta solidaginis. The sequence continues at coordinate 118,245,292 of NC_090320.1, read as the reverse complement.
TCCGGTATACCTAGACCAAAATTCAAGCAAATATTAGACTTTTGCCTGAAAGATAACAATTACTTTATGTTCAATGAAAAACTATATTCACAAACGTTTGGTATGCCTATGGGTAAATCCCCTCTCCCCTGCCATAGCCGACATAGTCATGGATGACTTACTGAATGAGACTATGTCTGAACTTAAACAAAAATATAACATTAACATACAATTTATAGACAAATACGTGGATGACATCCTTGCAATAATTAAAAGAAACGAATTGAACATTATATTAGACACTTTAAATAAATACCACAGCAAACTTAAATTCCCTTCTGAAATAGAGCAGAACGGCAATATTCCCTTTCTAGACATAAGAATCCACAGAATGGGAAAGGAATTAGTATTAGATTGGTATACGAAACCAACATCATCGGGGCGCCTCATAAATTTTCTGTCAGCCCAACCGTTCAAATACAAAGTCAATACGGCATCCAACTTAATCGAAAAAGTACTAAATATTAGCCATAAACAATTTTGGGATGTCAACATAAATAAAATCCGCGAGATCTTAAAAAACAATAATTAACCGCATACCCTATTTAAAAATCTTATACAGCAGAAGATAGCGCAAATAGATAACAAAAGTAGCAGATTCTCAACAACGAACACTGCAAGCCAAACGAAGAAGTTCTTCAGTGTGACTTACATACCAAAATTAACAGAGAACTTCTGCTCTGATATACCATACAACAACAATAACACATGCTTGGCTTATAATACAACTCGAACTCTACAAAGTATTTTCACTAAAACAAAAAGCTCTGTCCCCCTTTCACAACACAACAATATAGTATACGAAATACCACGTGAAGGAACCGAAAACGAAAAATGTAATAAAATATATATAGGTACAACAAAGCGTACTTTGGGTATTCGACTTAAAGAACAATAAAAAGAAAAATAATACAGCACTATCGCAACACACAGCGGAAAGCGGACACTCTGTTGATCTACGTAAAGTGAGAATATTGGGCAAGGAAAGGCGGGAAAAAGTGAGATACACAACAGAAAGCTTAAGAATTATGCAAAATAGAGAGAGAACTGTTAATAGAAAGGAAGACACAGCTGACATCTCCGCCGCATATATTTTATGTTTATAAAGTTTTTGTTTACATTTTCACATTCTTAGGTATTCACTGAACACATCCTTTCATACGTACGTACATATGTAAACAAAACATACCAATTATGTTTGATGATCAAAGTCCAGTTTAATGACAAGTGTACTTACTACATATTACTAGTACCATTTTTATAATTTTAATTTTCGTGCATAACTTAGTTAGTTTATACTAAAATTGTGCAATTTGTGATGCCTAATGTAATCTAGGAATACATATATTTATATATGTAAGTTTTTTACTAAACAATCTGTTTGCTTAATTCTAACCGAAATTTCTTTTAATAACTTTCTTTCATGTACATTGTTGTTGTGATGAAATTACTTGTTTGTGATAAAAATTACTAAATAAATTCAGTTTCGCTCCTGAAGAAGCTAAGGTGCTTAGCGAAACGTTGACCCGAAATAGTGGAGTTTAATTTAGCTTTGCACTAAGCAAATAATGGCCAAAAATCCTATTTATACTGCTGCCATCTTTATTACTTTCTGCAATTCGGACTTCTGCCTATTAGTCAAATCATGGAAATTATGTTCATGTTCTTATTCTTCGCTAACTTCTAAACAGGTCACACTCGGCAATATATCTCGGGGTAACGCAAAGGCTTTCCAGAAATCAACTCCGAAGTAAGCTTCTTGAACTAGCGAAGGGACAAGATAAAAACGAATAGTCTTGGTAGTATTTTTGAAAGTCATTGGTAACGAAATCGAATCTAATATTTTTTGTTTGCTACCATCCGCTGTGTATACGAATGCTTCCAAAAATTCTTCACAATCCTTCCCTAGAATTGAGACGTTAGCTCCGGAGTCCAGTAGGCCTACCACAAAATTGTTTTCTATCTTTACTCTAACTAGAGGTCTTTCGTCCTCTGTAAGGAGAATCTTGGTGCTCTGGAGGAGCTTCCGCTCTTTTACACGTTCGGTATATCTTTTTCGGCATTTTAAAATATTTTCGGATACCGCGAAACTGGACTGATTGTCAAGAATGTTTGATCTTGCTAGCTCATAATTATGTTCTTTTTGTTGGAAACTAGGTGGAAATGTGTCTGGCAGGCAACAACCCTACCAGGCGGCTTCAAAATTTTTACTGGCTTGGAAACTAAATATGACGAACTTGGGCTATCTGAGTCTGATCCGGTTGAACAATCTGTACTATCAGGGAACGTTACTATGACCTTCGGAGGTTTCTGCGTAGGAGTGCTACTAATATTTGAGAACTCACCACTTATGAAGGCTCTACTAACCGGTTCAGCGCACGAGACGACTCGAGCACTGGCTGAGATAGGGGCTATGGCACCGAACGAGTTACCCCCTCTCTCTGTCTTCTCGCTCGGATTTCCCTGACGGCGATGATACCTATGACTTTTCGGAGTGAGGACTCCCTTTAATCCACATTTGACATTAAACGGGTTTTTAATGGCCTCTTCACGATAGTTGTATGAATGCCCCATGCTTTGGCAGTTCCAATACTGGATGCCTGAATAGTCCGCTTTCCTCATACTTCAGAAATCCAAGGCCTCAATCTGCGGATCTACTTCGCAGTCTTCATATTCGTTCCTTATGTACGGTGTTACTGCGCGAGCCTCGTTAATATGACGACCATGCAACCCTGTTGTAATGCTCCTGCTTTCCTTTAGCACTTGTTCACCTCTTCGTGCCACATGACGGAGATCATGTAAATTTCTCACGTCCAAATTAAAGAGCATCAATTTCAAACTACTGTTGACGTTTCGTTTTATTATGTCTATCAGTAGGGTCTCTGACATAGGCTCCCTAAGCCGCGCATTTAATCCTATCATATCTGTGTGGAATACGTCATAGGACTCGTTCGTTTTCCGTTTGCGCATTGAGATCTCCATCATGATCTCATGGTCGCTTTTCAGGGCCCCAAATTCTCTTTTTAGTGAATAACATAAAAAGGGATAAGTTGTGTCCGGGTTCTGTTTGGTGAATATTCAATACCACTGGGCAGAGGAACAGATGAAAATTGGCCATCAATTGGTCACTAGAGCAATGCGTTCGTTCGCTCAGCGTTTCTAACTTAAACTAGAAGTCCGCGACACCTCCAGTCCCATATTAGGAAACCTTCCAGTCTTGGAGTTTCACCACCATGCTGCTCGAAGCAGGGTTATCTGGTGTTACAACCACTGGAATTGAGTTACGTTCCGTTCGATCCGCGTTCCTGTTAAAATTCGTAAATTGTTGTGCAGACTCGAGAGCTGCGTTGAGCTGGTCCATGTTATTTCGGATCATTCCCATCTCCCTTCGCATTTCTTCCTACGAGTTCCGGAAAAGTTGGTGTAGTACATTCACCCACGAGTTGTTGTTGTTGTTGTTGTAGCGATTAGGTTACTCCCCGAAGGCTTTGGGGAGTGTTATCGATGTGATGGTCCTTTGTCGGATACAGATCCGATACGCTCCGGTAACACAGCACCATTATGGTGCTGGCCCGACCATCTCGGGAACGATTTATAGGCCACATTAAACCTTCAGGCCATCCCTCCCTCCCCACCCCCAAGTTCCATGAGTCTTCACGAGGGGCATCGTTAGGAATCCCTGGCGTATGCATCCTACCGCCTGCACCCTCTCCCAAATTCCTGTGGTTTCCTGGCATAACACTAGCTTCATCTTGTGCATCAGTCGGCATATTAGTCGGTGAATATTTAATAAGGACGCGTTAAGATTGTTAGTGCTTGCCGGTCTGGTTAATTTCACGTTGCGGTCATTATGCTCCGAGCTTGCGATTCCTTCCGCTGGTTCTTCCTCGTCTCGGCTACCTATTGGTGAATGCATCAACAAAGGACGATTAACCCTCGATATGGCTCCCCTATTATTGTTACCCCTAAACTTAGAACCGCTCCCGCGCGGAGTGTTCCTAGTAGACATGCGACCAAATGACTGATTATGAGACATTATCAAAAAAAAACGTTGTTGTAAATTGTTGGATCCGAGTACTGGTATTATATCAAAACAAAACTTCAATCTAAAGTAAAAAACTTAAGGCAGTTGGGGGCTATTAAAGGTTCGGATTCACCCCCGTTCACCCTATATTACCGACGATTTAGAAAAAATATATATGTATATTGAAAAAAAAAAATTCCGCGAAAATAATAAATAATAATTCGATAATCGTACCGAGAGAAATAAAAATTTTAAAATGCTGAAAATAAGTTGGTTATTTGAAATATACGTGTCATATATGCAGATAATAATAAGACTTGTATATATTTGGCAAAACTACTTGTGTATTTTCTTTAATAAATGGGAATGCTGACATTCCATTATCAGAAGTCACAGGCTTAAGGAAAACATTTTTTTTTAACAATAATCCACTTATACCTAACCCTAGTGCGCCCAACCGCAAGGCAGGGTTGGTCTTAAGGACCCACCTCTGAGACAGGCTGGGGTACTAGGGTAACTCCAATCCCTCACAGTTTAATCCCAGCACACCCAACCGCAATGCAGGGGTGGTCTTAAGGGGCCCACCTCTGAGACATGCTGGGGGCACTGGGACTACTCTAAACACTCAGTCAGGACTCCCCTCTTGATTCCGCCGCAATGAAAGGAGTGGTTTCGCAATCCGCTCCCCAGACGTGCGGATCAGGAAAGGTGCCTCTTTGAATCCCAGCTCAACCCATCGCAATGCAGGTGGTATTCGGTATTACCACCTGCGACGTGGGAAGAGCTGGGGTCCTGCACACACACACACCATTCATACTGATCCGGCAATGAAAAGAAAAAGTTTAAATTTTAAACATAAAAAAAATTAATCCCCAATTAGCGGACATATATCTAACCAAAGCCGACTAACGGACAATAAACCGAAAAACACCCAAATCTACAAAAAAAAAAACTAAGTGAGTTAAGCACTGCCTCACCGGGTGAAATACAAAATCCGGAGAACACGACGTTCAGTTTCATGGAACCCTCAGCTACTTCCCCCGATGACCATTCCGAAGAACTTAATTCGTCCAACTATCCCATCGCAACGCAGGTGGTTGCTCCTGCGGCTGCCACCTGGGACTTATGGGATGGTCAAACTTCACAGCTGACCCGGACTGACCATCGCGACCAGCACCTCAGGAACCACGTTGGGCGCCATCTGTTATGGTAACGCATCTTTAGTGGAGCAGCAAGGAAGGCAGTCGGCATGATCTCGTGGTGCTCTGTTGCTAGTCATGTCGGCGGGGCGGGATTCTTGCCAACCTTGCTGTCCTGCGCCATTAAAAGAAAAAATCCTATCATGCTTTTCAAAAAAAAAAACACGACAAAAGCGCAGAGCCGACTCAAAACGCTTATAATTCAAAATAAAACGACATCCGGTCGAACCGGATGCCACGGACAGACCGTTACAATCCAACAAATTTCAAATTCAAAACAAAAAAACCAAAACGCGGAAAAAAATTCACCGAACCGGAAATGACGGGTTACCAAACGCTGAAACAAAATAAAAAAACATGGTGAAAGAAAAAAAGAAAAGTAGGGTCGTGAACGGACGTGTTTTTGTCGTGCTCCGATTTTTTCTTAACTTTAAATTTAAACTTCAAATTTAAATTTAAACTTTTACCTCTATTTTTATTTAATGGCGCATAACAATTAAAATTGTATTAGTGACATTGATTCTGTTAGCTTTTTTCCTGTGCTTTCATATTTTAACATTTGAATTATTATGCCTTGTTTGTGTGGTCATAGACTTGATCGCGCACAAACTTCAGTGCAATGTGAAAAATGCTGTTGGTAATTTGCCTGCCGACCCCAGCCATATAAATACTGCTGAAAATATATACATACATTTGTGGTTTGTGTGCTCCCGCTCAACAAGACGATTCTATGTCTTCGCATAATTCTTCGTTACAACAACAACAAGCCATACAAATGCAAATGCTAATTCCGCGCAGTGATAATTTTGCTGATTTGAAAATAGTTAACTCTCAACTTCTTTCTGCTGTGACTGCTTTGCACGAAGATAATGAGTGCTTACGTCAACAAACTGATTCTCTTCAAGCCGAAGTTCGTGACTTGCATTGTAAGCTCAACGAAAATAACTCAATTTTATCTAATCTGCTCACACAATTTGAAAAATTCTTCAATAACAATAACAACTCTGCTAAATCAATGCAGCCAGCTTCTTCATGTGTACCAATTGGTGCTTTTGGCTCTGTCGACGTCGTTGCTAATGCTCATATAATATCAGCTGCTACTGCTGCTCATCCACCGCCTAATGATGCTGCTGCTAACATTTCCACTGTGACGCCAACTCCTAACGTCGCTGCTTTGCAAATTTCTTCGCCTACATCGGGTACTGTTGACAATTCTCCTGCAGTTGTTGGTAACCAAAACGAATGGAGAACAGTGCAAAATAAAAAAAAAAATAAAAATACAAACGAAGAAATAAAAACAAACCTCAAAACAACAAAGAAAGTGGTTCTAGCAATGCTAATTCTGAAGCAAGTACAAGTTCAATGCCGGATAGTGCTCAAAGCAATAATAATGCTGCCATGACAAATAACAACATTAGACCCACCCCCAATAATGGTAAACGAAATAATTTGCGTTTACTAGCGCAACCTTTAGTTGTTGGGTCGGCCATTAATGGGGATTTAAGTGCTGTTGCGAAAAGGAAGTGGTTGCATCTCTCGCCCTTCTCTGCCTCGGTTACATCCGAAAAATTGAAATCGCACATTTCTCAACATACCGGTATAGATGAAAACTCCATCGTTTTTGTTCCGTTGGTAAAGGCTGCCGTGAATCCAAAATCTCTGCGGTATATTAATTTTAAGCTGGGTGTTGAGGCCAGCTCACTTCCAAAGCTATTGGTGCCAGAGTTATGGCCTTCAAATATAGCTGTGCGTCCATTTTATTTTCATTCAAAAAACGGCGAGGTCCAACCGATGCCCAATGGGTCAGACGGAACAACGAACCGATTAAAAATTTACATACAAAACATGGGTGGCATTAGAACTAAATCTCAGCTTTTGCGGTTATTCAGTTCCCACCAGGATTATGATGTCTTCGTTATCGTCGAGACGCGGTTGAATGATAACTTTCATAGTGCGGAGTACTTCGACCCCATGTTATATAACGTCTTTCGCAAGGACATAAATGCTAACATCACAGGATGTGCTAGAGGTAGTGGAGCTTTTATCGCAGTGCGTTGCAAACACCACGCTTCTGAGGTTGCACTTAATAATAACAATGAGCTGCTTTATCAAGTCTGTGTTCACATCCGAGGCAGGCCAGACTCAGTATTTCTGTGTGCATCTTATATTCCGCCCAACAGTAGCCATAACCTATACACAGCGCATGTTGACAATATAGTTTCCTTGGCTCTGAATAAAATTGGTGGCGATCATCTCTGCGTGCTAGGGGATTTCAACCTTCCTAACATAAATTGGTCTCAAGATACTGCCAGTTCTTCATTAATAGCGGGCGATGTTACCAGCCTGAATGAAATATATGTGATTTATAGCTTTTTAAGCATTGATTTAAGGCAAATTAATTGTTACCCAAATCTACTTGGTCGCACCTTAGATTTAGTATTTTTGAGTAATAATTTAAATGTCACATTGCTTAAATGCGACTCACCTATTACAGAGTCTGACATGCATCATATACCGTTAGTCATAACTTTTGAATTTTATAGATTTGCCAAAGTCAGTAATGATAAATAAAATTTTTCTTTTAATTTTAAGCGATGCAACAGGCGGCCACCGTGGTGTGATGGGTAGCGTGCTCCGCCTATCACACCGTATGCCCTGGGTTCAACTCCCGGGCAAAGCAACATCAAAATTTTAGAAATAAGATTTTTCAATTAGAAGAAAATTTTTCTAAGCGGGGTCGCCCCTCGGCAGTGTTTGGCAAGCACTCCGGGTGTATTTCTGCCATGAAAAGCTCTCAGTGAAAACTCATCTGCTTTGCAGATGCCGTTCGGAGTCGGCATAAAACATGTAGGTCCCGTCCGGCCAATTTGTAGGGAAAATCAAGAGGAGCACGACGCAAATTAGAAGAGAAGCTCGGCCTTAGATCTCTTCGGAGGTTATCGCGCCTTACATTTATTTTTTTTTTAACTTTTTTGACCTGAACAATCTATTTCTGGAAATTAATTGGGATAGCCTGTTTCACAACTTAGATACTAACACTTTCGAGATATTTGAAACTACTGTTGTGGACATCTGTAAACAGTCTATTCCTTTGGTTTCCAAAAATAAGTATAAAGTTCTTTGGCATAACGCAGCCTTGATGAAAATTCGAATTTAAAGAATACATTTTTTTGCAAGTTCAAAAATAGTAAAAATATGGTGTTCTTCGACAAGTATAAAGAGTTTGAAAGGAAGTTCACGTGCCTAGATAAATTTTCCCACAGAAATTACATTTTAAGTTTTGAAGAAAACTTAAAAACAAATCCAAAATCGTTTTGGAATTTTGTTAACTCGAAAAAATCTGTGTCGAATTTTCCCTCCTCTCTCTTCCTTGGCGATAAAGCTGTTGATACTCCAGCTGATGCGGCAAATCTGTTCGCTGAGTTTTTCATGGCCAACTTTGCGTCCGACCCTGATAATAGTGATGACATTAGTTTCAACATACAACCATCGATAATTTTTGGAAACCTTGCACTGTCTTTTGATGATGTCGCTTGTGGCATCTCTCGACTTAAACATTCATCAAATACCGATGTTGATAGTCTGTCGGCAATTTTATTTAAGCAGTGCGAAGCTCTTGTTTATCCCCTTTTATTAATATTTAATAGTTCCCTTTCCTCGGGTACCTTCATTGACGCGTGGAAACTGGCTTTTATTACACCTATTTTTAAAAGTGGCAATAAAAATGATATTAGCAACTACAGACCCACTTCAAAACTTTCCGCCACGTCAAAGCTTTTTGAATGCATAATCCAAGAAAAATTACTTTTTTTCGTTAGGAATATTGTGTGTCCTGAGCAACATGGCTTTCTTCCCGGACGCTCAACTTTGACTAACTTAGCTATTTTTTCTGATGACTGCATCGCAGCTTTCAGTCTGGGTGTCAGGTTGACGCAGTATATACGGACTTTTCTAAAGCTTTTGATCGGGTTTGTCATGTAGTCCTGGTTAAGAAGCTGGCCTGTATGGGTCTCCACTCAGTGTTTCTAAAATGGATTGAAACATACCGATAAAACCGCAGTTGTATGGTTGTGGACAATGTGAGGTCTTCGCCTTTCGTTGCCTGTTCTGGTGCCCCACAAGGAAGCATCCTAGGACCACTTTTCTTCATATTGTTCATTAATGACATTCGCTCTTGCTTCTCTGCAGTTAAGTTTCTACTATATGCGGACGATGTAAAAATTTATTCACTTATTCACAGTCAGCATGACCCTGAATTGATGCAATTAGATTTGGATAATTTAAGTACATGGTGTAATAGCAATCGGTTAACTCTTAACTTAAAAAATGTTTTCATATAACTTTTTCAAAACACGTTAATGTCATTGATACCTCATACCATTTATCTAACTCTCCCCTTACAAGGGTTACTGGAATAAAAGATCTGGGAGTAACTTTTGACTCCAAATTTACTTTCGCAAACCATATTAACCTTTGCATCTCGAAATCGTATGCCATGCTTGCATTTCTTAGGCGTCATAGCTCGGAGTTTACTGCCCCTTATACGCCAAAGCTTTTGTATACAGCATTTGTCCGCTCTAAACTTGAGTATGCCTGTTTCATTTGGTCGCCGTATTATCAGTGCCATATTGAAAAAAGCGAGCGGATCCAGATGTATTTTTATATTTTGCTTTGCGCAGCTTAGGCTTCTCTGAACCTAATCCGACTTATGAAGCTAGATGCATATTGATTAATTTATAATCACTGCAGGACAGGAGAGCAATTTTGTCGATGTCGTTTATTTTTGACGTTTTTCGCGGTGCGACTGACTGCCCAATGCTCCTTGAGAGGATTTTCATAAACACTCCTGCCAGAGCGCTTAGGAAGTCTGAATTCTTCAATGTTCGTCTTTTCAAAGCTCTTTATGCAATCAATGCTCCAATTACTAGAACCTTGATTGAGTTTAATAGAATTTTAAATTTTTTGGAAATAGATTTTTCTTGCTTAAAACAGCGCTTTTTAGGTACAATAAACCCTTTTTATAAGTAAGCCATTTATTTATACTAGTAATTTGCATACTGTTATCACATATTTCGTTTTAGCCTGTAAGATTTTGTATTCTAATTGGCTTAATAAATAAATACTAAATAAATAAATACTAAATATTTGGGGCGCCGCGGGTATTGTTGCGACGCCCGGTACAAATCCCTCCCTCAAAACCATGGCCACCGACGCACCTATATTTCGGTGACTCCTTATCTGTATTACCTATGTGCCTTCTTAATGAGTACGAATATCAGCATTCCCAGTATTTTATTTACAACTCATTATTAAATAGTATTGGCAAGTTCATTATAATTTAGCCTATCAAAAACCGAAATTTTTGCGTATTTCCAAAGCAAAATAATCTGTTTACTTAATCTTGATTTAAGACTAAACTTATTTACATTTTATTTTGGTTTTGTCTACTTATTTAGCAAGGGGGTTCAAACAAAATCGGTATCTTTTGACCAAAAAGGGAAAAAAACACGTTAAACTTATTGTTTTGTTTATTGTTAAATTTTCTTTATTGATAAATCTAACATTAACTGGAGTTTATTTTAAAATTAGCAAGTATTATGGTTTTTATAAGTGGCCTTCTATCTCATTAGTGGTTATGTGGTTAATCATATTTTATATATTAATTTTAATTATCTCTTCACTTATATATATATATACTAGCCTTTACCCGCGGCCCCGTCCGCAAGGAGAAATTTGAATATATGGGCTATTCGCGTTGGCCTGCTTATCAAGTTATCTGTTTAAAATTTTGTTTTCTGTCTAATGCATTTTATTTTTGTAATTGAGTAAAAAAAAAGAACTAAATGGGCTGATAACCTGATAGGATCCCAAATGATCCCGAAATTATCCAGAAAAAGCTACGAAATTACCCCCACGCTATCGCGGACGGATCCCGAAAACCATCCAGAAATGCCCCGAAAGGGTCTCCAAAAGTTCCCGGAATAGTCCCAAAAAAAACCCGAAATGACAACGACACGATTCTAGACGTATCCAGAGAACCACACAGAAATGATCCCTGAAGGTGTTCCAAAATGATCCCGAAAAGGTTCCGAAATGACCCTGACGGGCTCCCGGGCGGATCTCGAAAACCATCCAGAAAATATCCAGGAAGGGTCCCTAAATTATCCCGACATACTCCAGAAAAAGTTCCGAAAGGGCTCCGAGGGGATCCACGACGGATCGCGAAAACCATACAGAAATGATTCCAGAATGGTCCCAAAATGATCCCGACTTAGTCCGGAAATGACCCAGATGGGATCCCGCACATATCCAGAAATGATCCCGGAAGGGTTCAAAAACTATCCCGGAAAAGTTACAAAAAATCCCGAAATGGCTCCTACGGCATCCCAGACGGATCCAGAAATGATCTCGGAAGGGACCCCAAATGATCCCAAAATGGTCCCGAAATTACCCTGATGTTGCCTATTACGAAATCACGTACGTTGCTTGTTATGTATTTGTAATTCTCGTAGATTATTTAGAAATATATTGTAACGAATTTTCTTGCAATTCCTCTTATTTGCAACCCTCTGCTAAGTTCGTATCGCTAAACTGTTGAATAAATAACTCCAATATGTAATAATGCAAAATGGCCTTTATTCAAGTACTTCACAGTAACACTTGTACTTTGCAACGAATAGCTTACTTAATAACCAAACTGATTGACAGCTCAAATGAAACTCTACTATTCAAAATAATACTGCTATAACTCGCTAGATAGCGCTTAATCCAAATCTCAAATCAAACTGAATTACTTCTTACTCGCCTGCCCCGCTTTTATAGTTTACGCTGCATACTTCTAGGCTCTTCGATTTCCAGAAGTTGCTAGTTAGTTTCGGCTACAAAATCGCCAGCCACAACTACGTGCACAAATTATTGCTCTCTCTTGTGACAACTCAGATATATGCATGTGTTTGTGCATTGCCGCTCCGCTGCTCGTATACGTACATATGTGTAGACACAATTATTTATTCGTTTATGTAGATACATAATGATTGAATTATTGATGTGGATGTTTGTAGTTTACAGTCTCTCGCGCATACATAGGCGTATAAGTAAATGCATCTGTGTGTGACATCTTTCGGCTGCCTTATATATGTGTATACATGATTTGGTTATTGACGTAAATACTGCTTATCGTGGCCTTGGCATCGCCTTAGTGATGGTATAACTTAGTTATGTTAATATCGGTGACACTGCCCTCCACCTAAGTCTGATCGTCCCGATCAGACAAATCTCCCGATCTAAACGTTGACAGCCTTTCCAAATGGACCACTTTCATTTTGGTTCGTGGTTTACCGATGGGATTGTATGCGGTACACTACATCGTTGATCCGTTTTACAACTTTGTATGGGCCTTCCCAATTACATTGCAATTTCGGGGACAAACCTTTTTTTCGTTGCGGGTTGTATAACAGCACCAAATCTCCTTCCTGAAAACCTTCTGAATTAATTGCTTTATCATATCTGGCTTTCATCTTGTCACTCATAATCTTTGTTCGTTGCCTTATCAGATCATGTATTTCTCTTAGCTCTTCTTCCAAATCACTAGTGGATTTCCTGACATTTCTCTCCGCATTGGCATCTATCCCAAACTTCAAATCAGCTGGCAGTCTAAGGTCATTGCCAAAAATTACTTTTGCAGGGGTTTGGCCCGTTGTCTCATGCACTGCTGATCGGTAAGCCATCAAGAATAATGGTATGCGGGTATCCCATTCTTTATGGTACTTGTCCACTACTTTCCTTAAGTGCTCCTCCAATGTTCTATTGAATCGTTCTACCATACCATCGGATTGAGGATGCAATGCAGTTGTCCGTGTTTTTCGAATGCCCAATGACTTGCACATTTCCTGGAACACAGCTGATTCGAAATTCCTGTCTTGGTCAGAATGTAACTCCATTGGTACACCATACCTTGCAACCCAATTGTTTATAAACACTTCTGCTACCGTTTCCGCTTCTTGATTTTTGATTGGGTATACCTCTGGCCATTTGCTGAAATAATCCATAACTACCAGTACATATTTGTTTCCGCCGTTGCTAGTAGGAAATGGACCGGCAACATCCATAGCGATCCTTTCAAATGGCGCACCTGAGTTATATTGCTTCATCTGGCCATGACTTCGTGTTCTGGGCCCTTTCGCTCTGCTGCAAACCTCGCAGTTCGCAATCCACTCAGTGACCGACTGACGGCAACCAACGCAATAGAATCTCTGTTTAATCTTCTCGAGCGTCTTCGTGATTCCAAGATGACCTCCGCTTGGACCATTATGCAGCTCGCTGAGCACATCAGGAATCCTCTTTCTGGGAACAACTATCAGTTTATTCTTGTATTTACCATCCTCACTCTCCCATACTCGATGAAGGCAACCGAATATCAATTCTAAACTGTTCCACTGTGCCCAATATGACTTCGCAATGGGACTCTCTGCTGACATCTCTTCTCTGTTTGGTCTTTCATTTCGTTCGAGCCCTTGCATAACACGTGACAGATCTGCATCTTCTAGCTGGCACTTTCTTAGCTGTTCCTTGTCCCATTCATCTGTACATGTTATAGTCATTAGCTGGACATCTATAATGTCTTCTTTAGCCTCGGCTTTTGAACAGTGCTTGCATTCCAAACTACATGGTCTTCGTGACATTGCATCAGCATTTCCATGGGTACTACCTTTTCGATGCTCAATGGAAAAGTCGTAGCTTTGTAGTCGCTTGATCCACCGTGCCAATTGTCCTTCCGGATTACGGAACTGCAGAAGCCATTTCCACGCTGCGTGATCTGTCCTGGCACGGAATCGTTGGCCGTAGAGGTATTTGTGAAAATGTTTAATGCACTCTACCAATGCCAACAGCTCTCTCCGTGTAACGCAATAGTTCCTCTCTGGTTTTCCAATTGAACGGCTGTAATATGCAACTACCTTCTCTTGTCCATCGACCAGTTGTGATAAAACGCCTCCTATAGCATATCCGCTCGCATCTGTATCTAGAATAAACGTTGCTCCTGGAATCGGGTATGCCAACATTGGGGCAGTGTACAACCGCTCTTTCAATGTTTGGAAAGCTACTTCTTGCTCCTTCTTCCATTCAAAAGCTTTATTTTTCCTTGTTAGCTCGTGGAGACTATGGGCTAAGCTGGCAAAATTTGGTACAAATCGGCGGTAATATGTGCACAGCCCAAGGAAACTTCTCAATTCATGCAGATTCTGTGGTCTTGGCCAATCCTTTACTGCCTCTATCTTTTCATTTGCTGTGCAGACACCTTCTGTCGTTACCTTGTGGCCCAAATAATTTACTTCCTTTTTAAACAGCGTACACTTTTTGGGACTTAACTTCAGACCAGCGCCAGCTATTCTCTGGAAAACTTCCTCCAAGTTTTTAAGATGTTCATCAAAACTCTTGCCCAATACGATGATGTCGTCCAGGTACACCAAGCATGTTTTCCAATGTAGTCCTTTCAGTACCTGGTCCATGAGTCTCTCAAAAGTACCTGGTGCATTACAAAGTCCAAAAGGCATCACTGTAAATTGCCAAAGACCATCACCGACACTGAAGGGTGTTTTCTCTTTATCTTCCTCCTTCACCTCAAATTGCCAGTAGCCGCTTTTCAAGTCCAGTGTGGAAAACCATTTCGTACCAGATAGCGAGTCCAGAGTGTCGTGAATTCTTGGCAATGGGTAGCTATCCTTTTTCGTTACGTCATTCAACTTCCGGTAGTCCACGCAAAACCTCATTTTTCCATCCTTCTTCTTTACAAGTACTACCGGTGAGCTCCATGGACTAGCTGATGGTTCGATGACGCCGCTGTCGCTAATTTCTTGTATGATTTGATTCACAACTTCCCGCTTCGCCAGTGGAACACTACGTGGTGCTTGCCGGATCGGCCTCGCATCTCCAGTGTCAATTTGATGTTTCACAACATTGGTGCGGCTTGGTTTGGAACCATCCTAGTCAAATATGTTTGCGTACTTTAGGAGCAGTTGTTTTTCCTTACTCTGATAGGCTTCCTCTAGCCCCTGTGTCCATGCCGTGATGTAATTTTAAAGATCAGTATTACGAGATGAAACATGTTCCTGGAGCTGTTCGCAGTTAATAACTACTTCGGCCTCTTGGCATCTTCCCAAAATAGCTTTTTTGGTCAGTTTAAGTAATGACTTGAACTCATTGAGTACTCTTACCGGAATACGTCCATCTTGTTTTGTCATAGCCAGGGTTTTTCCTACAAGTATGTTCAGTGCTGATTTATTTGCTGTTTCAACAACCCACAATTTGTTTGTCCCACATTCTCCATCAACCTTTGCCCAGATGACTGCTTCTGATTTTGGTGGTATTTGCTGACTCTCTTCCACCAGCACTCGTTTACTGCTGTAGCCTCTCTCGTAGCCGAAATTAAGTGGCACATCCATGTTCTTATATCGCATCGTCTTGCTTTGCATATCGATTTTGATGCCTTGCTTGATTAAGAAGTCCACTCCAATTATGATTTCATCAACAATACCTGCCACTATAAAATTGTGTAATACCGTGACGTTCCCAATTGCTACTTCACATTCTACTTCTCCAATTACCTGGGTGTCCTCTCCCGTGGCTGTACGTAATCTTGCTCCAAGCAATGGTCTTATCTTTTTGTTGACTAAATCTGATCGAATGATGGAATGGGATGCACCCGTATCTACAGTCAGTAACCGTTCTTTTCCATCCACATGTCCTCCGACAGTAAGATTGCTTGACCTTCTTCCAGTTCAATTGAGGGAGCCAGCTGTCGCCCCTTGCGGCTGACTCGCTTTAGTTTACCGATTGAGTAGTCTTGGAGCTTTCTCCATCTCCTTCTGCTCTGCGTTTACGACCACCAACATTGTTGGAACTGTTAGGATTGGTACTGCAATAACGTGCAATGTGCCCTGACTTCCCACATTTAAAGCATTTGACGGCACCATCGTTTTTCTGCTGCGTTCCTTTTAATGCTTCCAAAATTGTGTCTACCCAGTCTGGCCTTTCCACTTCCACGCGATGAGCTTTGTATGCGGGCTTACTCAAAAGTGACGCTGTTTCTTGAGTCAGTGCGTGGGATACCGTTTCAGCAAATGTTAGTTCTGGATTCGCATATGTAGCCCGCTTCGCTTCCGCATCTCGTATGCCATTTATGAAGCTCTGGATTTTTACCCTTTCAGTGTATTCCACGGGTGCGTCCGCATTTGCAAGATGAACCAATCTTTCAATATCTGAAGCAAAATCCTGCAATGTCTCATTTGCTTTTTGGTAGCGGTTTTGCAACTCAATTTGGAATATCTGTTTTCTATGTTCGCTTCCATAACGTCGTTCTACAGCAGCCATCAATGCTTCATAACCGTTCCGTTCGTACTCTGGAATCGTCTGTAAGATTTCCGCTGCAGGCCCCTTTCAATACCACGAACAGTGCAGCAACTTTATCTTCCGCATTCCAGTTGTTCACTGCTGCGGTCTTCTCAAACTGTAGCTTGAAGACCTGGAAAGGAACAGAACCGTCAAATGATGGTGTTTTTACTTTTGGATTGCTTGCTGAAACAGCTGGGCGGTTTAGTTGTAACTGATCCATACGACCTTTTAACGCTTCTATTTCGGCATCAATTTTGTCCTCGAGTTGTAATTGTTGTTGCCAGTGAGAACAGGAGTTTTTACAAGTGGGCGATCACAATTCTCATTTGTATCGATATTCTTATTTGCTATGTTACAGAAGCATCAGTACGCAAACGTTTAGCCGATAAATAGAATAGAAGAAGATAAACACGATGATAACTCAGCAGCATCACCATCTGATTTACTGGAAGCAGCGGCGCCAGCAGCAGCACTTAGTGTTGGTTGTGTTGTTTTCGTACACTTGCTTGAATTTTGCATATTAGGTGAGTCAACGAACTTACCGCGAGAGCGTGTCTTCATTGAATTGCTGCTGTTATCACTCAGTTTTTTTGTCATAGAAATATGATTGTTATTGGCACTAGCAAATATTTTTTGAATCTCTGATGAGCATAATTTATTGAACTCTGAGAGGCATATTGATATTGTGCTATTCACGCAATTGTCACATTTAAATATTAGATTCGCGTTTGATTTTACAAGATCTGCTGCAGAATTATTTAATTTAGCACATTTTAAATGTACTTTATGAGCACAGATACCACATGAGATAAAATCTTCTCTCACGAATTCGATATAACAGCTTATACACTTAAGCATTGCAAAATAATTAGATACACGTAGCGATCGAAAATAGGTCCGCACGCAACGATACTTCAACTTAAAGAGCACGATAGAAGGGTTCAAGAACGCAAGGGAAACTGAGAAATGGTACAAGACCGCAACAAAGTATATGCCGACAAACATCGCAGAACTCAAGATAATATTGAAGTAGTTTCCGAGGTTCTGTTAACAACACATGTACTCAGCCAAGCGTCTAAGGGTGTCACAGCGAAATTTGTGCCAAAGCGAGATGGCCCATACTACTCGTAAGATTGGCTCATCCACGTATAAAATCGCCTGAGGTATCGCTAGGGTCGGATCATGCCTCAGAAGAACCTTCCGCCCCAGTTCCCCCAGCGCACAGAAGAGGAAGATCACGAAAATCAAAACAAACGTGTGACGAATGATCGGTCAAACACTCATCATCCCACGTGTGTATTATATATTATATTTTAACATTTTCTACATTTTCAAAAAAGCTTTGTCCAATTTTCAATAAATAGCGTGTTCCTTTTAGTGCTCGTTCTTTTGGATTGCAAAAGTTCACTCAAGAGGTAAGAAATAATAGGCGCGTTTGCTGGTACTACGTGGAAGACGGACAATGCAATGTTGGCCTCTTACATAAACCAACGTATGCATTTATATGTGTGTATTAATGATGTAAAACATTTACTTAGCTCGGTTTTTCAGTAGTTGGTTAAGCTAAGCTTAATCTAAGTTTGCTCAAACTCCAGTCAAATTTAAGCTCCAGTTAAACTACTGAATAGTTTTTCAGTCACATTTTAAGGCCGCTTGAGGTGTGTTTTTTTTTGTTTTTTTTGGAAAAAAATCTTCAGCGAAATATATATTTAGTTCCGGAAGTGATATCCAACATCATTATTTAATTACTCTTGAACCAGATAGTTCTCGAGCTGATATCCAACTTCATTCTCCAATCACTATCCAACCTTTGAGAAATTTTGTAAAATTAAAAGTTTTCCAGTTGATATCCAACGTCATTAATCACCCTTATCGCAAAGTTCACACGGAAAAGTGTTCGTCTTCACTTTGAAACAGCTATTGTGAATTAGGAGTGAACAAATAATTTACTTGCAATTGCGTAAATTTTGTAAACAAGCACATATTTCCTTAAAAGACAGCAAAAATAGAGATAAAAAATGTATATAAAAATGTTTAGTATTGCACTTAGGGTGGTATTGATTGAGCGCGAGGATAATATAAATGTGAAAGCGATTCGGGGGCAATTAAAGGACTGTTCTAACCCTTTGGAGCTAAGTGATCCACTGTAAGTTAAAAACTTCTTGAGGTACTTTCAGAGGTGCTGAACGTTTTGGAACCGTTGCTTTGTCCGCAATGGATAACTTGGCCGACTTTAAAAGAGCAACGTCAAACTGCACACGATTTTTATACAAAGTTCGGAATACTATGAGTTGTTGGATGTTGGGCCCGCCTCCTGTCCCCTTCGCTTAAATTGTTTTTTTAGACGCATTTCTTACATGTCTTTTTTGGTCATTCCTTACCTAGAAAAAGATACGTTGGCATATATAAAGAATTTAAATACTTGGCAATAAAAGAATTTTACTTTTTTTCACTCAGTTTCACTTTTAACAGGTGGACCAAGGCTATTTAAGTATAAAGTAAGCTGCTTCCAGACGTCCGGAACTTTTTTCCGATCATCTTGCCAAGCAGTATTTCCGATTGTGCATTATTTATTGATGTACTCCTAATAATAAAAGTACATATAATTATAAGAATATTAAATTTCAAAACAAAAATCACTTACATTTTGTTTTTCTCTCGTTCGCCTGTAAAATATAAGTGAATAAATTTGAGTTTCCCCGCTATTCACTTCGCCCGAACAAAGAGTTGCCAATAAGGTGAAATCTTTTTCGAACACGAAAAATTGTTTCGCCACCCTCTGCGATAGGGTAAACAAAAACTGTGAATATTTTCGGGTGAAAATAAAACTCGCGATAAGGGTGAATATTTTCCAATTATTATCCTAATTTCGAGAGATTTTGAGAAATGTACAGTTCTCAAATGAATATTTAACACATTTCTCCTACATTGCATATCGAGTTGAGGTGGAGTTGAAAAAAATCTCCAAGATGGTACCACCAAAACCAGCAGCTGCTTCTTGTGAGAAATAACTACCTGGTTGATAGCAGTAATGAAGCGTAATTTATCAAAAATAAATTATATAGGCGGCCGCCGTGGTGTGATGGTAGCGTGTACTGCCTACCACAACGAAGATCCTGGGCAAAGCAACATCAAACTTTTAGAAACAAGGTTTTTCAATTAGTAGAAAATTTTTCTAAGCGGGGTCGCCGCTCGGCAGTGTTTGGCAAGCACTCCGAGTGTATTTCTGCCATCAAAAGCTCTCAGTGAAAACTCATCTGCCTTGCAGATGCCGTTCGGAGTCGGAATAAAACAATTAGGTCTGTCTCGCCAATTTGTAGGAAAAATTAAAAGGAGCATGATGCAAATTGGAAGAGAAGTTCGGCCAAAAATCTTTTCGGAAGTTATCGCGCCTCACATTTATTTATTTTTTAAATTATATATATATCACTTTATTTTCGTGAAAATACTATAGAATGGAATCTTACATTTGAGTCCAGTTAGAAAACCACAAGTTGTTAATAACATTTTTTCAATTTAGGTAATAACACTTTTTGCTTTATAAAAATTCCTTCTTTTGCTGACTACACTATGATTCTCGAGTTGAGCCACTGTTTCGAAACAACTCTTGAGATATTAGAAGTATGTCAAGTTAACATAGCTCTAATGGTACTCAAGCCCAAATGCTTGTTGGTTATATTCGACGTCTTTTCGAAAACGCAAATAACTGATAGGTTTACTAGATTTTTCGTAGGAAGCTACCTTGATCTCCATAAGGGCGTGGCCCATCGGCTGGGGGCCTTAACAATACGTCGCAAGTGGTAACGAAACCTGAAGGAGCGGAGGCCCAAAGCAAGCAAGGAGCGTCGCCGGCTGCTACAGCGAAGCTACACATGCAAAAAGAGCTCCAAAAGCAAGGCTCAAACAGGCACACCAACATTACTTGACTTAATTAAGCAAGCGTCAGCTGCGTTAAATCAGCAAAACCCCCCTGGAGAAAAGAGATGACCAAGCTAGGCAAGACGATTCAGGACTTACTGCAGTTCTTCATAGGGCGTAATAATATACACGCGGAAATCAATTGCTTGGCCTCCGTAATAAAAGTGCTGTACATCGAGTTGGCCCTAGAGGTAAAGAACTTGGAACATAATTGCGTGGAAGCGAAAGTACCAAGGATAGAAGTCCATAACCCCCAGGAAAGGGACCGACGACAAACTCGTACTCGCCCAAGGAAAACAACGTGGTCAAACCCACTGCTACATAAAAATACGTCACGCCAGGGCACGTGGGTAGTCACAAACGACGGCAAGGAAGTCAAGAGAATACGGAGTGAAAAGAGAATACAGCAGCCCAAAAGACGGGAGAGTAGCAATTAGTTAAAAAGGCGAACAAGAAAAAATCACTTAAGGCTAGGCCGGACACAATCATCGTTTCAAAGGAGGTAGATGCGACGTACGCCGACAAATTGAGTAAAGTGAGAAGTTGCGACGAATTAAAATCCCTGGGTGGTGACGTCAAAACGATTAGAAGAACGGCAAAAGGAGATCTGTTACTACAGCTGTTACTACGGCTTTTCAAGCTGAGATTTTCGCTATCCGAGAGGCGTGCAAAGCGGTAATGGATATCAAAGGTAACGGTAACAGGGTAGCCATTTTCTCCGATAGCCAGGTGGCTCTCAGGGCACTCGGGTCAGAGACGATATCATCAGACCTTGTTGAGCAGTGTAGGGAGGGCGCCATGATTCTGGCGAGCCGGCAGATCGTTACCTTGATATGGGTTCCGGGGCATCGAAACATACAGGGTAACAAGATGGCGGATGAGCTGGCACGGCGTGGAGCGGCTCCTGATATCTCAGGAGCGAAGGAGGTTCTTGCACACCTGGGACTCATCAAGGGTTGCATCTCCCAGCACTGGTTGGGTGAGGCTAACAATAGGTGGAATCAGTTGCGGGCCTGTAGAGTTTCCAAGAGCATGTGGCCACTATATAACGAAAAACGATCGGTATCTGTCCTTAAGATGAACAGAAGAGTAGTTGCGGTGCTCACGGGGCATTGGACAATTGAGGTACTTGCGGCACGGATGGGACTGGACCACAATACCTCTTTTCGCAGCTGCAAGCGTCCGGAGGCGGAGGAAACGGTTGAGCATCTGCTGTGCGAATGCCCAGCACACTGTCGAAGCAGAATAAAGTTTCTTGGAAAGTCCTTTTTCGAAAGCCTCTCAGAACTCAAGGATGTTAGGCCGGGAGAGCTTCTCAAATTCATAAATCCACGGGATGGACATAGGGGGACGGGTTTTCCCTGAGGCGCGTGAAGATGTTCATTAGTATCCTTACATTTTCATTGGTTAACTCACGAGTTTGTGGTATCAAAACGGCGCATGAGCGCTAATTGGAGTCAATTGGGACTCGCCACTCCAACCAACCAACCAACAGCTGAAAAAATCGAAAGATGGGAAAACAAGTATCTATCAAGCAGAAATTAAAGCTGTACTAAAGGACCCAGCTAAAGTTATAGCAACGTCCCAAATGGTCACAATGGAGTGCAGAGATCTCGATAAGATTACTACGCCCTCCACCAGCAATGCAACATCAAACGTCCAGATATGACTACGATGCAAAGCATACGCGCATGGTACAGTGGCACGAAGTCAGCGGATGATGCCAAGGCTGTTCTTAGTGTGCAAAAAATCCAGGTAGGATGGGTTTCCTGCCGAATTATAGAGGTCAATGAAATGTCGTAGAATAAGAAAGGATCCCACAGATGAATACCAAAAAAAATCAAAGTTGTTACAAAAAATGCAATAAATATAGTAGAATCCAACATGGAACATAGATTGGTCCAAATGAACCCTTCGGCTCCTCCCTTCGGCTTCTCCACCAATGAGGCCCATCAATTAACATCGACACCATGTTACAAACTTTCCAAATATTTAAAAACGATATTGCAGGATACCCTGGAGCTAAGGAGCGAATACGCAATAGCTAACACAACAGAACTAATAGAGAAACTTGAGACCGTAGAGCTAACAAAGAACAGCAAATTGGTATCTTTTGACATAAAATATATATACCCATCAATACCACTATCGGAGACTTTCGACATTGGCTCAACAATAGTTCATAATACAAAAAACGAAAATTTCAATTCAACAATAAAATATATAGACAAACAAACGGTCTTGGAATGGGAAGCCCCACATCAGCCATCCTTATGGAAGTGTTCATGCAAAATCTGGAAGAAAAGTACATACAGGAGCTGAAATCCAAATTAGGTGTGTCATTTTATGCTAGATACGTGGATGACATAATATGCGTTTTAACTACTAATAACGAAGAGCTTGTACTGGAGTACCTCAACAAGCAGCACGGAAATATTAAATTTACAATGGAAACCGAAAAAGACGGAGGAATCAACGATAAATATTGATAAAGAAGCCAAAAGATTTAACTATGACATATATACAAAGCCAACGGCCACCGACACAATAATACATAATACCTCAAACCACCTCCAACAGCACAAAATTGCAGCATTAAGGCATTTGGTGCATAGACTTGAAAGAAGACCTCTTACACAAGAGGCGTATAGGAGAGAACTTGAAGTCATATAAAACGTCGCTGCAAACAACGGATATAAAAAAGCACTAGTAGATAAGCTCAGAAGGACGCATGGAGAAAAGAATAATGAAAAGGAAAATAATAACACCTGGACGAATATGACATAGCAACATATAAATTGGCAAACTTTTTTAAAAAATACAACATTAACACAACGTTCAAAACATCAAACAATCTAGGGTGAAAACTAAGAACAAACTATCTCTGAGGATCCGTTTAGCAGCCACGGCGTATATAAGCTTACCTGGAGATGCCAACATAGTCACATAGGACAAACAGGACGAAAAATAAGAACGAGGATCAGAAAACACATTAGAGATTACAACAAAAAACACGGAATCCAAACATTATACCAGAGTCTAACTTCGCGAATCACATGGTCGAAAATGAATGTTCCCAAGCAAACATCAATAAAATAGTGAGGGTCCTGCACATACAAGCAAAAGGCCGACGTCTCAATGTACTCGAAAACATGGAAATCTACAAACAGAAAACATTCGACGGTACAATAATAAAAGAACAGATAAACACAATTTCTGATACAATATTCGAGCCTTTAAAATTTGTTTACAAGAAACAAAGTAATCACACAGGTACAACAGACAAACACACAACAACAAATAACACAAAATAATTAACGCACCAAAACAACAAACCCACAAAGAAGGTAAAACGTCTAAAATTACGAATTTTTACCTGCCTCAGTCAGCCACATAAATCGATCAGTAAAAACCACCCTCGGTTCTGAATGAACACACAGCACATACACATAACTAAATATACACAAGCATAAATTTTGACAATACCTGCATATGTACCTACGAACTATAAATACAGGACAAACGACAACAGCAGATCAGGACGAAAATTCGCTTCCCAAGGCAGTCGGTTCTATGTACCGCAGCGACTCGGGATTTTCCCGACCAAGGACTGTCATTTCAGTGTAACCCCATTTAATTTGTTGCGTCCCTCCCACAAATTGTCATCCTCCCAGCAGCTCCTTGCAGCAGGACTGCTCCATATTCTCTTGCTCCGGGAAGGTATCGAATCCAACCCGGGTCCGCCTCCTCACCCCGGTCCTGAGAAATGGTTTTGCTGCATCTGCCGGAAAAGAATCTTTTTAGGACGGTCATACTCTGTTCAGTGTGTCTCGTGTAAGGGATGGTTGCATCAGACAGGTTGTTCTGGGCTTGATCCCAAAACCCGACGTCCACGTAACTTTTATAAATCTTTTGTGGCTCCTTGCTGTTCACGCCCAAGGGCGTCCCGTAGTCTACGTCTAAGCGCCCCCCACTACCTTCCAGCAGCCCCGCTGCTCAGCAAGCCACAACAAGTACCCGCTGCTGCTCGCGCCCCACGGCGCCAACAACTGAAACAGCTGCTACCACTCATAACTACAATCTTCGTAGTAGAGTCGGAAGCAATTCTGAGCAACAGCCCCTGCCCCCGTCTTCTCCCCCCCCCCTCTTCCGGCAGCAATCGTGTAGGTCAGGGAAACAGACTCTTAGTCCCTACCCCCGTTTGCACCGTTTGCCAGACAGAATATATATGTTTGCGACATCCGCCCAATGCAGCTCCTGCCTTGGGTGGTGCCACTTTCCTAGATGTTCTGGTCTCCGCGACGGCAACCCCCCGACGGTTTTCATCGCGCCATGTTGTCAGGTCGCAAACCCAAATCATCCGGGTACCCCAATGCTTGCCCAAGGACGCCCAGTCCCAGGCCCACAACAGCAATTGCGTCCTAGCGTTTCACAACCCGGGCGTAGTCACCCGTCACTTACTCCAAGAATGGCGACGTCTCCCCCGTTGCACATCAGAATTCTGCAGTTAAACTGTAATGGATTAACTGGGAAGATCACGGAGATAGTCGATTTCATGAAGCGGCATGACATCCGCATTGCTGCGATTCAAGAGACTAAACTCACAGCACGATCTGCATTGCAGACCTGCTCTGGGTATAATGTCCACAGAAAAGATCGCGAGAGCGGAAATGGAGGCGGCCTCGCGTTTATAATACACCACTCTGTGCAATAATACATATTTGATCCTGGCATCGACCGCAGGTACAATGTCTTAGAACGTCAAGGCCTATCTGTCCGGTCAGGCGATGCAAACCTAGAAATCATCAACATCTACATCCCCCTTGCCACCTGTTGCCCCAGTGGATACCTCCCTAATATCAGAGCCTTACTCACTGGCAACAATCGCATCATCGATCCCCATCGAATCCCATCACGATCTATGGCATTCAAATTTGCGGGCGGACAGTAGGGGTGAGATGTTGGCGGATCAAATAGAAGAAACGACGTTCTGCACAATTAACGGAGACGCCCCCACACGTATGGTAAGAAGCTGTCACAGTTCGCCAGATATCTCAATCGTGAGCGCAGAACTCGTAAACTGCGTCAACTGGCAGCCGATGGTATCATTGGCATCCGACCACCTGCCTATACTTATTTCGCTAGAGCGTACCGCCGACTTCATCGTCACCGAAAAACGCACTTTCATAAACTTTAAAAAAGGAAAGTGGGAAGAATATAAATCTTTTACAGACAACCTCTTTGCTGCCCTCCCTATCCCAACTGATGCCTGCCAAGGGGAGCGTGCCTTCCGCAAGGTCATTGAATCCGCCTCGGCACGTTTCATCCCCGCCGGGAGAATTATCGAAATCCGGCCCCAGTTTCCGGCGGAGGCCGCAAACTTAGGCGAGAGAACGTGACCTTATAAGGCAGCTTGATCCAGGCGACCCCCAAATAAGGGATATAAACCAACGCATCAGATTGCTTGTGGATGAACAC
The DNA here is from genome assembly GCF_040869045.1 of Eurosta solidaginis. Lineage (NCBI taxonomy): Eukaryota > Metazoa > Arthropoda > Insecta > Diptera > Tephritidae > Eurosta > Eurosta solidaginis. Next base: position 118,219,246 of record NC_090320.1, on the reverse strand, counting down.
AAGCGGGCGAAATGGGAGGAGCACCTAAGAGGTTGTAACCTCTCTACCGGTGTGGGTAAACTTTGGTCCACCGTAAAGTCCCTATCGAATCCGACTAAGCACAAAGACAAAGTTTCCATCGCCTTTGGCGACAAAGTGCTGTCGGATGCGAAACAATGCGCGAGCGCTTTCTGCCGACAATATATAATGCATTCTACGGTCGACAAAGATAGATGGAGGGCCAACAGACACGCACATAAACACAAATTCAGCGTGTCACCAATCACCATCACCGCTAAAGAGGTTGAGGACGCCATTGGTCGCGCTAAACCATCCAAAGCAGTGGGCCCAGACGGCATAGCCATGCCGATGCTTAAAAGCCTAGGGAAAGAGGGTTTCAAATATTTAGCGCAGGTCTTCAACCTGTCTCTTTCCACCTTTGTCATACCCGAGAAATGGAAAATGGCCAAGGTGGTCCGCTACTAAAGCCTGGTAAACCAGCTAACATAGGAGAGTCGTATCGTCCGATATCTCTCCTATCGCCAGTAGCAAAGGCGCTCGAAGCCATTTTGCTCCCTTATTTCCAAGCAAATTTGCAGCTAGCCTCCCATCAGCATGGCTTCAGAAAACTCCATAGCACTACCTCCGCGCTAAATGCCATTAGCACCCAGATAAATTGCGGTTTACATCACAACCCCCACCATAGAACAGTACTCGTAGCGCTAGACCTATCAAAAGCTTTTGATACGGTCAACCATGGCTAGTTACTGCAAGACCTGGAAGGGTCTACCCTTCCCCCATGTCTTAAAAGGTGGACCGCAAATTATTTGGGTGGTCGGCAGGCATCGGTGCAATTTAGAAACGAAACATCAAAGCCAAGGAGAATTAAACAAGGGGTGCCACATGGTGGTGTCCTATCCCCACTTTTGTTTAATTTCTACATATCTAAGCTACCTTCACCACCGGAAGGAGTTACAATAGTTTCCTACGCCGATGACTGCACAGTAAAGGCCACAGGCCCAGGCCCACAGATCGATGAGCTATGCAATAAAATAAACGGCTACCTCCCTGATCTCTCCAGTTTTTTCGCCTCACGAAACCTGGCATTATCACCGACTAAATCTTCCGCGACCTTATTTACAACATGGACGTCCCAAATGTCGACCATTTTGAACATCCACGTCGATGGCTCTACGCTACCGACTGTCCTACACCCCAAAATATTGGGTGTGACGTTTGATCAGGATCTACATTTTGGTGAGCACGCAGCCGCAATTGTTCCGAGAATTCAGAGCCGTAACAAAATCCTCAAATCTCTTGCTGGCAGTACCTGGGGAAAAGATAAAGAAACGCTCATGACTACATACAAAGCAATTAGCCAGCCGATTACGTGCTACGCGTCGCCCATATGGTCGCCAAGCCTAAAAATTACCCACTGGAAGAAGCTACAGGCCTGCCAAAATACTGCTCTCAGAATTGCCACGGGCTGTCTTCTTATGTCCCCAGAACACCATCTGCATAATGAGGCAAGAATACTCCCCATCAGGGAAAGAAACGAGATGCTGACCAAACAGTTCCTGTTGAATACCCAGAAACCTGGGCATCCCAACAGACATCTGATTGACGAGCCAGCACCGCCAATGGGCTTAAGGAGTCATCTCCGTAAGCATTTTGAGGAAATACGGCACCTGAGAAGCCAGCCGTATGAAGCGAAAAAACACAAGCAGGTCCTTGGTGAACTCCACAAACAGGCGTCGGACCTTTATGCCGGGAATTGCCCGGTGAATCCAGTACTCAAAGTAAAGTATCCAAAACTTGCGGAAGAGGAACGCATACTCCGCAGGGAAACGCGTGTCACTCTGGCTCAACTTCGTTCTGGATACTGTAACAGGTTAAACTCTTACCTATCCACAATCAACCCCGACATACAAAATGTATTCCCCGCTTGCAATATGTCCCCACATGACACCAACCATCTCTTTAATTGTAATGTGGAACCAACGCCTCTAACACCCCTTTCCCTATAATCCACCCCTGTTGAAACAGCAAGTTTCCTTGGACTCCTGTTAGAGGATATTGATGACAGTTTGTGCTCGGTCGCGTCTGTTAGGTGGAGCGAAGCACTGCTACAACAACAACAACAACAAAATCGACACAGGTATGGCACAACGCCGAAACCGGTTTGTGTCGAAACCAAATTTAACAAGAGATGACCGAAAATCGTTCCAATATACATCATTCAATTTAAACCATTGCGAGGTAGCCCAAGAGCTATTATCTCAAACAGTCTATGAAGAAGGATATCACATAGTGGTACTTTCTGAACAATACAAAATCGCCAGGAGCAGGGTTGGCACCCAGACTCGGCAAGGAAAGCCTCAATTTGGGCCCCAGGGAAATTTCTCTCACAGGAAAATATGACGCCAAAGGTAGCAAGATTCACGTGGGGAAAAATCAACGGTATATACCTCTTCAGTTGTTATGTATGCCCCTCCAAGCATGACCATCGCCGAGTTCGAAGATATGATGTACAGGATCACCATGGAAGCACGAGGTAAACACCCGCTCTTAGTGTGTAGAGACTTCAATGCATGATCATCTGTGTGGGGAATTAGACGAACCAACGAAAGAGGGAGAGTCCTTCTCGAAATCCTTACTTCTTTGAGGCTAGAATTCCTAAATGAACCAGGGCTATATACCTTCGATACAGGTACCAGACGATCCATTATAGATCTCACCTTCGCTAGCAGCGAAATAGCAAGACGAGCAAAATGTTCCATAAGCAACTTCTACATACACAGCGACCATAAAACTATTAGCATAGAGCCGCTCGAAACTCCACGAGCGGTAGCAACAAAACATCTACAGAGTAGGAAATGGAAACAGCACCTTTTAGGTCCACAAATATTTCGTATTATCTGGAAGGATGTCATAGTACGAGGATCCTATGCGGAGGACCAGTCGGTTCAAATAACTAAATCGCTATGTATGGCATGTAATGCTGCCATGCCCAGAAGTCGCGGAAAACCACACTCCGGTATATTGGTTGAACTACGAAATTGTGGAAGAGCGTAGAAATTGTCTCAAAGCACGAATGTTAGCGCAGAGAGCACGCTCATCACCACGATGTGCGGAGCTACACAGCGCACTATTTATTTCTCCTATATCTATGGCATCCAACAACAATGCTAATAGCCGTTTGTCAAATAATCTTATCGAATTTCCCGCTACCCCTCAAGGTACGGAATTCTCACAATCTCCTTTTGAAAATATAATATGACGGCTAACCCGCATGCTGTCGGAATACAAACAAATTCATCGTCTCTTTCTGCCAACATTGGGATTGTTTCAACTTTATCTTCTCCATCTTCCCCTTCCACTTCACTTGTTATATCTTCACATAAATCTAACACAACGTCTACTTCAACGTCTTCACCACCAGCTAAACATAATAGCAAAAAACCAAAGGCGTTTATTTCTACAAAAAAAAAAAAAACAATAATATAGCACAATCAATAACTAAATCCGAATCGATTGCTGTTGCGCAGTCTACAGTCAAAGTTTGTCGTGGTAATTTTATCAACTCTAACTCTAACTCCACAAGTGTTGCTAACATATCGACATCGTGCGCTGCTACTCTTTCTTTCTTTTGCTCATGCGTTTAAATTGTTATTGCCGTCCAACTAGGCGCGCCAGTCGCCTCCGATGGGGAGGGGGTGGATATATCCCCTAAATCCCCCCTATCTACGTTACTGCTTGACATCAGTATTAATAATCCGAAGGCAAAAAATTAAATATAACAATAACTACGTCTTTCTAGACACTGCTTCACGATAGTTGCAGGAAGATAACTATCGCCATGATGTCTATATGAAGCCACGAATTCAGTGAACAGTTGTGGACGCTGGTTATCAACCAATGTCTTGGTTTTGCATGCCAGCATTTAGTTCAAAGGGATTGAGGAGGATTAAGGATAATTCTATACGACAGCATGACACTGCTAATACGCTTCCAAAAATATCGAGAGGGGTGTCAAAAGACGCGTATTGACCTCGACAATAATCAAAAGGCAGCAAATAAAAGTTTTATCTTTGTCTGTAGATATTTGCAGTTGAAGTTGGCGATTTTAATGTGGTTGTTGTAATGTTGTTTTACCTGATATAGTTTCGGTATCGACCGGTGTTGGACACACCAGAATAATTCTTTATAAGCGTGGCCGAAAGCCGCCAATGCAGAAAGGTGGTGTGCGCAAAAATACTATGGATCCCACCCCCCTTTTCGGAGGGACCCGCTGGTAATTTTTGGGGTTTCATTAGTATCTTTTGAACGAACTAAAATTTTATTAATACCGATGTCAAGACACGTCGTTTGACACCTCTCTCGATATTTTTGGTAGTGTATTAGCAGTCGGTCCCTCAACTAGACTTTTACCAAAAACCGAAAAATGATCCCGGGTCCCTCCGAAATCGGGGGTGGCATCCATAGTATGTTTGCGCAGAACACCTTTCTGCGTTGACGGTCTTCGGTCGCGCTTATAAAAATTACTCTGGCAACGTCATACGTTCACTATTCTGTCAAAAAGTAAATCTGTGGCGGTGCGCATCGAAGAGAAAAAGCGTGTACGATTTCAGGATACAATCTTAGTGTAGGAGGATTTCTCTAAGGACGAGGGTGGTGTAGCGGCAACACTGAACATCGATAATCGTTAGTCGATAATATTCACTTAAGTGGTGTAAGCGCTAACAACAAAACTTGCCATTCGTCATTCATTCGTTGCAGTATAGATAGACATAGTTTTACTTTCGTTTCAGTTCTTACTAATTATATTGATTTAGCAGTATGGTTATTAATAAATTATAATACCACAAATAGCCTACATTTCTTTTTGATACTTACTTACTTACTTAATTGGCGCTTAACCGTCTAAACGGTTATGGCCGTCCAACAAGGCGCGCCAGTCGCTCCTTCGCTCCGCCAACCGGCGCCAATTGGTCACACCAAGGGAGTTTAAATCGTTTTCCACCTGGTCCTTCCAACGGAGTGGGGGCCGCCCTCTACCTCTGCTTCCATAGGCGGGTTCCGATAGAAACACTTTCTTGGCCGGAGCATCATCTTTCATTCGCATAACATGGCCTAGCCAGCGCAGCCGCTGCGTTTTAATTCGCTGGACTATGTTGATGTCTGCGTATAGCTCGTACAGCTCATCGTTAAATCTTCTTCGGTACTCGCCATCGCCAACGCGTAGAGGTCCATAAATCTTTCGAAGAACTTTTCTCTCGAACACTCCCAAAGCCGCTTCATCTGCTGTTGTCATGGTCCATGCTTCTGCCCCATATAGCAGGACGGGTACGATAAGTGACTTGTAGAGTATGATTTTCGTTCGCCGAGAGAGGACTTTACTTTTCAATTGCCTACCTAGTCCAAAGTAGCATTTATTGGCAAGATTGATTCTTCGCTGGATTTCAGTGCTGATGTTGTTGCTAATGTTGATGCTGGTTCCCAAATAAACGAAGTCTTTTACTATTTCGAAATTATGGCTGCCAACAGTAGCGTGGTTGCCAAGGCGCATATGCGCTGACTCTTTGCTCGATGACAGCAGGTACTTCGTTTTGTCCTCATTCACCATCAAACTCATCTTTACCGCTTCTTTTTCCAGCTTGGAGTAAGCAGAACTAACAGCGCGGGTGTTTAGGCCGATGATATCAATGTCATCAGCATATGCCAGTAATTGCACGCTTTTATAGTATATTGTTCCAGTGCGGTTAAGTTCTGCAGCTAGTATAATTTTCTCCAGCATCAAATTAAAGAAATCGCACGATAGGGGGTCACCCTGTCTGAAACCTCGTTTAGTTTCGAACGGCTCGGAGAGGTCCTTCCCAATTCTGACTGAGCTGATGGTGTTGCTCAACGTCATTTTGCACAACCGTATAAGTTTTGCGGGGAAACCAAATTCAGACATAGCGGCATATAGGCAGCTCCTTTTCGTGCTGTCGAAGGCGGCTTTAAAGTCGACGAAGAGGTGATGTGTGTCGATTCTCTTTTCACGGGTTTTTTCCAAGATTTGGCGCATTGTGAAAATCTGGTCGATGGTAGATTTACCAGGTCTGAAGCCGCACTGATAAGGTCCAATCAGCCGGTTCACGGTGGGCTTCAATCTTTCGCACAATACACTTGAAAGGACCGTATATGCGATATTAAGAAGGCTGATTCCACGATAGTTGGTGCATTTTGCAGTATCCCCCTTCTTGTGGACTGGGCAAAGAACACTTAGATTCCAACCGTCGGGCATGCTTTCGTCCGCCCATATTTTGCTAAGAAGCTGCTGCATGCGCCTTACCAACTCCTCGCCGCCGAACTTGAATAGCTCCGCAGGCAATCCATCAGCGCCCACGGCCTTGTTGTTTTTCAATCTGGTTATTGCTATTCTAACTTCGTCATAATCGGGCGGGGGGACATATATTCCATCATCATCGATTGTGGGATCGGGTTCTTCATCTCTGCGCGGTGAATTGCTGCCTCCATTTAGGAGAGCAGAGAAGTGTTCCCTCCATAATCTAAGCACTCTCTGGACATCAGTTACAAGGTCGCCGTTTTCATTCCTACAGGAGTTTGCCCCGGTCTTAAACCTTCCGTCTGTCGCCATATTTTTGGTAGAATTTTCGGGCGTGGTGGCTAGCAGCTCAAGCTCCTCGCACTCACGCCTTTCTGCTTCTGCTTTTTTCTTCCTGAAAAGGCGTCTCGCTTCCCTTTTCAACTCACGATAGCGTTCACACACTCCTCTTGTCGCGCTCGCTTTTAATGTAGCCTTGTAGGCAGCGTCTTTTCTTTCGGTTGCAACGCGGCATTCTTCATCATACCAGTTGTTTTTTCGTGGCCGCCGGTAACCAATTTTTTCCTCGGCGGCAGTATGAAGTGCTTTGGAGATATGCTCCCACTGCTCCTGTATTCCTTCAGGATGAGTTGTGCCCTCAGAGAGCAGGTGTGAGAGTCGAGTTGCGAAATCATTGACAGTCTGTTGTGATTGAAGCTTTTCGACGTCTAGCTTTCCTTGTGTTTTTTGTTCCTTGTTTTTAGCCGCGTTGAGGCGGGTGCGTATTTTGGCTGCAACGAGATAATGGTCCGAATCGATGTTAGGTCCTCGGATCGTTCGCACATCTAAAACACTGGAGGCATGCCGTCCGTCTATCACAACGTGATCGACCTGATTGCGAGTATTTCGATCAGGAGACAGCCATGTAGCTTGATGTATCTTTTTATGCATGAACCTCGTGCTTGATATGACCATGTTTTGAGCACCGGCAAAGTCAATCAGCCTCAGTCCGTTAGGAGAAGTTTCATTGTGTAGGCTGAACTTTCCGACTGTAGGGCCAAAAACACCTTCTTTGCCCACCCTGGCGTTAAAGTCGCCAAGCACGACTTTTATATCATGACGGGGGCAGCGCTCGTATGTGCGTTCTAATTGTTCATAAAAAGTGTCTTTCACCTCATCGTCTTTCTCCTCTGTCGGCGCATGGGCGCAGATGAATGATATATTAAAAAATTTTGCTTTTATTCGAATAGCGGCGAGACGCTCGTCCACAGGCGTGAACGCCAGCACTTGGCGACAGAGTCTCTCTCCCACCACGAATCCGACGCCGAAACTGCGCTTATTCGCATGGCCACTCCAATATATGTCACAATTTTTGATCTTCTTTCTTCCTTGCTTCGTCCAACGCATTTCTTGGATGGCGGTGATGTCAGATTTTGCTTTGACGAGGACATCAACCAGCCGGGCATCTGCACCAATCCCATTCAGGGAGCGGACGTTCCAGGTGCATGCCCTCAATTCATTGTCCTTCAAACGTTTGCCATGGTCGTCATCAATAGAGAGTGTATTTATCCGAGGCTTGTTGTTATATTTCATTGGAGTATGGTTTTACGTGGCGGGTCCCAAGCCCAGCGCACAACCCGCTCAGCGGGGGTGAAAATATTACTTGGCACGTTTATATAGCGAGCCGCGTGCTCCAAGACAGACGCCCGCTTGCAGCCGCACCTAGAGGTGAGAATTTCATTTAAAATTCGTGTTTGCATCTGACTATAGCACACTTTTTAACGCTGCGCTGTGGCCTACCAATTATTAAACCCTTCCGTTTTCCCTAAACGACTGTCTTAATGAGCGATTGCGTCTAAATTTGTCAGACGACACCACTGTATTTATTATTAGAATGTTAGGGGTTTTAATACTAAACTAGTGGATCTTTTCGTACAGAGTTATGACTTCAGTTACGAAGTTCTGATTCTTACCGAGACGTGGCTTTGGGATCAGCCTACAGAACTGTGATGGCCAAAGTTAAAGGACCGATATGACAGCAACCCAGGAGCCTGATACTAATGAATAATATTGTTGAAACACATTTCCCGGCGCAATAGCGCTGGACTTATCAAAGCGAGGATAGAGCAAGAGGTGCTGAACGCTGCAAACACAGTTGCTGATAGCAAGTCCCCCGCACCCGCTGGAGTACCACACATAGCCCATAAGGTCGCGATCAGAACTAGGACGGTGTTATTTACTGATCTTTTTAATGCTTGTTGGAAAGAAGGCGTGTTCCCTCGCCCGTGGAAACGATAAAGATTTGTGCTCTTGCTGGAAAGTGGTAAACAACCAGAGCAACATTCCTCATACAGGCCACTTTGTATGCTAGATTCCCTAAGAAAGATTTTCGAGCGTATAATTAGCTATCGCCCACAGCTGACTATAGAAAACCCAGGTGGCTTATCAAATAATTAATATGGATTTCGCAAATAAGATCCACCGTAGATGCAATACAAACAGTCGTCAATATAGCTAGAGAAGCTATTTCTGGAGGCCAAAATAAAAGAAAGTTCTGTGCACTGATTACGTTGGGCATCAAGAATGCTTTTAACACTGCGAACTGGATGCAGATAATGTCAGCGCTGCTAAGCTTTGGCACAAAAGCTTACTTACGTCGAATGATAGGTAGCTATTTTAAAGACAGAGTACTTCTTTTTGACATGGATCAAGGAGCAAAAGAGTACAGCATCACTGGAGGCGTCCCACAGGGATCTGTTCTCGGTCCAACGCTTTGAAATGCAATCCATGAAAGGGTGCTGAAGATTGATCTACCAGACAACACGCAAATTGTAGGATAAACTCATGATATTCTAGCGGTAGTAGTAGCCAAGAAACTGGACCTGCTTCAAGCATTATGTAATGCCGTAGGAGGAATAAATGAATAGCTGACAAATACGGGGCTGAAGTTGGGTAACCAAAAGACAGAAGTGGCATTAGTAAGCCCCAAACGGTCGACGAACTAGTTAATCTTAACTGTTGGGGATCACCAAATCACTTCAAAGTATTCTCTAAAATACTTAGGAGTGCACGTTGACTCTAAGTTAACTTTCAAAGAGCACTTCAGAGCATTGGGAGAGAAAATCACCAAAGTTAATGGAGCACTTATGCGAATAATGCCTAAGATTAGTGGTCCGAGCGAAGCTACCCGTCAGCTATTGTCCACAGTAACCAGCTCGATAATACTATACGCAGCACCATTGTGGTACGGATTTAAATGGACCTATCAAAAAGAAATGTAGGCTATTTGTGGTATTATAATTTATTAATAACCATACTGCTAAATCAATAGAATTAGTAAGAACTGAAACGAAAGTAAAACTATGTCTATCTATACTGCAACGAATGAATGACGAATGGCAAGTTTTGTTGTTAGCGCTTACACCACTTAAGTGAATATTATCGACTAACGATTATCGATGTTCAGTGTTGCCGCTACACCACTCTCTTCCTTAGAGAAATCCTCCTACACTAAGATCGTATCCTGAAATCGTACACGCTTCTTCTCTTCGATGCGCACCGCTACAGATTTACTTTTTGACAGAATAGTGAAGGTATGACGTTGGCAGAGTAATTTTTATAAGCGCGACCGAAGCCCGTCAACGCAGAAAGGTGTTCTGCGCAAAAATACTATGGATGCCACCCCCGATTTCGGAGGGACCCGGGGTCATTTTTCGGTTTTTGGTAAAAGTCTAGTTGAGGGACCGACTGCTAATACGCTACCAAAAATATTGAGAGAGGTGTCAAACGACGTGTCTTGACATCGGTATTAATAAAATTTTAGTTCATTCAAAAGATACTAACGTGTTACGGTCTGCTGCTACGGTCTACGGCTACGATCCACTTGGGAGTGTGTTCACGCGAACACACCTAGCGATGTGGCGAAAGTTGCGATACAAGGTATCGAAAACAAGAAAAAAAGATGGAAAAATCGGCATCAAGAAAAAAAAAGGAAAAAAGAAGCAGAGGAAAAAGACACGTTTTGCGCGGAAACGAAAAAAGCTTGGTCTCTCTTCCTTTTTTGGTTAGCTGGCGAATGGACGCAAAAAAAAAAAAAATAGGCTCCAGCCTTGAAGTGTAGTTGCTGGTTCATAGTAAGAATTAATCATTACTGCCCATCCCCAGCTATATTCAACGCATCGTAAAACGTCATCGCGTGCTGTGCACATAAATAAGGGCGTATTGGTGAAGAACCCAAAAGACAGCCACGAGTTTTCCGGCCAAGAATTTTGATATATCTACACCAAAAGCTAGCAATGCTTAATCTGAAATCGCGAATTCACAAGGAATTGTATCATTGAAAATCGTAAATGCCTTTGTACACGACGATAATAGAAATAAAGTTTTTGAGACCTTTTTAAAACTGCGTTCGCTACCAGGAAAAGCAAGTTCATTCGGGGCTACCAATTTTGCTATGTTCAAGAAGCCGGCATTGAGGGCCTAACTATTACACCATTTAATAAGTTGCTAAATGAGTGCAAGACATCTGAACCGGTACGCAAATTTGGCAATACATATGACTACTTCCTTTGCGAAGGTCGTTTGGTAGGACATGCATCCGGGTTTTGTGGCAAGGTACACCAAAACCACCAGCGCGCCACCGCGCGCACGCACTCGACGGCGCATCTCCGAGCGCGACAACCACCAGCGTGCTATCATCATCGACGGAGTCATCCGACAACCACCAACGGTACTAGAACAGCGCGCCCAAGCCAACGACAGCAACAACAATACCAACTACAACAACGGTAAGATCGTACACCTAGGTCTGATGCAGAGCCGGCCATCGCAACCAGAACCACATAAAGGGGTGAGTCCGTTCCAAAGCCCCCATGCGGAGAGCCTAAATACACTTGTATACGTATATACATAAGCGTAGGCACACAAAGAAAATGAAACAATAAAAATATACACATATATATACCATAACATGAAGACATATTGTCAAATACTTTTATTAATTATAGTCATATGCATATATAGGCATATACCCACTTAGAGTTGCGTATTGAATGCAACCACCTGTAAATATATACTTGGGTGCCAATATCAAATACGGGTATATGTATATATAAGCATATGCCTACTTAGAGTTGCACATATGTATGCAACCCCCTTTTAAATAACTGCTTAGGTGCTGATATCGCATATGGTAAATTACATGTAAGCAGAGGCATACATAAAATTACGCATAGGCATACGTTAGTATAGATATACATACATATATATTTATAGCAAACATGGTTACATACAAGCAAATACCTACCGGGAGATGACAACCGGAAGAATTAGTATTCGTTTTCATTGCCACTTTGTAACCATGGCTGCCTATGATTCATTTATCGTTCCATTTACTCTTATGAATTAATGATAAAATCTTTGAAGTAGTAGATCACATTAGGTCATAGTATAATATATCATGCATAGTACTTTATATTAATACATTTTGTCAACTCCATTTTGGTGAATATAATTCAAAAAAAAAAAGATCTAATGTTTACACCTTTGAATTTAGCAAGATTAATTTATATATATGTCATTAGTATCGTTAGTATTACAAGTGCATAAGCACATAGTCCCTTTTAGGGTTCGGGTTAAACATTACGTAATCACCACTATTACAAATTACTTATATACGTACACACCTAAATGCAGGAAGTAGAATTTGGTTATATATTAAGTGGTTTTCTTTTCCTTTATTCCTATAAATCCCTTGGTATAAGTAAATCTAATTATATAATTATTTCGCCCTCTTCTACTACCTTCGATATATATATACCCCCTACCCATTTACATAACCCCAATTCTAACATACACAAATTAACATATTCGTTATGATACGCGTACGGGTTGAGAGGTTATTGATTAAACTGAATTTACCAGAAATAAAACTAAAATAAATTGAACTTAAACGCGAATAAATTAACCTAAAATAAAACCAAATAAATTAAGATATCAAAACAGATTTGGGTAAAAGAACTGATATCGGAAATCCGAACAAACCGCAAACGGTTAAGGGATTACGAAATCCCAAGTACACACTACTTACCATTCCACCTTTTCCATGCCCACGTCTTTTTCTATCTATTCTTAAAGACTTCTAGTTTAAATAATCAAAAAAAATAAAAAAAAAATTTATTAATAATTTGTTATTTAATTCTTGCGAAGATTTATATGGTAATTGTAAACCATTGTAAAATTTAAACAATCGTTAATGTAATCACAACAAAACTTAACTACTCTGGAATTACCCCCTTTATTTTTGTAAGATGAATTATAAATAAATTGTATTTATGATGGGAATGCTGATGGTTCCATTCATTTAGAAGGCATAGGGTATACAGGAAAGGGGCCACCGAAATTTTAGGTGCATCGGTGGCCATGGATTTTGAGGGTGGGACAAGCACCGGGCGTCGCAACAACACCCGCGGCACCCCTCTATATATTCCTTTTGGTTCTTTTATTTTATTTTCATCAGTTTTTTTTTTTTGAATTTTGATTTCAGAGTAGTAACCGGTCATGTCCGGTTCGGTAATTTTTTTTTGCGTCAGTTTTTTTTTTGAATTTTTTGAATTTAGATTTTGAATGCCAACGGTCTGTCCGTGACATCCGGTTCGGCCGGATGTTGTTTTATTTTGAATTTCAAGCGTTTTGAGTCGGTCTCTGCGCTTTTTGACAGCTAGTTTTGATAGGCATGATAGGATTTTTTTTCTGTTTATGGCGCAGGAACAGTAAGGTTGGCAAGGACCCGCCCCAGCCGACAATGACTAGCCACTGTGCACCACAAAATCATGCCGACCGCCTTCCTTACTGCTTCCCTCGAAAATGCGATTCCATAACAGACGGCGGCCAACGGGATTTGGTGCCCGAGGCGCTGTCGCGCTGGTCATTTTGGTCAACTTGTGAAGTTGACCATCCCATCAGTCCGAGGTGTGCAGCCGCAGGAGCAGCCACCTGCGTTGCGGTGGGATGGTTGGACGGATCAAGTTGTCCTGAATGATCATCGATGACAGTTGCTGAGAGCGCCATAACAGATGGCGCCCAACGTGGCGCCTGAGGCGCTGGCCGCGAGGGTCAGTCGGGTCAACCTGTGACGTTGACCATCCCACCAGTCCGAGTGAGCAGCCACAGGAGCTGCCACGTACGTTGCGGTGGGATGGTTGGACAGATCAGGTTGTCCGGGCTGGTCATCGGGGGCAGTGGCTGACGGAGCCACGGACTTCACGTCAAGTTATCCGGATTTTTTTTTTCCACCCAGTGAGGCAGTGCTGCACCCACTTTATTTTTTTTTTTTGTAAGTGGGGTTTTTATGTTGCCGGAATGTTGTCCGTTAGTCGGCCTAGGTATATATATGTCCGCTAACTGGGTTTTGAATTTTTTTTCTTTTAAAGTTAATAGTTTTTTTTTTTAATTTTCTTTCTATGCCGAATTTGTGTTGTTAGAGTGAGTGTGTGTGTGAATTGCAAGGACCCCAGCTCATCCCACGTCTCAGGTGGCAACCCATAGTGCCACCTGGATTGTGACGGGTTGAGCTGGGATTCAGAGTGACACCCCTTCCTGTCCCACCAGACTGGGGAGCGGTTCCGAAACCGCTCCACCCATTGCGGCGGAGGCAGGAGGGGTGTCCAGCGAGAATGGATGGGAGGCAAGCCCCTGGAGACTGCCCCTTCGTTGCGGCTGGGCGTGCTGAGACCAACCTGTGTGTGCCTGGAGTGACCCTAGTGGCCCCAACCAGTCTCGGAGGGGGCCTTAAGACCCCCTCGCACTGCGGTTGGGAGCACTAGGGACAAGTATGAATGAGTTTATGTAATCTTTTTTTTCTCGCCGGTAGCCGAGTGCCTTCGGGAAGGGGATGTCAGCATTCCCATTGATTTCACGATATATCTAAATTGCTTAATCGCTTTTCTTTTCCAGCTTGTGGAAGTTCCTTTTTTGCATATAAATTTATATACATAAACCTTTTTTTTTTGAATCCCTAACTGCCTTAAGCGGCAAAAGTTTTTTTTTATCAAAACTATCACATAAGTTACATTTTTTTTACGAACTATGTCACGCGAGCAGTCGTACGGCCAACCGGGCCGAACTACTCCGTTTGGGAGTGCGGGAAGCTTTCGGGGGAACCAGAACCGGGGCGGTAGTAATAGGGGGGCTTTCCCCAAGGCAAGGCGTCCCTTGGTGGTGCACACCCCAGTAGGTGGACAATACGGAGATCCCGCGGGACCGAATATGGGCTCGAACCTGAATGACCCTCGCGATAAACTGGACAGACCTGAAAACACCAATAATCCGAATGCGCCCCTATTAAACGCGCATGATATTTCGGGGCTAATGACCAATGTGTCGACTTATGCACCGGATGGAGCTGGTGCCTTACCATTACACCAAGGAATTGGAAATTTTGGGGACGCTACAAGTGATCGGGCGAATACCCTAGGAATGCAAGGAGAAGCCACTCGTGGAGGCTCGTGGGTGGACGTGTTACACCAGCTGTTCCAGGCTTCGCAGGAAGAAATGCGGAGAGAGATGGGGTCAATTCGAAGCAATATGGATCAGCTCTACGCCGCTTTCGAATCCGCGCAGCCATCAAACTAGCAACACAAGAACGCAAGTAGGATGGACCGTAACCCATTTCCAACGGGAGTACCACCAATTTACCCGACTCCAAGTAGCATAGCAGTAAAACCGCAGGAATGGAAAATCTCATTTGACGGCACTGGGAGCGTAGCCGATTTCCTTTTCAAACTGAACACATTGTGTGAGCGCACACAATGCCCTGACGAACAAATAATGGCTAGTTTCCACCTGTTTCTTTCCGGGCGGGCCGAAGAATGGTACTGGCTTTTCACTAAACAAAACCCAAACGCGACCTATGCCTTTTTGTGCTACTCATTGAAAAGAGAGTTTGGCACTTTGAAACCTGACCACGAGATCATGATGGAGATCTCCATGCGGAAGCAAAAAGCAAGTGAGTGTTATGACGTGTTTCACACGGACATAATCTCCTTGAACGCGCGCTTAAGAGAGCCAATGTCGGAGCTTTTACTGATTGACATAATAGAAAGGAACGTCAACAGCAGTCTTAAGCTAATGCTTTTTAATGCGGACGTAAGGACCCTTCATGATCTACGCGATGTAGCACGCAGAGGTGAACAAGTGCTGAAAGAAAGCAAGCTGCTGGGAGCCATTTACCCAGGACGGCATGTCAGCGAAGCACGCGTGACAACCCCGGACATGAGGATGGAAAGCGAAGACGGCGAGATGGATCCGCAGATAGAGGCGCTGGAATATCGACGCAGCAGGCGACCGGACTATTCCGGAATCCAATGCTGGAATTTCCAGGGAATGGGGCACTCCTATATATATTGTGAGGAACCCATAAAAAATCCTTTTTGTTTTAAATGTGGGTATAAGGGTGTATCTACTCCTAAATGCCCTAGGGTCCGTCGCAGGCAGGGAAACCAGTACCCGAGCGAGAAGGCGGGGGAACCTCGTTCGGCTTCATAGCTCCCACAACAGCCAGTGCTCGTGGCGTCGTCCCTTGCGCTGAACCAGAGGGTGAATCTCTGCATGGAGGTGATACGCTTCCGAGGTGCAGTAGTACGCTGGCAGAAGAGCCCTCAAAAGTGATAATAACTTACCCTGACAGTACGGACAGTTCGCATAGTTCTGAAGCCGAGAGTCAAACGTCTTCATCCGCGATGGGCGAGCCGACTAAAGTTCTGCGACGCCGGCATAGGGATGTCGCTTGCTAGACGCAACTTTCACCAAACCTAGAAGAAAGGGAACATAGGTATGAACAAGTAAGACATACCATCTTTGAACACTACCCGGAGCGTAGACTGCTGCAAGCCACCACGTTAACGCTTACAGAGGACGAAAGGCCTTTAGTAAAGGCTAAAATTAAATATAGTTTTCTTGTAGGGTTTTTGGACTCGGGAGCCAACGTCTCCATCTTAGGGAAAAATGGATTAGAATTCCTAGAGGATAACGGCTTCGAATATCAGCCCTTACACGCGTTCGTATATACCGCGGGCGGCAACAAGCAAAAAATTTTAGGCTCAGTATCCCTACCAGTCACCTTCAAAAATATCACAAAGGTTATTCGTTTTTACCTTGTGCCCTCATTGCTCCAAGAAGCGTACTTCGGGGTAGATTTTTGGAGAGCATTTGCGTTAGCTCCCGAAATATTCCCAAGCGTAGAGTGCATAGATATTAGACTTGAAGAGGAAGAGGAACTTAACCTCCATGAATTGTCACCAGAACGAAAATTAGAATTTCAAAAGGTCATCGAGACGTTTCCTTCGTACGAGAAGTTAGGCCTAGGGCAAACTAAATTAGTGGAGCATCACATCGACACCGGTGATGCCATTCCCATAAAAAGCAAACATTTCCCTCTTTCGCCACCAAGGCAAGCCGAAGCTTTTAGAGAACTAGACAGGTTACTCGAATTAGGAGTTATAGAAGAATCAAACTCCCCGTGGTGTAGTCCTGTAGTACTGGTCCGGAAACCAGGTAAAGTTAGGCTGTGCATAGATTCCAGGAAGGTCAACGCGGTGACTAAGAAAGACTCGTACCCCCTGCCTCATATCAACGGCTTATTGGGCAGATTCAAGGACACGCATTTTATTAGTGGCATTGATCTGAAAGACGCGTTCTTCAAGATCAAACTGACAGAGTCCTCCAAGGAAAAAACAGCATTCGCAGTTCCGGGGAGGCCTCTGTACCACTTCAAGGTGATGCCATTTGGTCTGTGCAATGGACCGCAGACTATGAGTAGGCTGATGGACAAGGCAATCCCTTCGCGTCTGCGAGAGAACGTCTTTGTCTACCTGGACGATCTGATGGTATGTAGCACTAATTTTGAGGATCACCTGAAATTGCTAGCGGAAGTGGCCCAATGTTTGAGAGACGCAGGGCTGAAAATAAACGTGGAAAAAAGTAAATTTTGTCAGAAGGAGATACCCTACTTAGGATACTTGATAGGCAGCGGGTGTTTGAAAGTGGATCCGACAGAAATAGAAGCAATGCAAAACGTCCCGATCCCTAAATCCCCTCGGCAAGTGCGTAGGTTTGTAGGCATGGCGAATTGGTACCGATCGATTATTATTAATTTTGCTGACTTGGCAGGTCCCTTGACCGACTGTCTCCGCAAGTCAGCAGGCCCGTTTAAGCTTACTCCTGAAGCTATAGAGGCATTCGAAAAACTAAAAGTAGCCTTGAGTTCGGCGCCTGTCTTGGCCCAACCAGACTTTTCCAAAGAATTCGTAATACAATGCGACGCTTCCAAAATAGGTGTTGGCGGAGTGTTGTTCCAGGTCGATGATGAGGGCGCTGAGCATCCAATCGCGTTCGTGTCGAAAAAGCTGAATAATGCTCAACGCAATTATACAGTAACCGAGCTGGAATGTCTTGCAGCCATAATCAGCGTGAAGCGTTTCCGACCCTATGTCGAAGGATTACCTTTTCGGATTCTTACGGACCACTCCAGTCTCAAGTGGTTGATGACACAAAAAGACTTGAGCGGGAGGTTGGCGAGATGGTCACTCTTACTGCAAAGATACGACTTTAGAATGGAACATCGTAAGGGCACCCTGAATGTAGTACCAGACGCGCTGTCGCGTTTTGATGCCGATGAGTTGTCTTTCACTACCACACCCGGAGAAATAGATTTAGCCTCTCCAGAATTTAGCAGCAACGAATACTTAGACTTAATTCGGACCATCACCGAAAACGAGGAATCACTTCCGGATTTACGAGTGGTGGACGGTGTAATTTTCAAAAGAGTTAAGTTTCGTAAGGGGATGGAAGGGGAAGAAGACTCGCTGTGGCGTTTATGGTTGCCAAAAGGGTTGACTGAGGAAGCAGTGAGATTAGCACATGACGCTAACCGGAGTTACCATGGCGGATGGCAGAAAACCTTAGAACGTGTTAGGCAGAAGTACTTCTGGCCGCAGAAGGCTAAGGACGTCAGGGACTACGTCCAGCGTTGTGACACCTGCAAAACGGTAAAACCCACCAATCAGCAGTCGAGACCACCTATAGGGAGTACCTTTGAATCCGAAAGGCCATTTCAGCGGTTATATTACGACTTTCTAGGGCCGTATCCGAGATCTAAGCGGCGAAATCAATTTCTTTTCATAGTACTAGACCATTTTTCAAAATACGTTTGGCTAAAGCCCATGCAAAGAGCCACCACTGTTAACATTATAAATTACTTCGCCTCCGAAATTTTTCCGGCTGTAGGGGTTCCTGAATTTATCCATAGTGACAATGGTAAACAGTTTATCTCGAATGAAACGAACCAATTTTTAGTAAATTACGGGGTGACGCACGTGAGGACGGGGCTATATTCTCCCCAAGCGAACGCATCCGAACGCGTCAATAGAGAAATTGTTTCGAAGATTAGGATTTTCCTGAAAGATAAACCTGACCATACCGATTGGGATAAGCATATACCCGAGATTTTATCAGTTTTGAGAAGTGATTTTCATACGGCGATTCAGTGTTCTCCATACTTTGCATTATATGGCCAAATATGGTCCAACATGCTGCAACGTATAAAATTTTAGCGAAGCTCGGCAGCCTTTGGGAATACCAAGTTACGATAGTAAGCAGAACTGACAAGTTGACTAATATTCGTGAGCAAATCCGTAAAAATTTAGATCAGGCTAAGGATAAAGGAGTAACCACCTATAACAATCGCTCTAGACAAGTCAACTACAAGGAAGGTCAGGAAGTTTTCCGAAGAAACTTTGCCTTAAGTAACTTTAAACAGGGTATTAACGCCAAATTCCTGCCGAAATACCTTAAGTGTCGTGAGCTTCGAAAAATAGGCAATGCATTGTATGATCTCGAGGACCTAAACGGGAAATTGATAGGTCGCTTTCACGCGTCGGACATTCGCCCGCAATGAACTAGAAAACGTTTCCTTGCCAAATTACAATTTGACTTTTTTTTTATATACCTACCAATTGGACTTTTTTTTTGTCTGGGCGTTTTGCGGTCGGGGACATCTCGCCCAGTATTCTCCCCGATCACTGACCTCATAGGATGTTCACGCGCGTACCCACCGAGGACCGTGAACACCCTGGCAGTCCACACTTAGGTCGGACTAGTCTTTCGGAGTTTTGACGAGTTCTCCAGATCAAAATGTCTACACCTTTTTTTGATTTTGCATTCCTGTGGGAGCGATACCCACTAGAAATCATCTTTCGGAGTTTTGGCGAGTTCTCCATAACAAATGTCTAATTGCCGCAAGGCCCTTTTAACTAGGAAACAGAAATTATTCCCAACTTGACTTAATTTTTTTTGATAGACCTATGTTGCCCGGCTAGCTTCGTAGTAGGACTTTGAGACTCTTATCTCAGGGGTGAGTCGTGCCCCACGTTGCTTGTCGTCGAAGATTCCTGGCAGTGGCTTCCCACAGATGATCCGGTTTCCTGTTCGCTTCATCGTCAGGTCTTCAAAGCGAAGCAGGTTTGTTACGGTCTGCTGCTACGGTCTACGGCTACGATCCACTTGGGAGCGTGTTCACGCGAACACACCTAGCGATGTGGCGAAAGTTGCGATACAAGGTATCGAAAACAAGAAAAAAAGATGGAAAAATCGGCATCAAGAAAAAAGGGGAAAAAGAAGCGGAGGAAAAAGACACGTTTTGCGCGGAAACGAAAAAAGCTTGGTCTCTCTTCCTTTTTTGGTTAGCTGGCGAATGGACGCAAAAAAAAAAAATAGGCTCCAGCCTTGAAGTGTAGTTGCTGGTTCCCCTGCAAAAGCGCTCCACGTCATTTTACCAGTCATTTTACGGTCATTGTGACTTTCTGCAGCGGTTATATTCATAGTCACGTTTGCATGGGCGTGATGAACTTTTGTGACCAAATTTTCCGTTTCGTTCCTATTAATGTGATCGTGCATTCCGCTCCCACTTATAGGATGTGAGCATAGCACTGTGCTGCTCACACACGTCACAATGCTCGTCAAATGGCGGTCATTTTCCCGTCATTTCACTCTACATTTTCGAGCCATTTGACAATCAATTTTACTGCGGTTTTACCATTTATATAACCGCCATATAACGTGAATTTTACCTGCAGATTTACTTTACCTGGAGCAGCCATATGAATAAAATATGAACCAAAAAAATTGAATTTTCAATATTTATTATTTTTAATATTATTATATATGTACATGAAATTGGAACTTATATTAATCCAGTTCATATAAAACAGAAGAACTTTAATAATAAATAAACTCGCTTAATTGGTTTTTGTTTTCCAATCTCTTCTAAGCGAGCAAAAAAATAATATTAAGCTTTAGAAAAAACTCCAATTATTTGAATAATCTACAACTTAAAGCTTAGTAGAAATTCAGATCAAGAATATTCAAAGGTGTCGTGGATCCGATTGCTGTCGTAATTGAAGAACTTAAAAATGTACGACTATTAATTGAGTCAGACTTATTATTGTAACCCTTAGGAGGAGTATTGATTGGTTTCAAATCTAATTCCGACAGCAATCATATCACGACATCCCTTATTATATATGCACATGAAATTGTAACTTAAATTAATACAGTTCATATAAAGAAAAGTAAGTATTTTAATAATAAATAAACTCGCTTGATTGGTTTTCGTTTTCCAATTGAAATCTTTTCCAAGCGAACAGAAAATAATTTTAAGCTTTAGAAAAAACTCCAATAATTTGAATCAATTTAAATCTACAACTAAAAGCTAATTAGAAATTCAGATTAGATTTACTCTTTTTTTCAGATCAAGAATATTCAAAGGTGTCGTGGAATCCGATTGCTGTCGTAATTGAATTTGAAAGTAATAAAGTAAAGTAAAATATGAATTTAAAAATGTAGGACTAGTAATTGAGTCAGACTTATTATTGTTCTAAATCTAATCATTCCAGCAATAATTCTGTAACCCTTAGCAGAAGTATTGATTGGTTTCCAATCTAATTCCAACAGCAATCGTATCACGACATCCCTTATTATATATGAACATGAAATTTTAACTTAAATTAATACAGTTCATATAAAGAAAAGTAAGTATTTTAATAATAAATAAACTCGCTTAATTGGTTTTCGTTTTCCAATTGAAATCTTTTCCAAGCGAACAGAAAATAATTTTAAGCTTTAGAAAAAACTCCAATTATTTAAATCAATTTAAATCTACAACTTAAAGCTAATTAGAAATTCAGATTAGATTTACTCTTTTTTTCAGATCAAGAATATTCAAAGGTGTCGTGGAATCCGATTGCTGTCGTAATTGATGAACTTAAAAATGTACGACTAGTAATTGAGTCAGACTTATTATTGTTCTAAATCTAATCATTCAAGCAATAATTCTACAACCCTTTGCAGGAGTATTGATTGGTTTCAAATCTAATTCCGACAGCAATCGTATCACATCCCTTATTATATATGTACGTGATATTGCAACTTAAATTAATACTGTTGATATAAAGAAAAGTAAATACTTTAATAATAAATAAACTCTCTGAATTGGTTTTTGTTTTCCAATTGAAATCTTTTCCTGTGCAAGCACATCGCTAACCTGTGTTGGCAAAAGATATGATTATATTGTCTTCGATAGATAGTCGGACGAGCCGTTACTCGGCGAAGTAGAGATGACCGTTGTGTCGGTGGCAGCTGTTACAACAGCAGTTTCTAACTTTACACCATCCGTACAGTGTGATGAATGCTTCACTGCCTTTTCCAATTGCTTGGCGCCAGCAATTTTTGCTGTTTGTAAAGCTTTAGCTGTAATGCAAATATATAGATGGGTTAAAGTGGTTTTCGTATGTTATTCAACAACTCACCCTATACCATCATCACAGCCTCCTCATCGATTTTGAATATGTGTACTGTTTCAGTATTCAGACCCAGTTCGTTTGGTGCAATATTTTCGATTTGATGAATATGTATACTATCCGTTAGGCAGACAATTAGGTGCAATCGATTCATTCATATACTGTGGGTATTTGAGCCGTAGACGCAACGGCAGATATTTTGATTCTTTTTGAAGTGTAACATTTGTAAACAGTTGGGTTTCTCTGCTGTCACCATCACCACTAGAGAGCTATTGAAGAAACGCTCGACCAAGATAATATCTGAGATTTACACGCATAGATTTCTAACACCTTTTCACAGTTATTGATGGAGAAAATGCGAAAGCCATATTTACCATCCAATACCGAAATAGAACTGTAGAGGAAGAAACATTTTATAAAATTTAATAAAATCAAAAAATGATAGTTGTGCTAAAATGGGGTAACATATTGTATGTTAAAGTATAGCGAAGTCTCAGCGGCTTTGTCCTGGTGAAAATTGAGTTTGAATAGGTTTTATTCTTCATTCTTAGAAACATGTACGAAGGTACCTGGTAAGATATTACAAATCCTCAACGCTTCTCTTGCAATAACTTAAAAAACCCTCATATTCAAACTTCTGTTTAGCTTCTAGATATCAATAGCTACCTTTTCCACCAGGAGTTACTATTGCTTCTACGCCTATGCTATTGTTTCCTACATCGATGAGCTTTGTAATAAAATAAACAGCTATCTCCCCAAAGACGAGTTTTGTCGCCTCGCGAAACCTGATATTGTCACCAACCAAATCATCGGTGACCTTATTTAAAACATGGCCGCGCCAAATGTCGACCATATGACATTACCCTACCGACTGTCTTACACCCTAAATTCTTGGGTGTGACTTTCGATCAGGATCTACATTTTGGAGAGCACGCACTAGCAATTGTAAGGAAAATCCAAAGCTGTAATAAATATTTAATATAATTCGATAAATCGGCAGTACTTGGGGTAAAATAAATAGACGTTTGCATGGTACGCGTCTCCGATATGGTCTCCAAGCCTAAAGGTCACTCACTGGAAGAAAATACAGGCCTGCCAAAATGCTGCCCCCAAAACCGCTACGGGCTGCCCTCTTATGTCCTCGGAACACACCTGCATAATGAACCGAGAAAACTCCCAATAAGGGAAAGAAATGAAATGCTAACCGAACAGTTTCTGTAGAATACCCTGAAACCTGGGCATCCCAACAGACATCTGATTGATGATCCAACACCGCTTAGGGGCTAAAGAGTCATCTCCGTAAGCATTTTGAGGAAATACGGCACCTGAGAACTCAGCCGTATGAAGCAAAACAACACAAGCAGTTCCTCAGTGAACTCCACAAACAGGCGTCGGACCTTTATGCTAGGAATTGCCCGGTGAATCCAGTACTCAAAGAACAGTACCCAAAACTTGCAGAAGAGGACCGGATACTCCCCAGGGAAAAGCGAGTCACTCTAGCTCAACTTCGATCTGGATACTGTAACAGGTTAAACTCTTACCTATCCAGAATCAAACCCGACATACAAAATGTATGCCCGCTTGCAATGTGTCCACACATGACACCAACCATCTCTTTAATTGTAATGTGGAAACGGCAAGTTTCCTTGGACTCCCGTTAGAGGATATTGATGACAATTTGTGATCGGTCGCACCTATTGGATGGGGCGAAGCACTGCTACAACAACAACAATTCAGAATAATTGGCAATACATACCGGATCAGCGGTAACAGTCAAACATTGACTCTTTAACTCTTCCAGCACAATTTGTAGATAAATGTACTCCTCTGGTAGTGGTGGCTTCTCTTTAGGTGGCTCTTGTTGTATTTGCACTGGTGCAGGCTGTTCGGTGTAACCAACATTTGGTGGTTGCGTATTCCATGACTGTTGTTGCTGCGACTGCTGTGATATAGCTGAAGTTTGGAAGTTCATTTGTTGTGGAAATTGCTGTGTTGTGACGATGTTATTTTGCTGCAATGTTGGATTATAGTAATTGCCCGGTGCTGTAGTTTGCGTTTGGATTGACATATTACTGTTGGCGGTAGGTGGTGGTGGCTGAAAAAGCAATAAAATAACACCGAAAAGGTTACCTAAAAATTCTCTTATATACTTGTCGTTAGTTGCATTTTACCTGATATAATCCATTTGGGTGCACGTTTTAAATCGTGATATACTATTTATGTCGATTGTTGTGGTATGGGTGCTTGAGCTATTTGATCCATACCAGGAAATTAATCTGCTATCTTGTTCGATGTTTGTACTTGCTGTTGGGTGCCAGCAAATAGAGAATAAATAGAAACATTACCATCAAGGCTAGAGCTTGCGACCAGGGCAGGATTGCGTGGACACCATTGCACATTAGAATACCATGTACCCGTTGTTGCTACTTCAGAAAGTATTTCGCCCTCAGGTATTTCTGTATTTGGATTCCAACAATAAATGTGATTATCTTTACCACAAGATACCATTAAATCAACATTACTCGGGTACCATGACATACCCAAAACACCACGTTGATGTATTTGCGTCGTTTTTGCAGGCGCAGTGGCATAACGTAAATCCCATAATTGTACCACAGGCGCTTGATCATCTTCTGAAGCTAGCCAAACTTGTGTGGCCACATCCGGATGCCATTGTATGGCATGCCAACGTACACGAGATTGTCTATCGGAGTGTAATAATTTGTTCGCTTTTACGTAAATCCCAAATAACACAACGTGAGCTAAAGACCGATGCCAATATGTGTTGTACCTGACGATTTCAGGCAACATTTTGTACATCCTCGAGTGGTTGTGTTTTAGTTCCCGGATTCATGTGTGTTGTGGTATTGTTGAGATCCCATATAAATATTTCAGATTCAGAGGCACACGAAGCTAGCAAGTTTGTTTGAAAAGGATTATCATCAAGACCGCTGACAGGACCAGTATGCTTATCTTGACGTGCTATGAGACCTTCTACGTTGGCAAACATTTTAGCAGCTGAAAAAATCATAACATGACCCCCTTCGCAACCGCCTACAATGAGACCGTTAGTGTGTGCACCATCATAGCCAGTAGGAGACCAGATAACTTTCTGAAGTCTGCGAAAATGGAACAGCTTAAAAAATAAGCAATTTTTATTGTATGATGGGATTAGTAAAAGTTTGCTTAGTGAATAAAAACACAATCATTTTTCCTAAGTTTCTTAATATTCGTCGCTTGTTTGAGGCTACTGGACTTCTGAAATAGGTATTCAGAAATTTTTGCAGTAATTGTTAATTCACCCAAACTAATTGGAACGAGATTCTTCGTGTATACCAGAGGATTACTCATATATTAGCAATAAAATTATGACATATAGTTTTACACCTAGCATTGGGGAAAAGGGAAATACGTACTTTCAGAATTGTAGGTTGTTTTAACGGTAAGAACAACTATGGAAAGTTCACTGCTACAACAACAATAACAACAACTATGGAAAGTTTTTGGGAGTATTACGGACGTTGGTAGTTCTTTGTTGGTTATGAATCCGGTACAATCTGGCACTAGCCTGACTACCGAACGAAGGATTTTTTTAAAATCTCTCGAGCTTTTGGTTCTGTGGATTTAAGTCGCCTCTTACATGGCTTGCCTTGTCGCAAAAATATTCGGTAACGTTTTACAAGTCGGTGCACCACTTAATTTTTATCAAAAATTATCAAAGGTAGTATGAAAAGACGCGTCTCGACCTCCGTTTTAAGAATCCGACAGCGGAAATCAAACATTTTATTCCTGTCGAAAGCTATTTACAAAAAACCGTAAAATGACACCGAGAGGGTCCGAAATATGGGGCTCTATCCATAGTTTTTTTTTTTAATAGAACACCTTTCTGCGTTGGCGGCCTTCGGCCGCGCTTATAAAAAATTACCCTGGGTGGGTCCGGTTTGGGATCAAAATTAAATGCGCGCAGAAAAAAAAAACAATAAAATTATGAATGTATACTCACCTAAATGGTGTGGGAATAACAGTGTTAGGTGTAGCAATTGATTACACCTTAGGTAACACTCCTGAAAAATCTGATTCATGTAATGACGTGTTAACGCCATCCTTCAACGGTGTTTCCACATGTGTAAGCGCCATCATATTCTGTGCTTCCTGCATTATGCGATCGGTGAAAGTGTACGTGGAGTTGCTGCAACTTGTGGCGTAATAGAGTAATCGGCTAACAGCGCATCTGTTGTTTCAACACCACTTTCCCCTGCCACTTCTTTAGCTATTTCACTAGCACGTCCCAATTTGACCACTTGCTGCAACTCGCGATCGGATATTTGTGGTTGCGGTAACACCAGTTTGGAGCGCTTTCTATCGGGTTCTAAATTTTGCAACATAGCTAGGGGCATATCATTTTCTTTACGTTGCTTGAGCTTTTGTTTATCTTTCTTGCGTTCGCGTTCTTCTTTCTCTGAACGCAGTTCACCATCCAGGTCTTGTTGGCGCATTTTATTAAAGTCTGGTTCTAGTTTTTCAACATTTTTTTCTGAGGTGTTATAGAAACCAATAGCGTGTCGCTTTTCAAATGGTATCTCTGCATTGTAGTCGATGCCTTTAATACTTCTGCGATTACCACTACCAATACCGGCAGCACGCAATTCTCTACGCTTTTGCAGTGCGGCCAATCGACGTGCTTCTTCCAATTGTTTTTCGCGTGCTTTACGCTTTGCTTTTTTGCCCTGTGTATTGGTAAGACGAGCACGTGCCTCAGACAGCATTTCCAGTGCTATTTACATTTAAATATTTTAAATTACAGCGAAAAAAAAAAAACAAAATTTTAATTTTCATACCATCTTCATCCATATCTTTGGGATCGGGACGTGCAGGCTTCGTCTCGGGATTGGGATCAATTTCTCCTGGTTTCAGCTTACGATAATCGACGCAATTGTACGCCATTTGGTTGGCATTAATTTGGCCAAATGCAAAAGCTTTTCATCCTCCTCCCGTGACCATTCTTTCTTCTTTATGCTAAGATCAGCCATTCGTACCAGCGTGCCTTACATTGCTTGGCAGATTTGCGGTGCAGCAGTGATGCAATACGTGACCACTGGTTTTTGTCATATTTCGTTACAGCTGCTTTGAGGATTTCATCCTGAAAGTTATCAATTTAGTTAATACACGGCCAAGAGTAACCACTCGCGTCAAATGCTTACCTCAGTGTTTCTCCACACACCACATTTTATCATAATTCGCGGCATGGTGCTATATAATTGTGAATTCTTTCGATGAGCACAAAAATCAAATCAAAAATTTTTGTCGAAATAAACAGCAAAAATCATTGTATATTAAAGACTTTGGGAAAATTTTAGAATAACACCCCCCGAGTTCGGGGTAAAACTTGGTATCAAATGAAAGAGGGAGTTCTCCCGATCACAAATATATATATTTTAAAGTGCACAAACTTATAATTTAAAAGTTATTTGTTGTTAAAGTTTGCAAAGTTAGCAAATTTCTATAGCACTTTAAATTACAATTTACACATCTTTAAAAACCTTAATCCACATACATATCTATATAAATTGGCAACGATAAATTTAAATTGCATTTTTGTATATTTCACATTTCATTTTTGCATTGTTTTTAGATATTATAAATGTTTTATTAAATCAATCGCGCTTTTGTAGCAACATGCACACATATATATATATATTTTATTGATGACATTACAAAGCTGTGCTGCCACGCAAAAATGACACATTTTGCTATCCCTATGAAAATAATAGGTGCGAGGGAGCACGTTACATTGTGGGAAAGCAAAATTTGTCAGCATGCTATTTCATTTGGAGAATTTTTCATTCCAAATCGTTACCCCTGTCAAAAATTCGTGTGGCTGTGTGCGTTTTTGGTCACACGATTTTTGCAGGGTTCATAGTAAGAATTAATCATTACTGCCCATCCCCAGCTATATTC
Organism: Eurosta solidaginis; assembly: GCF_040869045.1. Taxonomy (NCBI): domain Eukaryota; kingdom Metazoa; phylum Arthropoda; class Insecta; order Diptera; family Tephritidae; genus Eurosta; species Eurosta solidaginis. The sequence continues at coordinate 118,191,148 of NC_090320.1, read as the reverse complement.
AACGCATCGTAAAACGTCATCGTGTGCTGTGCACATAAATAAGGGCGTATTGGTGAAGAAACCAAAAGACAGCCACGAGTTTTCCGGCAAAGAATTTTGATATATCTACACCAAAAGCTAGCAATGCTTAATCTGAAATCGCGAATTCACAAGGAATTGTATCATTGAAAATCGTAAATGGCTTTGTACACGACGATAATAGAAATAAAGTTTTTGAAACCTTTTTAAAACTGCGTTCGCTACCAGAAAAAGCAAGTTCATTCGGGGCTACCAATTTTGCTATGTTCAAGAAGCCGGCATTGAGGGCCTAACTATTACACCATTTAATAAGTTGCCAAATGAGTGCAAGACATCTGAACCGGTACGCAAATTTGGCAATACATATGACTACTTCCTTTCTGAAGGTCGTTTGGTAGGACATGCATCCGGGTTTTGTGGCAAGGTACACCAAAACCACCAGCGCGCCACCGCGCGCACACACTCGACGGCGCATCTCCGAGCGCGACAACCACCAGCGTGCTATCATCATCGACGGAGTCATCCGACAACCACCAACGGTACTAGAACAGCGCGCCCAAGCCAACGACAGCAACAACAATACCAACTACAACAACGGTAAGATCGTACACCTAGGTCTGATACAGAGCCGGCCATCGTAACCAGAACCACATAAAGGGGTGAGTCCGTTCCAAAGCCCCCATGCGGAGAGCTTAAATACACTTGTATACGTATATACATAAGCGTAGGCACACAAAAAAAATGAAACAATAAAAATATACACATATATATACCATAACATGAAGACATATGGTCAAGTACTTGTATTAATTATAGTCATATGCATATATAGGCATATACCCACTTAGAGTTGCGTATTGAATGCAACCACCTGTAAATATATACTTGGGTGCTAATAGCAAATACGGGTATATATATATATAAGCATATGCCTACTTAGAGTTGTACATATGTATGCAACCCCCTTTTAAATACCTGCTTAGGTGCTGATATCGCCTATGGTAAATTACATGTAAGCAGAGGCATACATAAAATTACGCATAGGCATACGTTAGTATAGATATACATACATATATATTTATAGCAAACATGGTTACATACAAGCAAATACCTACCGGGAGATGACAACCGGAAGAATTAGTATTCGTTTTCATTGCCACTTTGTAACCATGGCTGCCTATGATTCATTTATCGTTCCATTTACTCTTATGAATTAATGATAAAATCTTTGAAGTAGTAGATCACATTAGGTCATAGTATAATACATCATGCATAGTACTTTATATTAATACATTTTGTCAACTCCATTTTGGTGAATATAATTCAAAAAAAAAAAGATCAAATGTTTACACCTTTGAATTTAGCAAGATTAATTTATATATATGTCATTAGTATCGTTAGTATTACAAGTGCATAAGCACATAGTCCCTTTTAGGGTTCGGGTTAAACATTACGTAATGACCACTATTACAAATTACTTATATACGTACACACCTAAATGCAGGAAGTAGAATTTGGTTATATATTAAGTGGTTTTCTTTTCCTTTATTCCTATAAATCCCTTGGTATACATAAGTAAATCTAATTATATAATTATTTCGCCCTCTTCTACTACCTTCGATATATATATACCCCCTACTCATTTACATAACCCCAATTCTAACATACACAAATTAACATATTCGTTATGATACGCGTACGGGTTGAGAGGTTATTGATTAAACTGAATTTACCAGAAATAAAACTAAAATAAATTGAACTTAAACGCGAATAAATTAACCTAAAATAAAACCAAATAAATTAAGATATCAAAACAGATTTGGGTAAAAGAACTGATATCGGAAATCCGAACAAACCGCAAACGGGTAAGGGATTACGAAATCCCAAGTACACACTACTTACCATTCCGCCTTTTCCATGCCCACGTCTTTTTCTATCTATTCTTAAAGACTTCTAGTTTAAATAATCAAAAAAAAAAAAAAAATTAATTAATAATTTGTTATTTAATTTTTGCGAAGATATATATGGTAATTGTAAACCATTGTAAAATTTAAACAATCGTTAATGTAATCACAACAAAACCTAACTACTCTGGAATTACTCCCTTTATTTTTGTAAGATGAATTATAAATAAATTGTATTTATGATGGGAATGCTGATGGTTCCATTCATTTAGAAGGCATAGGGTATACAGGAAAGGGGCCACCGAAATTTTAGGTGCATCGGTGGCCATGGATTTTGAGGGTGGGACAAGCACCGGGCGTCGCAACAACACCCGCGGCGCCCCTCTATATATTCGGCTCTTTTTGTTTATTTTCCTTTTGGTTCTTTTATTTTATTTTCAGCAGTTTTTTTTTGTGAATTTTGATTTCAGAGTAGTAACCGGTTATGTCCGGTTCGGTAATTTTTTTTTGCGTCAGTTTTTTTTTTGAATTTTTTGAATTTAGATTTTGAATACCAACGGTCTGTCCGTGACATCCGGTTCGGCCGGATGTTGTTTTATTTTGAATTTCAAGCGTTTTGAGTCGGTCTCTGCGCTTTTAGACAGCTAGTTTTGATAGGCATGATAGGATTTTTTTTCTGTTTATGGCGCAGGAACAGTAAGGTTGGCAAGGACCCGCCCCAGCCGACAATGACTAGCCACTGTGCACCACAAAATCATGCCGACCGCCTTCCTTACTGCTTCCACCGTAGATGCGTTTCCATAACAAACGAAACCCGAAAAATTACCCGCGGGTCCCTCCGAAAAGGCGGGGGGGGGGGGGGGGGGTGGGATCCATAATATTTTTGCGCACACCACCTTTCTGCATTGGCGGCCTTCGGCCGCGCTTATAAAGAATTACTCTGGGTGTGTCCAACACCGGTCGATACCAAAACTATATCAGGTAAAACAACATTACAACAACTACATTAAAATCGCCAACTTCAACTGCAAATATCTACAGACAAAGATAAAATTTTTATTTGTCGCCTTCTGATTATTGTCGAGGTCAATACGCGTCTTTTGACACCCCTCTCGATATTTTTGGAAGCGTATTAGCAGTGTCATGCTGTCGTATAGAATTATCCTTAATCCTCCTCAATCCCTTTGAACTAAATGCTGGCATGCAAAAACAATACATTGGTTGATAACCAGCGTCCACAACTGTTCACTGAATTCGTGGCTTCATATAGACATCATGGCGACAGTTATCTTCCTGCAACTATCGTGAAGCAGTGTCTAGAAAGACGTAGTTATTGTTATATTTAATTTTTTGCCTTCGGATTATTAATACTGATGTCAAGCAGTAACGTAGATAGGGGGGATTTAGGGGATAGATCCACCCCCTCCCCATCGGAGTCGTTATATTCAGGTTTAGTCTCAAAAAGTGATCAAGATTCTGCTCAATGTTCCGTTTTCAGCTTCATTAATTAAAAAAATGTTTATCTTCCAAATTTAATAATTCATACCGAAAACTAGTAGTTCGTAAATAGTGTTTGATGGTGAGCGCACGTTAGGTTGCGTGCTAATCTAACTCCCCCGTGGTAAATGCAGTTTGCTTCATGGTGAATGCATGCTAGTTAGCGTGAAATTCGACATCTTAACCCACAGGTGTCAGGGTGCGTAGTTAGTTGTTTTTAATGTCTCGTATTGCACAAACACTTGCGGGTGCGCGACATCTGTGGGTGCGTACTTAGTTGTTTTTAACGTCTCATTCGTAATTCGAAAAATAATAATGAGTGAAACATTCATACCGAAAACTAGTAATTCGAAAAAATAGTAGGGGGACTCATGAAAGCATATAAACTTATAAGGTGTAAAATTATATCCATTTACACACGCTGTTATATGAACGCACCTAGTAATACTCTTGATAAACTTGATTGTTTATCAGCTGTATTATTGCCGAACAAAATTTTTTTGATTGTTATACAAATTAAAAAATGCCAAGATTAAGTGAAAAATCAAAACCAAAACGCATTTACTTGCTGATATTGGAGATTTCTGATGAAAATGCCTGCTGTAATGTCTGCAAGGTTGCATTCCTTTGAGTTTACCGCGTTTACACAATGAAATGTGCGCGTAAATTTATACAAATTGTGTAAATGATTTTTCATACAAAATTTGACAGCTCGTTTACGCACTAGATAAATTTATACGTTTACACACTTTATAAGGCATTTATACGGTTACATGAGTCCCCCTAGTAATGAATGAATTTCAAAAGACTATCGAATGAAAGCAAATGAGTGAACTATCGAATAACTCGATAGTTTTTATACGATAGATCCCAACACTAATAAATGCATCCACCTTGACAGTTCGTGCTTATTTTTTTGAAAAGTGAAAAGTTATGAAATGAGGCGATTTCTCGTGCCAATCAAACGTAATTGTGAATCTGCAGATAGTGATAACAACAATAATGCAGATGTGGAATCTGGATCACTGGCAAAAATGGTTTTCAATTCCGCTCAAAGTTGTACCAGTGAAACTAGTCATGTTAGCAATAATGTTGTAAAAATGGGGAAAATTTTAGAATAGCACCCCCCGAGTTCGGGGTTAAACTTGGTATCAAATGAAAGAGGGAGTTCTCCCGATCACAAATATATATAACTTAAAGTGCGCAGACTTATAGTTTACGAGTTATTTGTTTGCAAATTTAGCAAATTTCTATAGCACTTTCAGTTACAATTTACACATCTTTCAAAACCTTTATGCACATAAATATCTATATAAATTGGCAACGATACACTTAAATTTCATTTTAGTATATTTCACATATAATTCTTGCATTGTTTTTACTTAATATAAAAGTTTTTATTAAATCAATCGCGCTTTTGTTGCAACATTCACATTTATGTATATATATATTTTATTGATGACATTACAAAGCTGTGCTGCCACATCTAAAAAACGGAACAAGTGCAGAATCAAAAATAAATTATAAAAATATCTTTCATCTGATGTATATATATCTTTAACTTTTCTAGTCTTTATTTACCAAAAATTTGAAAAAGCTCTTTTTTGCATTCGTGAACAAGCTGATATTACCTTATAACTCTTATGTTTATTGTTATGTTAGCCGATCCAACAACGGCTGGGCCATGCACAGTAATTCTGCGAAGAACACCTTTCCGCGTAGGCGGCCTTCGGGCGCGCTTATTTAAAATAACCCTGGGCTACGCCATGCCAAGTCTGGGTGTGTGGTATAACCGTGGCTACCGCCACGGTGATGTCCTTCCGCATATTACCTTATAACTCTTATGTTTATTGTTATGTTAGCCGATCCAACACCGGCTGCGCCATGCACAGTAATTCTGCGTAGAACACCTTTCCGCGTAGGCGGCCTTCGGCCGCGCTTATTTAAAATAACCCTGGGCTACGCCATGCCAAGTCCGGGTGTGTGGTATAACCGTGGCTACCGCCACGGTGATGTCCTTCCGCATATTACCTTATAACTCTTATGTTTATTGTTATGTTATCCGATCCAACACCGGCTGCGCCATGCACAGTAATTCTGCGTAGAACACCTTTCCGCGTAGGCGGCCTTTGGCCGCGCTTATTTAAAATAACCCTGGGCTACGCCATGCCAAGTCCGGGTGCGTGGTATAACCGTGGCTACCGCCACGGTGATGTCCTTCCGCATAGTAGTAAAAATATATATTTTCCTTTTTCTTTATTAACTGAAAGGTGGCACGTTAATATTAATATTTGTTTTTTCTTTGTTGATGTGGCAGCAAAGCTTTGTAATGTCATCGATAAAATATATACATACATAAATGTGAATGTTGCTACAAAAGCGCGATTTATTTAATAAAAACATTTAAATTAAGTAAAAACAATGCAAGAATTATATGTGAAATATACTAAAATGAAATTTAAGTGTATCGTTGCCAATTTATATAGGTATTTATGAGCATAAAAGTTTTGAAAGATGTGTAAATTGTAAGTGAGAGTGCTATAGAAATTTGCTAAATTTGCAAACTTTAACATCAAATAACTCGTAAACTATAAGTCTGCGCACTTTAAGTTATAAATATTTGTGATCGGGAAAACCCTCTTTCATTTGATACCAAGTTTAACCCCGAACTCGGGGGGTGCTAAACTAAATCGCTGCCTAAAAATGTGTGTCTGTAGAGGTCGTTAACAGAATCGACCTTGGAAAGTTTGTCAATATCCCGCTCACTGATTCACAAAGGCTCGATTTGTTAACCAAAGTTTGGAAGCCTCCTGTATATTACGTTTTCCCGTTATTGGATAAATTTAAAACCCGAAAATTGAGATTTTACTACAACTGGTTTGATGAATATCCACCATGGCTCGCCTACTCTGAATTAAATTGTGGTGCTTATTGTGTACCATGTATGGCTTTTGCAAAAACCGGTGGAAGGGGATCACAAGATCTGGGGCAGTTAGTTATTAGAAAATTCGACAACTGGAAAAATGCAAAAGAATTGAGTAAGAAAATCTTTCATTAATGATACATGTAATCCAATTTTTACACGCAACTTGATAATCTTTTGCACAATATATTTGAGATATGCGCATTTCTCAAAAACTAATGCCATTATCAAAAGAAATTTCTTTAATTTCAGGTATATAATAACCATGCAATGACATCTTACTACGGTAGAGCACTTGATTGCAAAGATAGTTTTCTGCATATTATGCAAAACAAAGAAGAATCTATACAAAATTTAATCGATCAGTCCCGTGTACAATAAATACGGGACAACAGAAGAATCATTACTCCTGTTATTGAAGTTATAATTGTACCAGAGCGGCAAGAGTTGGCTTTACGCGGACATCGAGACAGTGGGAAAATAGTAATTAAGGATGACTTTACTGGTATAAACGAAGGGAATTTCCGAGCTATGTTAAAATGGGGAGCCATGGGAGATCTATTTTTAAGAGAGCATTTAGAAAGTCCGGGAAAACGTGATAAATATACAAGTTTGACAGTACTAAATGAAATAATTGATGCTTGTTACAAAATCTTGACTGGAAAGGTTATTACAAAAATAAAAGCTGCAAAGCTTTATTCAGTCCTGGTTGATGAAACTCGAGATGTCTCTACAATCGAACAAGTGACCAACTGCATTCGATACATAAGTATGGCTTATGACGGAAAAAATCTTATGCACGAGGGTTTCTTGAAATTTGTTCCCACAGCATCAACTACAGGTACATCGTCATCGTAAATTTGACCCATATTCGCTTGAAATTACACATCTTCGTATATGATTAGAAAGCAGAGTCTAATATTATTAAAGTTATGCATAAAATTTTAACACACAAGTGTATTCAATAATTATATCAATCAAGGCTTATTAAATATACTTTTTTGTATGCATACAGGTGATGCTCTTGCAAAAATTATAGTGGAAAATATCGAACAGAGCGAGCCCGAAGAATCAAACTTAGTTGGACAGGGGTACGATGGAGCAAGCAATATGTCAGGCAAATACAACGGTATTCAGGCGATAATTCGAGAGAACTATGCGTCGCACGCTCTACACATTCATTGCGTTGTTCACGCTCACAATCTGGCTATATCTGCGACTAGCAGCATACCAGCTATAAGGGATTGCCTCAGTACTATCGAAACTGTTGTATGTGTTTTTTAACACTCCGAAAAGAATTCCAATTTTAGAAAAAACGATCGATGAATCAGATGAAACGACGAGGACAAAAAAGTTAAAAAGATTGAATCTTACTCGATGGGTATCGAAATATGTGGCTGTGAGCGATTGCGATGAGTTGTTCCCGTATGTGTACGGAACTTCGGAGAACCTACAAACTCTTGAAAAAGATGCAAAAATGTTGAAAAATGGTATGGATTTTGAATTTGCAATAAGCTTACGTTCCGTTACCAAGGTCTACCAACTTTCTTTACCTTTGAATCGAAAATTTCAAAAAATCAATTTGGATTTAGTTCTAGCTATAGACCTGGCTTAAGATTTACGCGCTAAGCTTATGAGAATGCGGTCTGAGATATCTGAATTTTAAGAAATTTACAAAGCTTCAACAGAATTAGCCGAGTCTCTACAAATGGAAGTGAAACATAAAAGAATAGTGAGTAGACAGAAGCATCGTGGTAACCCTCAAGTCAGCAGTACAGAAGACTATTTTCGAGTGTCGGTATTCAATCCATTTTTGGATTTTTATATCACGGATCTTGAAGAAAGATTCACCAGTCATGAGAATATTCTGAAGGGATTCATGGCACTCTTCAAACATGAACCGTCCAAAATTGACGAATTATCTGAACAATTTATAAAAATTTTCGATTTTTACCAGGAGTTTCTCACAGCTGGGTCAACAGAAGTACTTTCTGAATAGAAAATGTGGAGAAGATATCTAACTTCCAAAGAACACTTGCAGCCATTGAATGCATTGGATAAATGTGGAAATTTCCCTAACATCAACGTGTTACTGAAGATTTTAGCGACCTTACCTATATCGACTTCGACTCCAGAGAGAACCTTTTCCTGTTTGAAACGGATGAAGACTATTCAGAGAAACAAAATTGGAGAGGTAATATACTATTTCATGCTTCTAACCTTAAAAGTCCCCAAAAACATTTTACTTACATCAATCTCTTTTGTTATATAAGGAGCGCTCGAATGGATTAGCAGCTCTAGCAATGCATCGTGATATCGTCATCATAGCTGATGAGGTCATTGATGAGTTATCTAAAAAACCACGCCGGCTCGATTTTCTGTTGTAATAGACCGACAGGCATGTCGTGTTAATTAAAATAAAGTTTTACTTTTTATAATAATAAACAAATTGTTGACTAATATATCAACTAAAATGCTAAGACTGATTTCCTATGTATTATAGCACTGAAATTCTAATTACGTCATTGCACATTCTCTATCCCTCCCCATGTCCCAAGGCTATCTACGCCACTGATGTCAAGACGCGTCTTTCGACACCTCTCTCGATATTTTTGTACGCGTATTAGCAGTCGACCCCTTGTCTAGAGTATTACCAAATTTCTAATTTTTTTTCAATATTTTGTGTTCGAATTTTATTATAAAATTCCCTCAATGTTCTTACAAATTGTATGTCGGGGTTGATTCTGGATAGGTAGAGTTTAACCTGTTACAGTACATTACATTACATTTGTAACGTAGTGTTACAATAACGTAACCCCCTGTATTTCCTTACTCACTTAAACCTGAACCTCCCTGTACTTATTTTTCTATAGCATAGCCAACAACCACTTGTACTTATTCTTTTATAGCATAGCCAACAACCACTGATAGCAAACTAATGAAAATCACAATAATGGTGTGTTGACTTCTCAACCAGTTTGCGGCACCACCCATATAAACATATAAATTTGCATTTTTGCAATTCAGTCCTCGCAGGTGAGCCAGCGGGAGTGGTTGTTTTTTAAAGACAAAATTGGCACTCCGGCTAGCTAGCTGAGTGGAAGGGGGCGCTGTCATGGCGCGGGTCACCCTCCACCAGAGTTGGACGACGCGAGTGGTGTCTTCGGACTATCCTTCCCTCCGTCGCCCACCTCGGTGTTGAGCGGCCAGCTGCCTTAATGACCAAATAACCCCCCTCCCCCTCAGCTCTGGTTTTAGTAGGCTGGCCGGAGCGGAGGAACCACTCCCTCTAGTTAGCTGGGGAAAAGAGGGTGCGGCCGTGGCGCGAGTCACCCCCTGCTGCACCAAGATGACGCGAGTGGTGTCTTCGGTCTACCCTTCCCTCTGTCGTCCTGGTCTGGTAAGGAATGACTCGCCGCCCGAACGACCCCCTCTCCGCAGCTCTGTTTTCGGCCGTGAGCCGATGCGTGCGCACAAGGGGCTACCGCTGTGCCGTTAAGGTGAACTTCCCCTCCGCCACGGGTCGACCCACGGCGTCTCGGATGGTACAACCCCACCCCCTTACGCACCTTCTACTAGTGTGCAAGTAGGGAGGCGGGGCTGTCCAGCGGTGAAACCAGCACTAACCCGAGTCCTCGCAGTCTCTTCCCCAGGTGACCGACCGGCCTACTATCGATTCTGCCGAAGACTGCCGATCAATCAGATCCCGCCGATACCGTCAACCGACCCCGCCCGGAACGAGCCGCCGCTGTCCAGGTAAATCCCATCGCCAGCATACTTCCCCTCTCACCCCGGCCCTAGTACGGGCTCCGTAGCCCCCCGCCGCTGCCGTCGCATCGTCACCCTTCCGGTGCCGCCGCTGCCTCCATCCCGCGGGTGCTACGCCGACCGTTGGCCGTCCGCCATACTACCGCCGTGCCCATCCCGCCTTGCTGGTGCCGCTGCTGCTTCCGTACCGCCGTACCAGTCCGTCCGTTACCCGATCGTTCAACCGCCCTACCGAACCTCCTCTACTCCAACTACCGTTATCCGCAGCTCCGCCCACTCGCCATCTTGCGACGGAAAGCTGCTGCCCGCCTAATATCTCCAGCCGTGTGTGCGTGTTCGTAACACATAAATATCGTGTATTTATTCAGTAGGGGTTTGTGGGACCTTTACTCGACTCTGGATTGACTGAGCGTTACCCCAGCCTTAGACAAAACGCACCTCATACATTAAATGTTATATTCAATGGCCATCTTTACAAAATCTAATTCAAAAGGAGTCTACAATTGATACACTTATTACTGAAACACAAAAGTGGAAAGAAATTTTATATAGAATTTTGGACACTATTTTATTTTTGGGTGAAATGAGACTAGCTTTCAAAGGCGAAAGTATATATCTTGGTGAACGAAACAATGGACATATTTCGGGCATCTAAGATCTCAAAAGCTATTATGATGCGATACTTAGAGATCATTTAGAGAAAGTTAGGATTTCACAACAGCAGCACAAACGTTTGCAAGTTCACTATCTTTCCCCAGATATTCAGCACGAGTTTAAAGAAATTTGTGCAAAGCACGTGAGGGAAGATATATTACATAAAGGCAAGAAAGCCAAGTATTTTGCTGTTATCGTTGATGCCATGCCTGATGCTAGTCACGTCAAAGAGGATAAATACAATAAGAGCCGGCACTCGTTATTTTTTTGGTATTTACTCGATCTATACTGAGAGGTAGTCGCTACTTTTTTTTTGGGCGAGATATTTATAAATGTCTTCTATACATTTTCTTGGGGTATTTGTGTTTATTGTGTAAGATGACCATCGTGGTCATCTTTATTCTTGCGTCGTAGTTGACGCAGGTTATCGCCCAAACGCTTTAACGCAGCTTAAGTAAGGCACACAATATAAATTGCGTAGACTTCTCGCACACACACCGATTTCAATATAAAACACAAGAACTGATGAACTTTACTTTTTAAGTATCGTCTTTTTAAAATTTATTTGTTGAATATAAAAATGTTCACAAACTTAGAAATTTAATATATATGTGAGCTGCTGAAAACTTTTGCTTCTTGACGAGTTGAATGCGCGAAATTAATTGGCGTCATTCAAAGTGACGTTTATGAAGGTAACCCTCATGGTGAGTGATTGGTGTGGTCAAAAAATTGACGTGGTTAATATTTAATGATTGATGTTATGGTCACTCAACACTTATCATAAGGGTTGCCTTACATCATCCCCCTTTGGAAAAGAAGAATTGGCCAAATTCTTCTGTCCCAAACGTGATGTATTTTATCTTAATAAAAGTTTAAGACTGTTAAACTAAATTTAAATCTACATCTATGTTTAGATCTAAATTAAAAATGAAATTCTAAAGTCTAATTCTAAAGTAGGACTTAAATTTAATTTTTATAATTAAAAACAATTTTTTTGTGTTTTAATTCTACTGTATGAATTAAGTTCTTAATTTTTAATGATTGTTTAAATTTATTTGATTTCATTGTCTTTTTTTCAGGTTTGGAAGAAAAACATTTTATTCCTAATTTAACAATAGAGATTAACTTTAAATAATCTTGAATTTAAAAATTTAATTTAATTAATTTTTCTTATTCTATTTTTATGTACTATTTTTTTCTTTTTCGTTTCGTCATCAATTAACGTGACGTTTACGCCGTCAATACCTATTACGGTATACGGACCAATATAGATACTACTATGCTTGTCGCGGGGTTCTTTTTCAAGCAATACCTTGTCAAATACCTTGACAGATATTGGTTGTGAACTTTTGTTATATCCGGTTTGATTTTTTAATTTGTGTTCTGTAACTGTTTTATTCGCTAATTCGTGAGTTTTTTGAAAACGAAATTTAACTTCTTTCGAATAGTTTGCTATGTTATAAATCGGGTCTATTTTATCGGTTTGCAGTTCTTTTGGTAAATTAGCTGTTTTGCCAAAGACTAATTCATATGGTGAGAATTTATTATCGAATACTGTGTTTGTTGTTGTGTTATGAAGAAAAGTGAAATATTTCAAGTAAACATCCCAGTCGGAAAAATTGGGATTTAGAAAAGATCTTAAATATTCATTGAAAACTCTGTGATTTCGCTCTACTGTGCCAAGAGTTTCATGATGGTACGCTGTGGAAAATTTATGTTCTATTTTTAATAGTTTTGTTAACTCTGAAAAAATTTCATTTTTGTATTCGGTACCTAAATCGGTTTTAATCGTCTTCATAATGCCATATATTAGTATGAAATTTTCAAAAATAGCTGATGCGACCGTTTTTGCACTTTTGTCAGGTATCGCAATCGTTACTAAGTATTTGCTGAGATCGCATATAATGGTGACAGCGAACTTGTTACCATTATCGGATTGAGGTAGAGGTCCTATAGTGTCAATGACAACAATGTCGAATGGCTTACATGGTGTTTCGGTTAGGACTAAATTTTCTTTTGTTTTTGGCTTAACCTTATTCAAAAGACATTTTTCGCAGTTTTTAACAAATTTCGCTATATCGCGCGTCATGCCTTTCCAATAATATTTGGTTCTGAGTTTTGCATAAACTTTTTTGCTACCGAAATGTCCTCCTAAAATTGGGTCGGTATGGTAAATTGTTATTAATTGTTGTTTTTTGTCTTCGTCTGTCACAGTTTCTACGGGTTCGGTTAGGACGATTTCTAAATGTTTTAAAATTTTATTCCCAATGGTTTTCAGATCTGATATCGAAAAATATTTAAAAAGATTATCATTTTTTTGCAATTCAATTATATTAATATTGCGCTTGCCAGCTTCTTTTTGTAGCTTCAAAAGTAATTCATCTAAATGTATCATTTTGTTAGCACACGCAACCTTAATTAACTCAATCTTTTTGTGTTTTAAATGCGCATTTACTTCAAAATTCGTAATTTTACCACTTTTATCATAATTTATTTGTGATTTTACTCTGGGTATTTTCTTTGAAAATTTGTTTGAAAAATTATCATAAACTTGTAATTTTATGTTTTCTTTTACTTTTTCTTCTTTGAGTATTTCTTGTTGCATTAATTGTTCTTGTTTTGTCTGTGATCTTGTCTGTACTGCTAAGATTGATGTTCCTGAATTTTTTATTTCTTCTATTGTGATGCGAGAGAGTGCATCTGCTCCTACGTTCGTTTTACCTTTTATGTATTCAATAGTGAAGTTGTACTCTGCCAGTTCAAGTCTGATACGTGAAAGTTTTGAAGAGGGATCTTTCATATTGAACAAGTAAACTAATGGACGATGATCGGACTTGACTGTAAAGTGTGTGCCATATATGTATGGTCTGAACTGTTTTATTGCAAAAAATATAGCTAAAAGCTCTAACTCAATTATTGATTTCTTTTGTTCTGAATTATTAAATGATTTGGACGCGAAACAAATTGGTAAGTCAATGCCATCTTTATTTTGACTTAAAATGGCACCACAACCAATTTTTGAAGCGTCGACAGTAATTATAAATTCCTTTTTGAAGTCTGGGTATTGGAGAATTTGAGGAGAAATTAAAGATTTTCGAAGTTTTTCAAATGCTATATCACATGATTGATCCCATTTAAATTCCACTCTTTTCCTGCTAAGTTTATTTAAAGGTGCTGCTATGGAAGCAAAATTTGGTATAAACCTTCTGTAATAATTGGCGAATGCCACGAATCGTCTTACTGCATCTTTATCGGAAGGTTTCGGATATTTCTTTATTGCAATTATTTTGGAATCGTCTGGAAGTAGACCTTTTGACGAACATTTGTGTCCTAGGAAAGTGACTTCTGAACGCATGAAGTTGCATTTTTCGGGATTGAGACGCAAATTAAATTTTTTGCATGTTTGAAAGACTTGTTCTAAATTTTTAAGATGGTGAGCTTCGCTGCACCCAATGACTATAAGATCATCGACATATAAAAAGGCTTGGTTTGGAGAAATTCCTGAAAAGGCAATTGACATCATTCTTGAGAATGAATTCGGAGCTACGTTTAAGCCGAATGGTAAAACTTTCCATCGAAAAGCACCGCGATCAGTGCTGAATGAAGTGATGTCTCTAGAATCTTTATTTAATGGGATTTGGTGAAAACCTGAATACAGATCCAATGTAGAAAAATATTTGGCTCTGCCTAGATTATCAAGAATATCGTCTATTCGTGCAAGTGGGAATTTGTCTGCTATCAATTTTTTGTTTACGGCTCTAAAGTCAACACACATCCTGTAGGATTTCTGTCCATTTGGGTTTTTCTTTGGCACAAGTATCAATGGACTATTATAGTTGGAATAGCTGTGTTCTATAAGATCGTTTTGCAATAAATTATCAACTTGTTTATTAATTTCCTCTCTCTGACAGTATGGTAAACGGTAGTTTTTTATGTAAACAGGATTTGTATCTGTCAATCGTAATTTCTGTTCATAAAAGTTGTTAAGTGTCATACGATCGGTCTTTAGTGCAAAAATATCATCATATTTTAGACATAAATCGAGAAGTTTTGGTTTGGCATAGTTCGGCATTTGTTTTTCTAAAATTGATTTTAATTCCTCTGACCTTTTCGAATCTTTTGAAAGATCATTGATTTTATACACGTTATAGTTGGTGATTTCATCCGTAACTATGTTACAATTTCTTACGTATTTTACCTCGTCAGTGACGTTTAATACCTTTATTATCGGATTGTTAGTGTCAACAATACACTTTGCGGTGAACACACCACTACAAATTTCCTGTGCGTCTATAAAAACTGGATGTTTAGATTTTTTCAGCTTAAATAAGCGATAAACTTCGCATCTAGGAGGAATTATCAATGTATTATCGGTTGTATTATGTAAAATTGAAATTTTATGAATATTTTTGCCAATGCCAATAGTTATGCTCTCGTTTGCATAGTCTATGATGCAATTGTATTTTTTCAAAAAGTCTTTGCCTAAAATACCATCTGACGGTATGTTGAATTTGTCATCTACTACATTTAAAGTATGTGGAATTGAAAAATTTGAATAAAAAAGTTCTGTTTTAATGGTACCCAATGTTGAAACTGTATCTGTCGTAACACCCGTTATATTTATAATATTGTTGTTATTTATAGAAACATTTTGTTTTAAACTTGAAAGTTTTATAATTGATATATCAGCCTGTGTATCTACTAAGAAAGTGCATGTTTTAAAAGAGTCATTGCAATTCAGTTCGATAAAATCTGAGTAGTTCAGGTTTAAACAATAAATTGATTTATTTTGAAAAACGTTATTTAATTCAGATTCTGGTCCCCCAGTGTTCGCTCCTGAGGGCCGTTGGCGTTTAAAGTGCGTACACTAGCATTATTTGTAGTATTTGAACGTCGATTGTTGTTGTTACTGTTGTTATTGCTGTTGTTTCTGTTTACGGGCCTGCTATTGTTATTTCGAAAATTACCATTATTTCGCGAGCCATAATTATTGTTGTTATTATGCCTATAATTGCTATTGTTGTTTCTGTTAAAATTGTTGTTGTACCTCGAAAAGTTGTTCCTATTATATTGATTTGACCTGAAGTTACCTCGAAAACTATTATTTTGCCTGTTATAACGTGATCTAAACGCTAGTACCTGCCTTTCACTTGTTTGGTTATTTTGTTCTACGATCATTTTCGCAACTACATCCTTAGAATCAGTAAACGTAGTTGACGCTAAAATTGATTTTACTAGGTCTGAGCGAGTGTTAAGCCGACAAACGTTGACGGTTTGTTCGACTGCCATTTCGTGCGCTTTTTCCTGAGTCATTCCTTCTATAACTAATGATCGTTCTAAAGCATCGGAGAGTTCCTCAACACGTTTAGCGAATTCAGTATGATTGTTATTAAAAACTTTTAACGATGCGATTTTTCCTGCAACAACTTTTGAGTTGTCAGGTTTTATTCTACCTTTTAATGCATCTTTTATTTGTTGAATTGTTGTTACTTCATTTGGAATTGCCTCACGCGCTTTCCCTTCTAACTTGGATTTTATAAACGAAATGAAAGTATTTGTCAAATTTTCTTCCATCAAATCTTCTATCAAAACTATTTTATCTATAAAGGATGCAAGTGAAAGCGGATCGCCGCTGTAGTTTTCTCTAATTATGGATGCACACATAGTAATAAAAGTTTTCTTTTGCTCTGAAGTCGCCATTGTTGGTTGTTCTTCGCTAATTGTGTCTAAATTATTATTGTGGAGTGAATTGGAAAATCCAGGGAAATCCTCAAGAAAAGATACGTGACTTTTTTTAATAATACTAGCTTTGTAAGCTGAAGTTGTCGATGCGTCGGATAATTCTTCCTCAGTGTCAAAATCCGAACTTGATTCGCTTTCTTGTATTAATTCAGAAAGATCTTTGGGTATTTTTATATTGCAGTTAATTCTAGAAAAACATTTAGTGAGTTGTTCTCTGCACTTTGACAAACTTTCGATTATTGAACTAGGCTTATCTCGATTTTCAAAATATGAATTTACTTGTATTATGATTTGGTTATAGCTTTTAATTAAAGCATCTTCATATTCTATTGATTTTTTCGC
Organism: Eurosta solidaginis; assembly: GCF_040869045.1. Classification (NCBI taxonomy): domain Eukaryota; kingdom Metazoa; phylum Arthropoda; class Insecta; order Diptera; family Tephritidae; genus Eurosta; species Eurosta solidaginis. The sequence goes on along the minus strand of NC_090320.1, from coordinate 118,174,300 downwards.
TGAGATAGATCGGTTATTTAAAACTCGTTTAGTAACTTTAGTGAAATTAGAGCGTAAATTTTTGAAATTGGAATCAAAATCTGACATTTGACAACTGACATCTGAAAACTTTATTACCTTTATTGAAAATGTTTACCTCCGTGGCAGAAAAAAAAATGTTTCATAAAAAAAAATTCGGAAAAATGTTAAAACTAACGCTGTAGGCACTGTTTATATAAGAATGAATTTGAAACTATTCATTCGCTCAGTAATTGTGGTTTGTAATTTAAAAAAAAAATTTTTTTTTTTGTTTAAAAATCAGAGAATATTCGAAATATTCAAAATCGATAAGTTAATTGGTAAATGGTAAAGATTCGCATATTCGAAAGGCACTGTATTTAAGACTTATTTTGTAAATGCAAGTGAATGTTGAAATATTTTAACCGCACTGTATTCGTTTAATAATGCAAAGAGGAAAAAAAACTGTTGGGATATTTGAAAGACACTGTATATAATGCACAGTTTGAAAAGAGTCGCAAATGTAAGATATGTTGAAATATTTGGAATACACTGTATTCGTGTGATGCTTCGAAGGAATTGTTAACTATTTGAATGGCACTGTATTTGTTGCAAAAAAATATGTAAATGTTTATGATATTCACTATGTTCAATTTCCGAAGAAATAATTAGAAAAAGAGAAAAGTAAGCTTCCACCGATAAAATAAATTTTCACCATTACCATTATGTGACTGTAACCTGTGTATATTGATATTTGAAGTCAATGAGAGATTTCAAAATTGATTAGCTTCGAATAATTATCGCAAACTTTTGGCGAAAAGATTTGATATTTTTGGTATTATACATATAGAATTGATGTATAATTTGCGTTTCAAAAAGGTTTTAAAAAAATGTTTAAATTTGAAAAAATAGTTTTCCGATTGTATTTATTACGAAGCAGTGTTCGCATTTAAAATAAAAAATTCAAGTTCCATGTTAATGTTTGAAAAAGAAAGAATATAGTAATATATGCGTGATAATTTGCATGTGGTGGCCGTATATTTGAAATTACTATGCTTAATGTACATTTGAATTTTTCGAAATTTGAATGTTTATATTTCAATATAATAATTTTATGTATGTAAGTAATTTGAAAAATTCAATTTCTTAATTTAATTAGTTTAACATGTTATTGTCTTTAAAGTAGAAAAAGTATGTTGCTACATGCGTAGTAAACAAATGTTTAAGAAAAGTACGTTTATAATCAAAAGTGTCAAATTGTGTTGCTACATGCGTAGTAAACAAATGTTTAAGAAAAGTATGTTTATAATCAAAAGTGTCAAATTGTGTTGCTACATGCGAAGGCTACATGTGTATTACGAAAAATTGTTGCTAAGTTTATAGTATACATGTATATATATTGAGAAAGCCAAACTACCTACGTATGTACAAAGTTAAAATTTTATATACGTATATATTATGGTACTGTACCACCTTTTTTCTGCTTTGCTTGCTGCCTTTGGTTGTATGCTGCTGAAATTTGTTGTTGTTGGTGTTGTCTTCCGTTGCTGCCGTTACCAAGTGAAGCTTTTCCTATTTGCCTCTCGTTCTTGCTTCTGTCTTTTAGCTTATTTTGCTTTCTCGAATTTTTGTGGATGAGTAAATGGCTTGGGGTTATATTTAACCGCTATTAACGGTGCTCTGCAAAGGCGTCACTGGTGGTTGTGCTTATCATCACCGTTATTGCATAGTACAGCCATTTCAAAAAATTTTAACATATATGTGTATGTATGTATGTAACACCACAATTTTCCAATAACTTTCTTTCTTTTTAGTATATTAAATGTATGTATATTTTGGATTTTGTTCCAAAATTTTTGTAAAAGTCCACTTTTAGTTTTAAATTTGGTTTTTATTTACCATTTAAAATTTTTTTGAAATTGTATTGGTTTTTGTAATTTATAACTTTTTTTTTTGTAGGTTTTTGAAAATTTTATGAATTTTTTCTTTTTTTGTAGATTTTGAAATTTTATACTTGTTTTGTAGGTTTGCAATTTTATGATTTTGTATTTTTGAAGTTTTATTAAAAAATTGTTAGTAGTCTTTTTGAAATTTTGTAATTTTTTGTAATTTTTCGTAAATTTTTGAAATTATCTTACTTCGAGTAATTTTCTTTTTTGCATATATTTTATGAATTTTGCAAACAAATTTTCTTCATATTGGCACAACCACCACGCACTTTATCGTCGCAACCACCACGCACATATTCTTCCGGATTTTATTTTTAATTATCCTGCTTTTGTAGTGCAGGGAATTTTTTCCTTCCCCGACGCCAGTTTTTGCCGCAGGCATGGCCACGGTCGCCATGTAAGACGACCATCGTCACGGTCGCCATGTAAGATGACCATCGTGGTCATCTTTATTCTTGCGTCGTAGTTGACGCAGGTTATCGCCCAAACGCTTTAACGCAGCTTAAGTAAGGCACACAATATAAATTGCGTAGACTTCTCGCACACACACCGATTTCAATATAAAACACAAGAACTGATGAACTTTACTTTTTAAGTATCGTCTTTTTAAAATTTATTTGTTGAATATAAAAATGTTCACAAACTTAGAAATTTAATATATATGTGAGCTGCTGAAAACTTTTGCTTCTTGACGAGTTGAATGCGCGAAATTAATTGGCGTCATTCAAAGTGACGTTTATGAAGGTAACCCTCATGGTGAGTGATTGGTGTGGTCAAAAAATTGACGTGGTTAATATTTAATGATTGATGTTATGGTCACTCAACACTTATCATAAGGGTTGCCTTACAATTGTTCGACTGTATTTAATTAATTTATTTAATTCTCTTTCCAAAAATAATAGTTGCACAAGGGGCCTACACGGCATGGATAAATGCGAGACAATTAAAAATTTCCCTCAGAAAACATTCGGCATCATTTTTTTTTCAATTTCCGGCGAGATACTCGCTAAAAAATAACGAGTGACGGCTCTTATTGTATTTATCCTCTTTGGTCACGTTGACTACGTTCATTTTGCGCTTACTCCATTTCAATTCGAAAGCAACAAATTTTACAATTCAAAAACGGTTTTTTGCTTTCGTGAATTGTAACCAAAAACCTGGTCAGAAAATCGTTGATCGCTATACTCTATGTAAACATGAAATCCCATTAAAAGATTGTCGTGCACAAGGGTACGATAACGGCGCCAATATGAAAGCTTACAACAGAGCACTACGCCACATTCTCGACAAAAACTCGAATGCTGAATACGCGCCTTGTGCAACCCACATGGGTCAGTTATACTTACATAGCAGGCATTGCATTGCATGAGTACTGTCACTTATGAAATCTGTTCAATGCGATGAACGTGTAATTAATTACTCAACGCATGGCGCACGACATAGAAGTCTGTTGAATTTTGATTTCTATGTCACTTGTCGTATCGGTTGTCATTTTATTGTTTACATTTGTCATTTGACCATTTGATAAAGCGGAAAAAAGTGAATTGGCAAGAAGAAGGTAAAAATAAACATTAAACTAAAACAAATATAAAATTTGTGGTGATGGTTATTGTCAATTACGAAACTATTCTAAAACCACTGAATACTATCATCAAATAAAAATAATAAAGAGTATGAGAAAGCTCTAAGTTATTTATGGAAAGAATACGAGCTCAATAAAGATATACCTATGGAGGCATTCACCACACTATGTGCCATTTCTGATGTTTGTTAGCAACAGCGACAATCGTTTTGGACTATACAGGATATTTATTAAAAGGCGAAACCGCAAGTAGCTAAAAATTGTGATGATCGGAAGCGCGCCAAGCAGGAGCGCATAGTTTTTGTACGACTAAAAAGACTGATGTTAAAGCATGTTTAGGCCAGCAGGCTAACCCCAAAGGAAAAATTAAGGGCCGGCCACCCTAATGCAATTTAATACAGAACCGCTTATTTATTACGGCCGTTAGCATATACTAAAAGCAAAATTGACGTTTCGTTAAGTTACCCCGCAAAAAGGCCTGTTAGCTTTGGGGGTAAACGGAACGCGTGGAATGGAACTCGGTCACTTGGATTGAAGCAGCCACAGTTTACGCACGCTCGAACGTCTTGAAGCCACATCAAACGTCACACCGCCAGAAAGTAGAGTTCCTGAATATATTAAAGGTAACATTGTAGCAATTGCATGCTTGCTCCATTAAACTCTCTCTCTCTGTTAATTTCCACTGCGTATTTTATGTAATAAAGTCTATTGAAATTTTAATATTAATCACTGCCTTTCCTTCCTAACCTCCATCGAGAGGAACTAGTCTGGAATCCGCCAGCTCAAGTTTTCATGGTCCATCAGCGCCAGTAAAGGAGTCAGAACTATATCGAGATACAGTCCACTAACAAAGCAATAAAATTTATCAAATCAGCACAAATATAAGCGTTGACTACAAAGCCATTCCGGACACCAGCAACGGAATTTGTACAGCGTCAGAATTCATCACATCAATATTAAAAGCGTTGGTTAAAAGGTATGTGCTCAAATTAAAAGTGACACAAAGAAAAAAGTGGTTAAGTTTTTTTTCATATAAATCACATGCGGTGATAAAAAATTTGCTAAAAAAGTGACACAAGAGAAAAGTGTAAAAAATGTTGGTTCATATAAATCACATGCGATGATTAAAAAATTACTGAATAAACAGTGGTATTACAAAGCCTTGTGTCTATCCAATACTCTCCCCCACCCGTGGTAAGAGGTATTGGACACAGCCTAAGGCTAGCAGTCAGTGGCTTTAAACTTTCCTTGAAACGTTATACTGCACTGCACTTTCGGTTCTTGCAACCATCGCGGCTATAAATTATTATACAAATTTTGAGCTTATTCGTGACAAAAAGGTGCTTGTCCAAATTCTATATAACACCACTTTGGTCGTTATCTGAATATTCAGAAACAATTGCTTTCACAGTACTTTCTGCTCATTTAAAAATTTAAACGTGCACACACACACGTTTTATTGCAAAAGACCATTTATTGGCTCTAGCTACAAGCTTTGATTTTGTGGCAGCAAATTTTCCTTGGACACTTAGCACCAGCAATATACATTTTATTAGAAGAGACATAACCTCACTTCTCATATTGCACATCGGTCACACATACAGGCTCACTGTTTTGTCAATTTAAGTACAATATCTTCTTTTTTTTAAAAAGCAATATAAATTGGGCCTGAGTCGTTTAATCCTCACATTTATATTCGATTTTTTCACTGTATCTTTATACCACATATTTATTATACTTATATCACACACACGTATATAATTATTTTTCATAAAATCTGGTATTCAGTGGCGAAGAGCTGAAAATAACACTTTCTTGCATATATATATATATATATATATATATATAAATATATTTGGTTATAATAAATTAAAAAAAAATCATAAAGAGGTGATTCCAAAATTTTTTTTTCCGTGAAAATTTTTTGAGTGGTGGTGTTAGGTTATTGAAACCCTTCCCTTTGCTTCTGAGCATCAAACTCAAATTTTCTAATTAGGCCCTGCATAATAGCTATTCTCTGTTAAATATCAAACGATATGGAGAAATTCATTAAAGCAGCTGATGAAGTGGCACAGTTTGAGGCTGAGTTCAACAACAGACCTCAAGCTGAACACAAAATATACTCTAGCCATTCACAAAGAAGAGTTAAAGAATAATTGGAGAAAGGCAAAGCTAGCTTATGAGGATCTCTTGTACTCTGAAACGGCAGAGAAAAAGGTGTTAGCGCAGGCCAAACCGAAATACCAAGCGACGTATTCCCTATATGTATACGGCAGTTCAACCATGGCTGAATTAATAGCAAAACTAACTAAACGCGATAAGGAGGGAGAAGGGACACCTGACCCAGAACACAGCATGCGACTACCTCCGTGCGATACGGATGTATTCAAAGGTGACTACCTCTCCTGGCCAACGTTCCGTGACATGTTCACGGCAATATACATACGAAATAAGCGCCTCACCCCAGTTGAGAAGTTATTTCACCTCAACCAAAAAACGCAGGGTGAGGCAAGGGATATAGTTAAAAAATGCCCCCTTACAAACGATGGGTTTGACACAGCGTGGAAGAATTTAGGGGAAAGATATGAGAATAAACGAATTCTCGTCAATACCCTATTAAAAAATTTATTCAATCTTGAAAGCGTAGAAAGTGAGTGTGGCAGGCAACGCGTTTAAAACACTTCAGCGGGAAATAAATAACTGCATCTCAGCTCTAAAAGCTCATCAAATTGAGATAGGCAATTGGGATGCGATATTCACATATCTATGCTCCACCAACCTACCCGAAAGCACGCTAGCCGTATTCCCAAGGCAGTCGGTTCTATGTACCGGAGCGACTCGGGATTTTTCCCGACCAAGGACTGTCATTTCAGTGTGACCCCATATAATTTGTTTCGTCCCTCCCACAAATTCTCATCCTCCCAGCAGCTCCTTGCAGCAGGACTGCTCCATATTCTCTTACTCCGGGAAGGCATCGAAGCCAATCCGGGTCCGTCTCCTGACCCCGGTCCTGAGAAATGGTTTTGCTGCATCTGCCGGAAAAGAATCTTTTTAGGACGGTCATACTCTGTTCAGTGTGTCTCGTGAAAGGGATGGTTGAATCGGACAGGTTGTTCTGGGCTTGATCCCAAAACCCGACGTCCACGTAACTTTTATAAATCTTTTGTGGCTCCTTGCTGTTCACGCCCAAGGGCGTCCCGTAGTCTACGTCTAAGCGCCCCCCACCACCTTCCAGCAGCCCCGCTGCTCAGCAAGCCACAACAAGTACCCGCTGCTGCTCGCGCCCCACGGCGCCAACAACTCAAACAGCTGCTACCACTCATAACTACAATCTTCGTTGTAGAGTCGGAAGCAATGCTGAGCAGCAGCCCCTGCCCCCGTCTTCTCCCCTCCTCTTTTCCGGCAGCAATCGTGTAGGTCCCTACCTCCGTTTGCACCGTTTGCCAGCACAGAATATATATGTTTGCGACATCCGCCCAATGCAGCTCCTGCCTTGGGTGGTGCCACTTCCCTAGATGTTCTGGTCTCCGCGACGGCAACCCCCCGACGGGTTTCATCGCGCCATGTTGCCAGGCCGCAAACCCAAATCATCCGGGTACCCCAATGCTTGCCCAAGGACGCCCAGTCCTAGGGCCAAAACAGCAATTGCGTCCTGGCCTTCCCCAACCCAGGCGTAGTCACCCGTCACTTACCATCAGAGTGGCGACGTCTCCCCTTATGCACTTCAGAATTCTGCAGTTAAACTGTAATGGACTAACTGGGAAGATTACGGAGATAGTCGATTTCATGAAGCGGCACAACATCCGCATTGCTGCGATTCAAGAGACTAAACTCACAGCGAGATCTGCATTGCAGACCTGCTCTGGGTATAACGTCCACAGGAAAGACCGCGAAAGCGGAAATGGAGGCGGCCTCGCGTTTATCATACACCACTCTGTGCAATATTGTATATTTGATCCTGGCATCGACCGCAGGGACAATGTCTTAGAACGTCAAGGCCTATCTGTCCGGTCAGGCGATGCAAACCTAGAAATCATCAACATCTACATCCCTCCTGCCACCTGTTGCCCCAGTGGATACCGCCCTAATATCAGGGCCTTACTCACTGGCAACAATCACATTATCTTAGGCGATTTCAATGCCCATCATAATCTATGGCATTCAAACTTGCGGACGGACAGTAGCGGTGAGATGTTGGCGGATCAAATAGAAGAAACGAAGCTGTCACAGCTCGCCAGATATTTCAATCGTGAGCGCAGAACTCGTAAACTGCGTCAACTGGCAGCCGATGGTAACATTGGCATCCGACCACCTGCCCATACTTATTTCGCTTGAGCGTAACGTCGACTTCATCGTCACTGAAAAACGCACTTTCATAAACTTCAAAAAAGGAAAGTGGTAAGAATATAAATCCTTTACAGACAGCCGCCTAGCTGCCCTCCCTATCCCGACTGATGCCCGCCAAGGGGAGCGTGCCTTCCGTAAGATCATTAAATCCGCCTCGGGACATTTCATTCCCGCCGGGAGAATTCCCGAAATCCGGCCCCACTTCCCGGCGGAGGCCGCAAACTTAGCGAGAGAACGTGACCTTATAAGACAGCTTGACCCAGGCGACCCCCAAATAAGGGATATAAACCAACGCATCAGATTGCTTGTAGATGAACACAAGCGGGCGAAATGGGAGGAGCACCTAAGAGGTTGTAACCTCACTACCGGTGTGGGTAAACTTTGGTCCACCGTAAAGTCCCTATCGAATCCGACTAAGCACAAAGACAAAGTTTCCATCGCCTTTGGCGACAAAGTGCTGGCGGACGCGAAAAAATGCGCGAGCGCTTTCTGCCGACAATATATAATGCATCCTACGGTCGACAAAGATAGACCGACGGCCAACAGACACGCACATAAACATAAATTCAGCGCGTCACCAATCACCATCACCGCTAAAGAGGTTGAGGACGCCATTGGTCGTGCTAAACCATCCAAAGCAGTGGGCCCAGACGGCATAGCCATGCCGATGCTTAAAAACCTAGGGAAAGAGGGGTTCAAATATTTAGCACATGTCTTCAATCTGTCTCTTTCCACCTTTGTCATACCTGAGAAATGGAAAATGGCCAAGGTGGTCCCGCTACTAAACCTGGGGAACCAGCTAACAGGTGAGTCGTATCGTCCGATATCTCTCCTATCGCCAGTGGCAAAGACGCTTGAAGCCATTCTGCTCCCTTATTTCCAAGCAAATTTGCAGCTAACCCCTCATCAGCATGGCTTCAGAAAACTCCATAGCACTACCACCGCGCTGAATGCCATTAGCACCCAGATAAATTGCGGTTTAAATCAACACCCCCACCATAGAACAGTACTCGTAGCGCTAGACCTATCAAAAGCTTTTGATACGGTCAACCATGGCTCGTTACTGCAAGACCTGGCAGGGTCTACCCTTCCCCCATGTCTTAAAAGGTGGACCGCAAATTATCTGGGTGGTCGGCAGGCATCGGTGCAATTTAGAAACGAAACATCAAAACCAAGGAGAATTAAACAGGGGGTGCCACAGGGTGGTGTCCTATCCCCACTTTTGTTTAATTTCTACATATCTAAGCTACCTTCACCACCGGGGAAGGAGTCACAATCGTTTCCTACGCCGATGACTGCACAATAATGGCCACAGGCCCAGGCCCAAAGATCGATGCGCTATGCAATAAAATAAACGGCTACCTCCCTGATCTCTCCAGTTTTTTTGCCTCGCGAAACCTGGCATTATCACCGACTAAATCTTCCGCGACCTTATTTACAACATGGACGCCCCAAATGTCGACCATTTTGAACATCCACGTCGATGGCCCTACGCTACCGACTGTCCGACACCCCAAAATCTTGGGTGTGACGTTTGATCAGGATCTAAATTTTGGTGAGCACGCAGCCGCAATTGTTCCGAGAATTCAGAGCCGTAACAAAATCCTCAAATCCCTCGCTGGCAGTACTTGGGGAAAAGATAAAGAAACGCTCATGACTACATACAAAGCAATTAGCCAGCCGATTACGTGCTACGCGTCACCCACATGGTCGCCAAGCCTAAAAATCACCCACTGGAAGAAACTACAGGCCTGCCAAAATACTGCTCTCAGAATCGCCACGGGCTGTCTTCTTATGTCCCCAGAACACCATCTGCATAATGAGGCGAGAATACTCCCCATCAGGGAGAGAAATGAGATGCTGACCAAACAGTTCCTGTTGAATACCCAGAAACCTGGGCATCCCAACAGACATCTGATTGATGAACCAGCACCGCCTAGGGGCTTAAAGAGTCATCTCCGTAAGCATTTTGAGGAAATACGGCACCTGAGAACCCAGCCGTATGAAGTGAAAAAACACAAGCAGGTCCTTGGTGAACTCCATAAACAGGCGTCGGACCTTTATGCCGGGAATTGCCCGGTGAATCCAGTACTTAACGAAAATTATCCAAAACTTGCGGAAGAGGAACGCATACTCCCCAGGGAAACGCGTGTCACTCTTGCTCAACGTCGTTCTGGATACTGTAACAGGTTAACTCTTACCTATCCAGAATCAACCCTGACATACAAAATGTATGCCCCGCTTGCAATGTGTCCCCACATGACACCAACCATCTCTTCAATTGTAATGTGGAACCAACGCCTCTAACACCCCTTTCCTTATGGTCCACCCCTGTTGAAACGGCAAGTTTCCTTGGACTCCCGTTAGAGGATATTGATGACAATTTGTGATCGGTCACGGCTATTAGGTGGGGCGAGCATTGCTACAACAACAACAACAACAACAAAGCACGCTAGCTTTATGGGAACAGACCATAGAGAATAAAACTGAAATATCAAAATGGGAAGATATGGATAAATTTTTATCGAATAGGTTCCAGACCTTGGAAACAGTCTCGGGATTGACAGGTAGCAAAAATACCAAAGCTCCCAAACAACCACCACCCAAACATAATAATTATTCGTCTCAAAAGAAAGTAGGCGCCTACCAAGCAAATGTAGCTAGAAACATTTGCAGAGCTGTAAGAAAAACAACCACAAGCTGTCACAATGCCAAAGCTTCCAACGGCTCTCTGTCGTAGACAGAGTGGCGTTTAAAAAGACAGTAGGGGGTGTCTGAATTGCCTCTCGGCAAAACACACAGTATCCAAATGTACGTGCTCCTTTAATTGTAGCATTTGCCATCTAAGGCATCATACACTCCTGCATATTCAACAAAATGCGGGCACGAGTGCAAGACCTACCACAACCCAACAAACACAGTTAGATCAAATACCATCTACTTCGGCACAGGCTTAGGCCCAATGTCAGTTTGCCACGGCAAATAATCAACCAACCAACTTCAATTCCTGTTTCGCGAATACAAGCAAAGGGGTTCTATTAGGTACTGCGCAAGTCAATATTTTTTATAACAATGAACACTTTTCGGCCCGCGCCCTAATAGACTCCGGATCAGAGTGCTCGTTCATTTCGGAGCGACTTAAGAGAAGGATAAATTTGCCCAGTCGGAAGCTAAATGCACAAGTGTCAGGGATAAACAACACGGTGTCAGCCCAAGTGAAAGAGGCATGCTTCATTCAGTTGCGGTCATCAATAAACCCGAATGTACGCATACACACTACAGCATTGGTTTTAGCCCAGCTCACTGGCAATCTGCCAACCTGTCAAATTGACCCGTTGACACACCAACTTTTCCCGCACTTGGTGCTAGCAGATCGGAGGTTATTTGTAAATGAACAAGTAGATCTTATTCTGGGTGGGGATATTTACGCGCAGATAATGCTAGGCGGTATACAGAAAAATGTTTTAGGCACCCTCCTTGCGCAGGAAACAGTATTTGGCTGGATATTAACTGGCCAAACGGAAACGGCCAGCCCAGCCGGCAGGTGTGTGTCATTTTTTAATAAGGTATCGCTGGATAAACAAATAGCGTAATTTTGGGAGCTGGAAGACATTCCCAAAAACCATATTTATACCAAAGACGAAAATTACTGCTAGGAGTTGTATCAAAAAACCACCAAAAGAAATGAGGAGGGCAAATATATCGTGTCTTTGCCTTTTAAGCAGGATTTTAAAAAGGGTATCTCATTAGGACCGTCGCTTAAGAGCGCGTGCTCACAATTTTTCAGAAATGAAACCCGGTTAGCGAAAAATCCCGAATTGCAGACGGAATATAACCGAGTCGTATCAGAATATGAAACGTTAGCTCATATGGCACGAGTAGAAGAGCATGTTCCGATAGATACATGCGACACCTATTTTTTACCCCATCACGCAGTGATTAAGGAAGAAAGCACCACAACTAAAGTGAGAGTTGTTTTTAACGCCTCCTGTCCCACTGCTAATTGAATCAGTTTAAATGATGTCCTTCATTCAGGCCCAGTCCTTCAGAGTGATCTAACGATTCTCATACTCCGTTGGAGATTGTTCCGATACGTATTCAACAGGGACATTGAAAATATGTACCGGCAGATATTGCTAGAGCCCAGGGACACCAGGTATCAACGCATCGTCTTCAGGTCATCCACCAGCGAACCCGTCAGCCTATACGAATTGAAGACCGTGACCTTCGGAGTGAACTGCGCGCCCTATCTGGCCATAAGAACTTTTCTCCAATTAGCAGAGGACGTAGAGGAAACCCATCCCATCGCAGCGGACATCCTACGACAGTTTATGTATGTCGACGACGTTTTAGCGGGCGGACATGCTATTGCCACCGCCACGAAGGCAAGGGACGAGATCCAAGCGGCATTACAATCAGCCGGCTTCTCCCTCAGGAAGTGGACTTCCAATTGCGACCAACTACTGGAAGGTATTCCAAGATCGCATTTATTAAATGAAAACTTTTTAAATTTTGAAGATGCTAGCATGGTTAACGCGTTAGGGATCACGTGGAATGCCCACTCTGATTATTTCTATTTTACTACGATACCCATACCAAGTCGTGTTCACAAAGAGAACAATATTGTCTGCTATAGCAAAATTATTTGATCCGCTAGGTTGGCTAGGACCATTCATTATTACCTCAAAAATCATAATGCAAGGTATTTGGCTGGACGGCACGGGCTGGGACGAAGCCGTATCTCCCGCGATATTAGATAGATGACATGATTTTTTAGAAAGCTACAGACATATTGAAAGCATTCGTATACCCCGTTGGGTACAGGTTTCCCCGGTAGCGAGCAGCGAACTACATGGCTTTTGCGACGCTTCCGAGAAAGCATACGCAGCCGCAATATACCTGAGGGTACAAGTTGATAATCACGTGTTCGTAAATCTGCTCTTCGCAAAAACCCGTGTAGCCCCGGTGAAGACTATATCTCTACCCCGCCTTGAACTATATGGTGCGGTTCTGCTAGCAGAAATAGTACAGTCAGTCGAAAAAAATCTTAATTTTAACAACCCTACAATCTATCTATGGACGGATTCGACAATCGTCCTTGCATGGATTCGCAAACCCCCATGCTCGTGGTCCACTTTCGTTGCCCATAGGGTGACAAAAATATTTGACAAAGTTCGGAAAGAAAACTGGCTTCATGTCGACTCTGCATCAAACCCGGCAGATCTCGCAAGTAGAGGTATACCCGCTGAAGATCTTATCAACAAAGCCCTGTGGTGGGAGGGCCCTTCTTGGCTTCATGAAGATAGCTCAAATTGGCCTACCCAAGAAACAGAATATACCACCACGTCAGAAGAAAAGCGGGTCCAGGTACACTCATCAATAGTAGATACAGACTCTGATATCCTCACAAGATTTTCTGACCTCTCGAGAGCTTTGAAAGTACTACCCTACGTCTGGAGATTCTTTCAAAGAACTAACCCAAAAACAAGAGCCTCATCTCAGTCTTGCTCAATTTCGTCGAGCGAAATAAAAGCGACAACCCAACGTCTGACTATTATCTATCAAAAGAGGCACTATGGGGAGGAGTATTCAGCTTTGATATCTAAAGAACTTATAGGAGCAAAGAGCGAGGTACTACCGCTGAACCCATTCTTAGATAAAAGGGGGTCATGAGGGCAGGCGGACGCCTTGGAGCTTCCGAAGATATGCCGTACAACGAGCGACACCCAGTCATTTTGCCGTATAATTGCCAGTTGTCACGTCTTATTGTAAAGTTTACCCATAGGATCTCACTCCATGGGGAAAACCAACTTATGCTACGCCTCATCCGTACGCAGTATTGGATACCACGGGTCAAGAACATGATAAAATCGACAATCCACAATTGCAAGGAATGCACGATTTACTGAAAACGTGTTCAAACCCAGCTAATGGGAATTTTACCCAAGGAAAGAATTACGTACTCGCATTCACAAATACAGGAGTCGATTTTGCGGGACCTTTCGATATAAAGAACTTTCGGGGACGAGGTTGTAGAGTGTCGAAGGGGTACGTATGCTTGTTCGTTTGCTTTGCAACGAAAGCGATTCACCTGGAACCCACCTCCGACCTCAGCACTCAATCATTTTTAGCAGCATTTCCGAGGTTCGTTTCGCGAAGAGGCTGCCCTAATAAGATGTTTTCCGACAATGGCACGAATTTTGTCGGGGCTTCTAGAGCACTTAATGCGGAAATGAGGGAATTCCTACAAAATGCCCGCGATAACACCCTATCCAAGTACTCCCATCAATCCTTATCGTGGCACTTCATTCCCGCATCAGCTCCTCACATGGGGGGACTGTGGGAGGCGGGAGTGAAAATTTTAAAAGCCACTTCACAAAAATCGCTTCAAGTTGCAAATTCACCTTTGAGGAGTTTGCGACTTTGCTATGCAGGATCGAAGCCTGCCTAACTCCCGACCATTGAGCCCTGCGTCAAACAATGCATCAGACCTGGAGCCACTAACCCCAGGTCACTTTCTGGTAGGAGGACATCTCTTATCTCCACCAGAACCTGACGCCAGCGAAAACTCTGCCTCAATCATAAATCGATGGCAAAATTTAAAATCCCTACATCAAGGCCAGATAACCCGACCCTTGGTGAAACTCATCATCAGAAGAATCTGCTGCATCCAGTTAAGAATTTTGCCGATAGTATGCCACTTCACGAAAGACCAAAACAATGATTCCATATCGTGAACATAGGCAACTTATCAATCTGGTGGAATTTCACCCAATAACCAATACACCCCAACAGAATTTATCCACATCATCACCAGAATATCCGAGTAATATTCAATTATCGTAATTTTCGAACTAAACTTTCCAGAAGAAGGGGAAGTAAGCGCTTTGTAGCGTTAAGATAACCTTGATAGTGAATGAGAAAACGACTAACAAAATGTTTGTCTTCCTCTAATACGTGGGAAAACTTGAGGTTTGTTTTTAAAATTATCAATTTGCTATTGTTAATTCGGCTATATTCTCAAAGTGTTATTAAAAGGGCGAACTTCTTACAAAAATAAAACTCCTTGTATGCCTAGAAACACGCCAACTTATTAAATAGTTATGCATACATCCGCATAACAAACTATTAATTTGCTGGATGAATGCATAATTTTACGCGAATATCGATGTACTGAACTATGCATTTGTTTAGAGGGAGTATGCTGGCTGAATTCAGCTAACAATTATAAGTTCGTAGCACTTAATGAATGGACATCCCTTCTAACTGGTCTGAATACCGCTTTAGAATAAGAACTAATAAGCAACTTTTGGAAATATTAACCAGCGGTGGTAGTGGGTTTATTACTAACGTATCAACATTCACAAAATTAATTATCTAAATGTTTCATTAGGATTTGGTTTCGCTTTGCGTAACTCACCGACTGCGCGAATGTATCATTTAGCCGCGCTGAACGAATTATAACCGCCAACCGCTTGTTTTATCAGCCCTTCTCCATTTAGCTACGTTGAGATATATGTATACTTATTTTTACATTGTCCATACGCCCCACTATCTCCTGCAAGTCTACGAAAGGTTGGTAGATTCTATCTTCTGAAAAAAAAAATGTATCATTGGTATGCATGATAATACCAATAAAGCTGCGGACTTACCTCCCCTGGGGAAGACCAGTTCCATTCTTGCCAACACCCACGACCAAAATATACATAGCTTGAGAACAACGGATTTTTGTCTGTCAGAATTAAATTCAACATTAGGTGACAACAGCAGCTGTAGTGCGTCTGGAAATCGAGTAGATCTCTGCTCGCAGAAGAAGAAAAGGACAAAACCTTCATTCGTCTATAATTTGTGTTGCTGCTGCATGTGGAATAAATTAACAAAAGGCGACGGTGTGCGCACAAACACACTTGCTACGACGTTATTACGATAAGGGTAAACATTGAACAATTATTTTTCATATTTTGTTATTTTATGTGCCAATTTTTTGACGCTTTTGCTGATGCATGCCATAGCTTCGCAAAAGGGGTGCGCTCGTAGACTTGCAAGTTTTGTCGTCGGATATAAACAATCCATACAATCCGTCCAAGCAAGACAAAGCGAATACCCCTAAAACTGGAAGATGCACGTGTTTTAGTAATTTTCCGAGATTACTTTAAGCAAAAATTTCTTATCTAATTTTTCGACGCATTTTTAAATTTCTATTGTAAGTTACCAAAATCCGTTTTCAATTTGATCGTCGTTTTTTGTGGTTTCAGCATGCCACCGCGTGCCTGCAGCTCAATTGCTTTATTGGCTATATTAATTGACTGTTGTTGATTGCGTATGGCCGTTTCGAGGTTTTGACGCAATTCCATTGTTTGACCCATCAATGTTTTGAACTCTTGTGGATACTTCGGACCGATTTCATTAACCATTGCAGAGATTGTTCATGTAATTGTCGTTGATATTTGGGTGATGTTCGTAATTTTGTTGGCTCAGTCAGATAATTGATGGGAACAGGAGCCAGTAATTTTAACATTTGTATGCGATTTTGTGGTTCCGCCAATTCGATTAACGTCTCCACAGTTAAGATACTTTCAAGTGTTATTTGCAATTCCATATCGGTGCGTGGTCTTTGCCGCATCTGCATATAAACCCTCACTAATGCGTGGGGCAAGCGCGTGTATATAGGGTATGGATATTTTAAGATAGGCCTTAGCAAAAATTGAACGCGTAGTTTGTATGCATTTTAATTTCACCGATATATGCACAGATTGCATGCACTGACGGAAATGATTTATACATGGATATTGTAGAGACGGTGTGGATACCACCGAAGCAGGTGTATGTAATATAAAAACAGCAATAGCTAATAACATTGTAACCTCGTCCACTTTACGCTCCTCGTCATCACCTGCAGTTTTTGCCATATCGATTATGGTAGCCCATGCACTGTGTAATATTTCCAACCATTCGGCGGAAACTTCAACATGTTTGGCCCAACAATCGGTGCATGCCGATTTGAGCGTATGCAATGCTGCCTTTGCTGAGCCCGTATTTGCAAGTATTGTTGTATCAATGGATGATTTATTAGCAATTTCACGCATTATTGATGTAGTCATAAAAAACTATTGTTGGTAAAATAGTGAGTGCACATTTTGGTTAACACAAGGTTGTAAGATCTTCGACACATTGTAAACCGCTAGCAACTAACATGCAATTATCTTCAGCCAATATAGAAAAGAATGATTGTGATGTGCTATTTTTGGCAGCTAATTCTTGTTTAAATGGTATTGGTATATTATAAAACGGCATAGGCATGTGACATACCGGGCACAATCTCGCCACTCTAACCACCTTCACACAAATTTTCGATTTCGTTTTGTAAATGCGCATTATTGATGTTGTCCGAGTTTTTATGTTCAATGCGATATTGTTCATATCTTAATTGTAAATCCTGTTTGGCGGCGTAAATTGGTTGCTTCAATATTTCCATGCAAAGGAACCGTACCAGCAGTTCATCACGCGTTTATATTTGTCGATGTAAAACATTACATAATCCAATAGTTACTGTTTTGTTTTTAATCAATTGCTTGCGCGCCCAATCGGAATCGAAAATTGTAAAGAGCGACATTGACAGTTTTTGTGTTTTCCGAAGTACGCGTGCTACACAACGCTTGCATACAAATATCGAATATCATATGAAAACGATCAGCTGATCGTGAAACATGTGAAATGTTGTTATTAGCTTCATAAGCACTAGCACTGCCACCTTCCGCACCAGTTGAACTAATGTTTACATATGCGGCAAAACCTTCATCTTTCAACCATAATGAGGCCGCATAAAATATTAGTGGCCATGATGATAAATAATGCGGTTTAGATTCATGGTATAATTGTGTACTATTCGTTTTTGTATGTCATTTATCAAGTGATGATACGAGTAGCTGATGTACGCGTCGTAGGCCGTTCAAATCGCGTGCTACACCAGAGCCAATCCAGGCGGAACAAACTTCACAAGCGGCCGCTGTTACAGGTGAAGGGGTGTCCGGTGAGAAAGCTGGACGTAAAGCGGCACCAACCTGCGCTTGAAATTGTTCGAGTAGTAAATGTCCTGGAAACTCCGGCTCTGGTACGTTTGTAAACCGATCGATTATTTCTTGCAGTGTACGCAAACCTTCTAAAGGAGTGCATTCAAAACTCGGTCGACGCATCGATGTACTTCCGCGTTAGATTGCGGAACAGATAGCAATAATAAATCTGGCATATTTACGATGCGTGTTGTTTTTTTAGCGGTCGTCACACAACTTGCAGCAGATGAATTCTCAGCATGTCTACGCTCTAAATATTCTTCCACGTCATCCAAACTATTACTATCTCTATGCAAACGCTGCGTTTATTGCAGCAGCTGCTGAATGCTCCTGAACGTCATAGCCGCACATTATATTGACTAAGCCAGACCTAATGTCAGTAGCACTAATACAGCAACGGTAAGAGACACCATAACGCTCCACGGATGGTGATAAAGATCAAAACATTCATTCTTACTCCAATCTTGATAATCACAATTGCTGAGTCCACAACATTTAAATTCAAGTTGTGCAAAATCGATGAGTTTGCATATCTGGGTCATCACGATACGAATGGATAATTTTGTCAGTAAGTTTATCTTCTAAGAATTCATAGTATGGGGAAATATAAATCCCATTATGGCTACAGCTAGTTCAGGCAGAAGGAACATCAATAAGACCACAGCCTACACTTTCAACAAAAAGTATTTTCACGGAATACACCAAACATCTAGCGTCGTGAAATGCTTACAAACGCACCCATTCTGTTGCTTCTCATTTGGCTATGAGGGCATAGAGGCCTATACCAAGTAATAGACCACCAGATAGCAAAAATATGAAATGTAGCACGAAAATCAAATATTTTACACATGAGCTAACCTCAACGAAATTTTGCAATATTCGTGGATGCATGTTACGTATTTCGATGCCACTATATCCGCCACCTCCCCCAGGATGATGACAGTCACTCATATCGACTTCGGCAAACTTCCGTAGTACTTAGTACTTAAGGGTTTATCTTGTTTTTCTTTTTGTAATAGCTCGTGGGATTATTTTAAATAAATTTTTTCATCAAGGTACTTGCAGAAACATTGTCCTGAAAATATAAGAATAAGGAATTAAACAAAGTGATGGTAATAAGAAATTACAATCAATTTACTAACCTTACCGCTGCTATGCCACCGTACAACCGCGTGGATTTTTTCACAATGATATTTCTCCATTCAGGAAATGCCTTACCTTACAAACTGAACAAGCAACCATGGCCGCAATTAATGAGCACTTGACTCACCCTGCACCATTTTAGGCAAAAAGCCAAATGTACCAAATACTCTGGTAGGTCGTTAATAGCAAATAAGACGTTGCTATTCAATGAAATACCAATTACAAAAGTATACCGAATCCTTTACGAACGAGGAGAAAGAGTAGTATTGTCACATACAAGGGAAGGGACAATAACCGATCTAGTCACCAGTGTAATAACCCTGCAAAAACGCTCGCGTCAATCCACGTCATTTGACTAGTCATTTTACAATCGTAGGTTATATTCATAGTCACATTTTCATGGGCGTGGGTAAGTTTTGTGACCAAATTTTTTGTAAGGAATGTCCACACATTAATCCAGCAAAGTTTTGCACCTTGTTGGTGGGAGCCCAGGGTGGTTTATAGTAAACATCACCACAATTTATAGCAAGTTACTGCAATTTAAAATACATTAGGGGACACAAAGATAACCCCAAATCTTGAACTTTGTTTCTAAATTGTGTATACCTAATTTTGTATACCTAAATCTATATACCTGTTTCTAAATTTTTTATACCTAAATTTATATACCTGTTTCTAAATTTTGTATACCAAGTTCTAAATTGGTATACCTGGTTCCGAAAAATTTTATAAGTCACAATTTTGAGGTAATCTCGTCACTCAGCCACAACCAGATATTTTTTTTGAAAAATAATCAATACAGACACGTATATAATATGACTTAATGAGTCTAATTGCAGGCATCATGACCCGCTACGGCCAATTGCGCAAGGCATATGAAAAAAAGGCCAGCTACTTCAAGGTCCCATGCCATTTGTGTTCGGCTAGGCATCCGATCCGTCTATGCCCAGTTTACCGTTCAAAGACGCCTGAGGAATGGATGCGTGAAGCTCTTCTGGGCAATTATTGTGGCAATTGCCTCTCCATGGCGCATCGCACGGCTGGTTGCACAAGCAACGGGAGATGTCGGCGATGTGGCGAGAAACACCACACCACCCTTCACGTGGATGAGCAACCCAAAGCCTCACGTGAGCCGTACAAGCCGTGGAGCGTACAGGTAGAGGAGGAAGAACGCGAGAACCTCGAAGGGGCGTTGTCACTATACGCCTCCGATATTGAGGCGGAGGAGATTGAACGAGAAACCACGGAGAGGGACACCTATTCTCAGCCGGCCAGCATGGTCCAAGAGAGATCGGAACCACTGCCCTTCCGACTCTCCGAGAGATCGGAACCACTGCCCTTCCGACTATCAGGGGGATCGGAACAACGGCTCTTCCGACCCCTGCTACAACATGAGCGCCAACAGTCAACCAGAACCCTTCACCGTCGCCGCCGACAACGTCAACGCCCCCAGCTGGCCAACAACAACATAAATCGCCGTCACGAAGCCATCACGACTAGCCTGACTCGCTCTACGTCGACCGCCGCCGATTCTCGAGGAGTCATTGCCACTCGCCAGCTAAGGACGCCGCTAACGTTCCGCAGTGGACGTACAGGGCTGGACCCGTCGCTGGACCGGTACTGCGGCCCATGATCTCGATTTCGCCGACCGCTATCGTCAAAATAGCAGCTGGAGGGCGACTACACCTGGTGCGAGCATTGATCGACGTCTGTTCGCCAGCCACTGTCATATCCGCCGATTTGGTCCGTGATCTGCGGCTGGACGAAACTCGAGTGGGTAGCCAGACAGGCTGTGTGGTGTGTCTGCGGGGAAAGCACGGCTATAACAAACGCATTGCGACCCATGCCGTCGTCACACCACATTTCCACCGAGTGGCGCCTAGTCACAGCCTGGATCCAGCCATCGCGGCTATGTATACACACATCTGTCTCGCCGATCCAAAATTTTACGTCGCGTCGCCAGTTCGCCTAATTCTCGGGGCAGACGTATATGCCGACATCATGCTCAACCAAGTGCTGCCAGCGTCATTCGGTCCACTCTTGGCGCAAAGCACAATCTTCGGATTTGTGCTCTCTGGAGTATCCCGCGCCTAAAATATCGCAGATATAATAAATATCCAAAAAAAAGGAATTAATTTTGAATTTGAAGTTAAATTATGAAATTTGTAATAAATAATATTTTATACTTTTGAACTCATGCGTACGGTCTGTCCATCCACAAATCTCTCAGTTTTCTCCCTCTAGATATTGTCTACTCCAGCAGCAGGGTAAGGCGAGGTTGCAGCAGGCTAACCCCAAAGGAAAAATTAAGGGCCGGCCACCCTAATGCAATTTAATACAGAACCGCTTATTTATTACGGCCGTTAGCACATATACTAAAAGCAGAATTGACGTTTCGTTAAGTTACCCCGCCAAAGGCCTGTTAGCTTTGGGGGGTAAACGGAACGCGTGGAATGGAACTCGGTCACTTGGATTGAAGCAGCCACAGTTTACGCACGCTCGATCGTCTTGAAACCGCAAGTTTAAGCCACATCAAACGTCACACCGCCAGAAAGTAGAGTTCCTGAATATATTAAAGGTAACATTGTAGCAATTGCATGCTTGCTCCTTTAAACTCTCTCTCTGTTAATTTCCACTGCGTATTTTATTAAATAAAGTCTATTGAAATTTTAATATTAATCACTGCCTTTCCTCCCTAACCTCCATCGAGAGAAACTAGTCTGGAATCCGCCAGCTCAAGTTTTCAAAGCATAAAATGCAAATGCTAGCTGAAGTATTGGAAGAGGCTAAAAAAGGTAAGTAGTTGTAGCAACTAAAAATAAATAGCATGTAGTTATTAATATTATATAATAATTCACAAAGGCATACTTTTGAAATTTGAGGACGATGAAAGCGATTCCGCGTCAGATGGTGATTCGGCAGCAGACAACGACGAAAACACCAAAGAACTAGGTAATGATGTATGTCTCGATGATTTAACCGATTCAGATATGAGTAATTTAAGTAGATGAAACGGAAAAACCGCGACCACACCGAGCAACTCGTTGCGTACGTGCACTCACAAATAAACCTAATAATAAAGGTGAAACCCAATTGCATCACACATGTATGTATATCAGGAAATATAGAATTAGTGAACCGTCTACTCGATCAGGGTCATGTAGTTAATGTTCGCGATCATGCTGGTTGGATTCCACTGCATGAAGCCTGCAATCATGGCTATCGGGATATAGTCGAATTACTATTAGATCGTGGGGCAGCAGTAGCCATCAACGATAAAGAAAAAATCGCATGAGCGGAAATGGAGGCGGCCTCGCGTTTATCATACACCACTCTGTGCAATATCATATATTTGAACCTGGCATCGACCGTAGGGACAATGTCTTAGAACGTCAAGGCCTATCTGTCCGGTCAGGCGATACAAACCTAGAAATCATCAACATCTACATCCCTCCTGCCACCTGTTGCCCCAGTGGATACCGCCCCAATATTAGCGCCTTACTCACTGGAAACAATCGTCTTAGGCGACTTTAATGCCCATCACGATCAATGGCATGCAAACTTGCGGGCGGACAGTAGGGTGAGATGTTGGCAGATCAGATAGAAGAAACGACTTTCTGCACAATAAACGGAGACGCCCCCACACGTATGGTAGGAAGCTGTCACAGTTCGCCGGATATCTCAATCGTGAGCGCAGAACTCGTAAACTGCGTTAACTGGCAGCCGATGGTAACATT
Organism: Eurosta solidaginis; assembly: GCF_040869045.1. NCBI lineage: Eukaryota > Metazoa > Arthropoda > Insecta > Diptera > Tephritidae > Eurosta > Eurosta solidaginis. The sequence goes on along the minus strand of NC_090320.1, from coordinate 118,151,475 downwards.
GGCATCCGACCACCTGCCTACAGAAAAACGCACTTTCATAAACTTTAAAAAAGGAAAGTGGGACGAATACAAATCTTTTACAGACAGCCTCTTTGCTGCCCTCTTTATCCCGCCTCGGCACGTTTCATTCCCGCTGGGAGAATTCCCGAAATTCGGCCCCACTTCCCGGCGGAGGCCGCAAATTTAGCGAGAGAACGTGACCTTATAAGACAGCTCGACCCAGGCGACCCCCAAATAAGGGATATAAACCAACGCATCAGATTGCTTGTGGATGAACACAAGCGGGCTAAATGGGAGGAGCACCTAAGAGGTTGTAACCTCTCTGCCGGTGTGGGTAAATTTTGGTCCACCGTAAAGTCCCTATCGAATCCGTCTAAGCACAAGGACAAAGTTTCCATCGCCTTCGGCGATAAAGTGCTGTCGGATTCGAAAAAATGCGCGAGCGCTTTCTGCCGTCAATATGTAATGCATTCTACGGTCGACAAAGATAGACCGACGGCCAACAGACACGCACATAAACATAAATTCAGCGCGTCACTAATTACCATCACCGCCAGAGAGGTTGATTGGTCACGCTGAACCATCCAAAGCAGTGGGCCCAGACGGCATAGCCATGCCGATGCTCAAAAGCCTAGGGAAAGAGGGTTTCAAATACTTAGCACATGTCTTCAACCTGTCTCTTTCCACCTTTGTCATACCCGAAAAATGGAAAATGGCCAAGGTGGTCCCGCTACTAAAGCCTGGGAAACCAGCTAACATAGGTGAGTCGTATCGTCCGATATCCCTCCTATCGCCAGTAGCAAAGACGCTTGAAGCCATTTTGCTCCCCTACTTCCAAGCAAATTTGCAGCTAGCCTGTCATCAGCATGGCTTCAGAAAACTCCATAGCACCACCACCGCACTAAATGCTATCAGCGCCCAGATAAATTGCGGTTTAAATCAAAACCCCACCATAGAACAGTACTCGTAGCTCTAGACCTATCAAAAGCTTTTGATACGGTCAACCATGGCACGTTACTGCAAGACCTGGAAGGGTCTACCCTTCCACCATGTCGAGGAAATACGGCACCTGAGAACCCAGCCGTATGAAGCAAAAAAACACAAACAGGTCCTTGGTGAACTCCAAAAACAGGCGTCGGACCTTTATGTCAGGAATTGCCCGGTGAATGTATTCAAAGAAAAGTACCCAAAACTTGTGGAAGAGGAACGCATACTCCCCAGGGAAACGCGTGTCACTCTTGCTCAACTTCGTTCTGGATACTGTAACAGGTTAAACTCTTACATATCCAAAATCAACCCCGACATACAAAATGTATGCCCCGCTTCTAATGTGTCCCCACATGACACCAACCATCTCTTTAATTGTAATGTGGAACCAACGCCTCTAACACCCCTTATGGTCCGCCCCTGTTGAAACAGCAAGCTTCCTTGGACTCCCGTTAGAGGATATTGATGACAATTTGTGATCGGTCGCGGCTTTTAGGTGAGGCGCAGCACTGCTACAACAACAACAACATAAAGTTGGTCTAAGTTGTGACGGTATAACACCACTTTATGATGCATGTTCGAATGGATTTCTTGATGTAGTTGACCTACTATTGGATCGTGGTGCTGATACGGCTAATAAAACTGATTTTGGTGAAACACGTTTGAATGTCTTAGATAAATGGCGAAGTCAAGCTAATTTTCTTTTGCATCCTTACCATCAAAATCAACAAGTGAACGAGAAAAAGCAGATGAAAGCCGTCCAAGTTTTGATCAATGCCATCATGACAATAAAATATGAGCTTGACGAAAGATGGTGATCTATACCATATACAAAACTTTTTATATTTGCTGTATAACTAAATATAAATGTTTATATCTTTTCTCGACAGGATTAAAAAATCCCAAAACTCCTTTCTCCTTTTTCTAAAATATTAAATTTATAAGTTTGCAACCCGTAAAAAAAATATTTAATTTTTACACAAATAACTTAATTGTTTTTAATATATTTGTTTATTTTCTTTCTGCAGATTTTAGTTAAATGCGTGGAAAATTAAAGTTCGCAGGTACAATGCTGAGAAATTATAGTAAACAAACCAACAAATGAATGGGGGGTGCTATAGTTATAGCCGACACTGCATTTTCTTCTGAGTTTAAAATTGCTCCATCTTTGATTCTGGTTTAAAAACGCTCTATCCTGTGCTTAATGGCGACGTACAGCTGCGAATACTTAAAAAGCAATAAAAATTAATAACAAATTTTACAAATTATTTACTTTATTTTCGTTGTTTTTATGAAATTTAACAACAACTTATCCGCCTTTTCGTTACCTTCTACCCCCTAAATGACCGGGAACCCATAGTTATATAGGTATATAGTTATGGCCGACACTGTAGTTTTTTCTGAGTTCAAAATCGCTCCATCTTTGATTCTGGTTTAAAAATACTCTAAAATTGGCTTAATTAATAATTTCGTAATTAAAATCATGCAAACCAATTTCAAAAACTTTTACGAACAAATTTTAAAATTCTAGAGAAGTTTTTAAAAGTTTCCAATCTTCACTGAGAATTTTTTCTTCAAATAGCACTTTAGTAGCACATTCAATTTTAGTCTAACAAAGTCTACAAGTCACTCAAAGTTCGTATTGACTTTTGAAATTTCTTTTCGAGTGTTGAAGATTTTCTTTGATATGGAAGAGTATCTGAAACACAACACAAAATTTTCAAGCACCGCTCTCGAATTTTAGAAAATGATTTTAAAATTGATTTGCATACCTTTAGCTACACAACTCATTAATTTTTTTTCTGATTTTAACCAAAATAAATTAAAATACTGCTATTTTCGCGTTCGCAGCTGTATGTATCCCAACATAAATTTAATACATTGTCAGGTGAGATAAGGGATTTCAAAATAAATTCTGAAAGGACGAGAGTGAATTTAAATTCAGTGATTGATGTGTAACCAAGAAAGTACAAATGTGTATGAAACACAATTTTTTTTATTAAAATTGCCCTTTTATAACAAAGTCAAAAATGTATGGATTAATGCTATTGCTTTATTCGTTATTTTTTTATTAAAATTGTCCTCTTATAACAAAACCAAAAATGTATGAACTAATGCTTTTGCTAGTATACACTGTACATATAAACATAAAAACAGTTTAATGAATTGTACAACAAAAACTTCGTAAGATTAGTAATATTGTAAACGAAGATTTTCAAAAACTTCTTTCAGAGAGCTTGTTTCATAATAAAATTTCTTTTGCACAACACTATATTGGATTCAAATTTTTTAAAATGTGCATTCTCTTGGTTATCATAAAATGAGAGCTTTGTGCAAAATTCAGGAAAATTCGCGAAACTCGACGAATTTTCATCAAAATTTTTAAAAAATTTACTAAGAATTTTTTATAATTTTTTTGAGTATGCAGTTTTGTAGCCCATTTAATTTTAGTAAAACAAGATACTAATCTCAAATCGCTAACTAAATTACCTGATTTTTTGCAATCTTTTTTCTAAGCCTACCTGCGCATTTTTCTATATAAAAAAATTGAGCTTATAAATTTTTATGGGAAAAGTGCGGAGGTAGACTAAAATTAAATGGGCTACAAAACTGCATACTCAAAAAAATTATAAAAAATTATTAGAAAATTTTTTAAAAATTTTGATGAAAATTCGTCGTTTCGCGAATTTTCCTGAATTTTGCACAAAGTTTTCAACTTTAGTTTGCAGAATTTGTAATTCATTTTTACGTTTATTTTCACAAAAACTATCGAAATTATTTAGAAAGCAGTTGTTTTGGAGAAAATTGCAATTTTCATAGTGTACAACTTTTTTCTTGGTTTACTGTATAGATGTTAAAAACATGTAAACTTAGTTTTATTAAAACCTGAATTTTAATATTTTCTTACGTTTTCAATAAATATTGTTATCGAAAAAATACACTTTAATAAAGCAAGGTGGAAAAATAAATGTCATAGCTTTTTAATTATGGTTATTTCTCTTATTCCACAAGTTGTTGTTTCAACTAATCCGAGTATTCAAAGACTACTGGTGTATTCACGTCAGTCTGCTTATCAACTTATCTGATCAAAAACTATTTCGCTCCAGAGTATTTTGTTTTTTAAACTGTGTCAAAAACTTAATCGCATAAGCTGATAACCTGATAAGCTGACTCACGTGAATACCCAATATGTAACAGAACTGCACAATTTTAAGACACAAATCGGCATGAAGTCGTGGAATGGTGGGAGCAGACACACAGTTGTTGCATTGTTGAAAACGTTAGGAGGGCACAATGTGTAGTTCTTATTAAAACGAACAGGAGATCGAGGCCATTGAAAGCCTTAATTAAAAATGAGAGTACATTATTATATAAATCTCGCAATAAAAATATTATTAATTAACTTACATCCATATCATGGATCTGATACCACCAACAATGAATTTCAGCGACTATTGAAAAGGAACGGCTCCTTCATTTATAAAATAGTTTGCTAGTCTGTCTCTTAATCGAAATACCTCCGCACTTGCATTGCGTCGATATGAGCTTATGGATGGCAATGGACCTCCAACATCCTCCAAGTCATTGCGCCACTCTCCATTTACTGTCCCTTGCACTGTGTCACCCTTATCCACATAGCTTTAAGGGCAATACCAACGTTTGTTATCGTTTAGCGTAATAAAATTGTGCAGAAATAAATATGCTAAAACTACTTTCTCACAATTTTCTGGACAAAAATCTATCGTTTTTCGAAGAACACGCCAACGGGCAGTTAAAATGCCGAAACTGTTTTCGATGACTCGACGGGCTCTTGACAGCCGATAATTGAAAACTGATTTTATTCGAGGAAAAAAATAACCAGGGTATGGCCGCATTAAATTTTCTTTCAGCGGGAATGCTCCATCGCCAACAAAGAAAAATGGGAAATCTGCGCCAGACCCTCTCCATAACAGAGCGCTACGTGGAAATGGTAAACTGTTGCTGATAAGGTCCTTTCCAAAAGGAGTTTGTCAGAAAACACCTATAAATATAAGGGGAATAAATAAACTCGTATTATCTTCAAATATTTTTCAGTTAGTTACCTCCATCAGATTGGCCCCCATAGCTGCCAATTCTGGCAGATGTAAAAGTGTACTTTGCATCGCCGGTCGCTATTAAAACTATGCTATAAAACTTTTTGTAGTTGAAGAACAGAGAGCCAGAGTTTCTAGGGCAGGTGATGGCAATATGCTTGCCATCAATCGCCCCAACTCAATTTGGCATATTCCAAATTTTTAGAGTCTTCCGCGATCTCGGTGTATTGCGTCATAGTTGGTTCACTTAGATACATAGGGGAAAAAGCTGCCCACAATACTTCACACGTATCTAAAACAATATTTCGGACCGTCGTTTTCCCAAATTTATGCATAGAAGCGATTATTTCTAGAGGCGTCCCATGAGCTAGATACCTGAACATAATGAAATTAAAGTTAATAGTAATTATAGAAATGTACTACAGCTTAACAGACATTAATGTTATCACTAGTCGTTCTTCTGAGCTGATTTGCCCCTTAGGTCTATCCATGAATGGGCGCAGTAGATTTAACAACACGTCGTAGAGTGGACGGGTAATTCGCGTAAAGTCAAAGAGTTTGCTATCATGGGATTTGGATTTTAAAAATACCTTTCGGAAATATCCATTTGCGACTGGACTGTTCTGGACTGTTTAGAAACATTAAATCGAAGAAAGCATCTTCTAAAGTTTCCATTGTTATGACGCTAAATTTGTAAAAGGAGAAGTTTCTTTTACTAAGTTCAAGCGTATTTTGCTACTAACTTTTATTATCTCTAATTTTAATATGTAACACTTTTAATTGCAAATACGCATCCGATATTTAATATTAATTTGTTTTTAATAAAAATTAATTGAAATTTTGACAAATTTCTTAAACGTGCCAAACATGTGTGAACAGTCAGTTTCGAACAGCTGATTTTGAAGGGCTGTGCTCTATGCGAAGTATAATCAGAATTTTCTTTTGCATGCTATGTACTGGTATGCTATGCACTGTTATACAAGTATAATTGAACCCACAGTCTCTTTTTATGTGGTGTTGATGCTGCAGAATGTTTTACGGCTGGAATTACTTTCTTCGGAGTTGTACAAAAATGTTTTACTATTTTCAGCAGCAGCTCACAACGATGGGACATCCTTGTAACATACATTTATACATATAAATTGCATGCATCTAAGACGGTTCACACACCATATTGCATTGGACACTTTCGTTGCGTCGTTAGTATGAATGAGTTTATAATAATTGCAACGCAAACATTTTTACGTTCCCACAGCAAGGAACGTGCGTTACTTGAGCTGGCCTTAGTAAATACGCCACGATCATTTATTATGTACATATGTTTTGGTCGCTCATGCAATGTGTATGTAGTATGAGGTGGGTTTTGTCTAAGGCTGTGGTAACACTCAGTCAATCCAGAGTCGAGTAAAGGTCCCACAAACCCCTACTGAATAAATACACGATATTTATGTGTTACGAACACACGCACACACGGCTGGGGATATTAGGCGGACAGCAGCTTTCCGTACAAAGGTGGAGGCGGTGGCTAATAGGCGTAGTAGTAGCGGAGGGGTCGGTACGGTGGTTTAGCGGCGGTGCAGTAGCGGGCGGGATGGTACGGTTGTCCGGGAGCAGCGGCGGGATCAGTGCGGCGGCCGGACGGCGGACGGTATTAGCGGACGGATTGGTACAGTAGTATGAGCGCAGTGGCTGGACGGCGGACAGTATTAGCGGACGGATGGGTGTAGCGGTATAGACGAAGTGACGGCACCAGCGAACTGGAGGGACGGTGATGCAGCGGCTTAACGGCGGTAGGATGGCGAGCGGCCAACGGTCGTCGTAGCAGCGGCGTGACGGATGCAGCGGCTCAACGGCGGTAGGATAGCGAACGGCCAACGGTCGTCGTAGCAGCGGTGGCACCAGAGGGGCGACGGCAGCGGCGGTGGGCTACGGAGCGCGTACCAGGGCAGAGAGAGAGAGAGAGAAAATAGGCCGGCGACGGGGTTTACCTGGACAGCGGCTGCGTGTTCCGGGCGGGGTCGGATAGGCGTACCAACGGGCTGGTATTGGTCGGTCGGCTTCAACGGGATCCGTCTAGTCGCTCTTCTTCGGCAGCTGTGGTAGACGCGGGGTCAGTCACCTGCGGAAGAGACTGCGAGGACTCGTTAGTGCTGGTTTCACTGCTGGACACCCCCGCCTCCCTAGTTGCACGCTTATAGAAGGTGCGTAAGAGGGGCGGGGCTGTACCAGCCGATACACCGTGGATCGATCCGTGCGCGGAGGGGAAGTGCACCCTAACGGCACAGCGGTAGCCCCTTATGCGCACGCATCGACTCACGGCCGAACCCAGAGTTGAGGGGGAGGGGGTATAGTCATTAAGGCGTCGGGCCGCTCAACACCCAGGGGGGCGACGGGTGGCAATAGCACAAAGGCATCCGCCCCGCTCGTCCTTACCCGGGTGAAGGGTGACCCGTGCCATGACGGCTCCCCTTCCACTCAACTAGCCGAAGCCAGAGCTGAGGGGGAGGGGGTTATGTAGTCTTTAGGGCGTCGGGCCGTTCAACACCCAGGGGGGCGACGGGTGGCAATAGCACAAAGGCATCCGCCCCGCTCGTCCTTACCTGGGTGGAGGGTGATCCGCGCCATGACAGCGCCCCTTCCACTCAGCTGGCTAGCAGGAGTGGCAATTTTGTCTTTAAAAGGACAACCACTCCCGCTGGCTCACCTGCGAGGACTGAATTGCAAAAATGCAAATTCAGTGTTTATATGGGTGGTGACACAAACTGGTTGAGAATTCAACGCTCCGTTATTGTGTTTTTCATCGGTTCGCAATTTAGTTGGTTGTTGAATATGCTATAAAAGAAGTGGTTGTTGGCTATGCTATATCAAAATAAGTACAGGGAGGTTCAGGTTTAGGTGAATAAGGAAATACAGGGGGAGTTACGTTATTGTAACGTTACGTTACAGTCCCCCTCCCACTTCGGTTGACGGAAAGCTGCGGTGGGGGAAAGGTGGATCTCCAGGCATGGCCTAGGTATTATGCCGGTGTGCGTGTGGGCGAAGCACTTTATTTAAGAATTATTATTTTTTTCAAAAATATACAGAGTCATTCCACTTATATATATAACAGAGTTAATGTTAACATTTCAGGTTTTAATGGCAAAAAGTATTGTTTTTTAAAAAAAAAAAATTTATCTTTCATTTTCCTATTTTTTTTTTTTTTTTGTTGTTTTTGTAGTATATATATTTTTTTTCTTATTATTTGAAACATATTTCACAATTCATTTATGTCTTAAGTCTAACAGTTTTGTAAATGGTATAAGTGTATATAAAGAAAAGATATATATTTCGGCCTCCTCTCTTCGTGTCTTATTCGATTGGTACCACCCTTTTTCTCCCCATCAGTGAAACTGTCGCCTGTGTTTTGTCTATCATTTTTACCTTGACCCGCTTGGTTTTCCAGCGGAACGTATAGCTCTTCCTGTCCTTGTGGTTCGAGCGCTTTAATTTCAGTTCTCTGAAGAACTGTTCGGGATCAGGGTCACCCTCTTCGTATGATGTTTTTTTTCTGTTTGGTTGTGTTCGGTGTCGCCCCGTTTTTGTTGCTTTGGCGTAATTTCTTTAATAGACTCCTCTGGGTCCGGTCGTTCATTTATTGCCTTTTCTGTGGGCACCTGTTTTGCGTGCGGGTCGGCTTTTTCTCTCTCTGGTGCCAACTCCTGTGCCCTGATGGCCATTAGGTGGTCGTAGATTGGTGGGCCGTGAAAAATTTGTATATTTTGGATTTTTGGCTTGTTCGCCGGCCATAATGTTGCCTCAAACGGTGGGCGCCACGGCCGTATTGGTTGTGGTGAGTCCGGTGGTATGGGTTGCCGGTGTTTTCGACTCATATTGGACGGTCTGGTTCCTGCAATGAAGAGGTAAACTGGTTGTTTATGATTTGTACGGCTTTAAGTCTTGCAAGTGCGCGTGTGCACGTTGTCGCTTTGGTTGCTCTGGGTGGCCTAATTTTACCGTGTTCGTCGAAACGTATTCCATCACCAAGTACGGGCCGGAAAATTTTGGTGCTAACTTCTGGGCGAATTTGTCTGCCGCGGATGAGAGTGGGTGGTCCCTTTTCATCACCTGCTCGCCTATACGTGGCTTCCATTGCCGTCTGCGTAAGTCGTAGTGTTTTTTCTGTTGCTTTGAAGCTTTGGCTAGGTGCCCTTTTATCTCGTCCCACAACTTAGTGATGGACGGTGGTACGGTTGGTGGCTCTGCTGGTACTGCTCCCTCCGTGCGCACCTGCTGCGGTGCTGTAAGGTCTCTACCGAAGTTGATTTCTGCTGCTGATGCTGTTGTAGATTCGTGGCTGGCCGTGTTTATCGCGAATGCTATTTGCGGTATCTCTTGGTCCCAGGTGCGGTGGTCGTCCTTGCATCGTTGAACCATCATGGTTTTCACGACTCGGTTGGTTCGCTCGGTGGGGTTTTCGTGCGGGGCGTAGGCTGCCGTAAACTTGTGATCGATGCGGTGGTCCTTTAAAAACGTTGCTAGTGCCTTCCCAACGAATTGTTTGCCATTGTCTGTGAGGAAGGTTTTCGGGCAGCCAAATCGGTATGTGACTCTTTCTTGGAGTGCTTTGATTACGCTTGCCGTTGTCGCTTGGCGCACTGGAATCAACTCCACCCACTTGGAGAATTTATCCACCATGACGAGGAGGCAAGTATTTCCTTGCTTGGAACGGGGTAGTGGCCCTACGAAGTCAGCGGTTACTATTTCCCACGGTCGTGATGATTGCATGGTTGCCATCAATCCTGCTGGGCGTCTTTGCTCGACTTTGTATTCTGCGCATCTGATACACTTCCGTACGTGTTTGAGGACATCGCGGAACATCCCGGGCCAGTAATAGTTCTGTTGTGCTCTCTTAAGCGTCTTCTTCACCCCGAGATGTCCGGCGGTGGCGGCGTCGTGGACTTCCTGTAGTACGTCCTTTCGTCGGTCGGCTGGGATGCGCAGCTTCCATTGCGGTGACCGCGACAGTTGATTTCTCGGGGAAATGTGGCGGAAGAGTCGGTTATCGACGATCTGGTAATCTGGATGTGCTTGAGGTTTTTCCCGCACCTGTCTTGCTTTCCTCTCGTGCCAGTCGTTTGTTCCGTTGGTTATGGTGTACAAAATGTCGTCATCGGCGTGTTGTAGCGGGCAGCGGGAGAGTGCGTCGGCTACCACGTTCTGTGCTCCTTTTCGGTATTCTATCTCGAAATTATATTGTTGCAATTCCAGTGCCCATCTTGCCAGACGCCCAGAGGGGTTTTGGAGTGAGTGCAGCCATTTTAGTGAGTGGTGGTCGGTGATAACGGTGAAGTGATACCCCTCCAGGTACGGTCTCATCTTACGGATACCCCATAGCACGGCGAGGCATTCTTGTTCGGTGGCCGAGTATCGCTTTTCCAGCTGGGTTAGGCTTCGGCTGGCGTAGGCTACTACATTCTCGTGGTCGGAATGGCGTTGATAGAGCACGACGCCCAGGCCCTCCCCGCTCGCGTCGGTCTGGAGAAAAAACGGTCGAGAGAAGTCCGGACAACAAAGTATTGGCGCGCTGGAGAGCTTATCCTTGAGAGCTTTGAAAGCGTGATTTTGTTGCGCCTCCCATTTCCAGACTTGTCCCTTTTTCAGCAGTTGGTTAAGCGGCGCGGCGAGTGTAGAGAAGTCTGCCACGAAGCGGCGGTACCATGACGCGAGTCCAAGAAAACGGCCGAGCTCTTTGAGCGTTTTCGGTGCGGGCATCTCCTGTACAGCGGAGACTTTTGCTGGATCGGTGTGAATTCTTTTCGAACTGATGATATGTCCTAGGTAATGGAGTTGTTGCTGGACGAAGCTGCATTTTTCGAAGTTTACTTGCATCCTGTGTCTTTGTAGGCGCTCGAACACTTCCCTCAAGATCGCCAAGTGTTCTGCGAAGGTATCTCCCAATACGATGATATCGTCCAGGTAGGCGAAAACTTTTGGTTGGAGTTCGGGTCCAAGTATCGAATCCAGAGCGCGTTGAAAGGTAGCCGGAGCAGAGTGTAGGCCAAATGGCATGACTTTCCACTGGAACAACCCTCTGCCAGGAACTGTAAATGCGGTGTATGGTCGGGATGCTCTAACGAGCGGGATTTACCAGTAGCCGTTCTTCAAGTCAATGGTCGAGATGAATTTCGCCTCTTTCAGCTGGTCGAGAATGGCTCCAATTTGCGGGAACGGGTAAGCGTCTGGTTCGCTGGCGGCGTTGAGTTGACGGTAATCGATGCACATCCTCCACGTGCCCTGTTTTTTGCTGACTAGCACGATTGGCGAGCTGTACGCGCTTCGCGATGGTTCTATCCTTCCTCCTGCTAATAGCTCGTCTACCTCTTCGTTGATGACTTGTTGCATGGCCGGGTTGCGGGGGTAGTATCGTTGCTTCAGCGGTCGGTTGTGTTTGAGACGAATCGTATGCTCGGCTGCAGTGCTTGGTCCGATGATTTCTCCAAACCGCTTTTGGTGATGCGCCAAGAAGTTTCCCAGTTCCGTGTTTTGTTCGTCGCTCAGGTGTTCTCGGCTCGTCAATGCACATAGCGTATCCAGTTCGGGTGCTCTCTTGGTCACGGTGGCCTCTAGCGGCTGACCATCCAGCGTGAGGATGATTCTTCTCTGTCTTAGGAAGTCCATTCCGAGGATTACCTGTTCGGCCAAGTTTGGGATAACGGATAGCATCGCGTCTGTGGTTCGTCCTTGATACACAATCCTTGCCGGGTAGGAGTTCGAGGTAAAGACACACGCTTGGTCTGCCAGCTGGATGCTTCGCTTGTTGGGGCGCGCCTTGATGTTGTTCTTTTCTAGGTGTTTCCGTACGGTGTCATCTACATAGGATAGGGTGGCGCCGGTGTCCACTAGTGCGCGCACGCTCATGTCCTCGATGACCACTGGTATATAGAATCGGCCATCTACTTGTGTTTTTGCGGTTGATTTGCTGGCGGGTGGTTCCTTCGGCTTCTCTGGTCGGACGTACGGTGCTTGGCGGCTTCCTTTAATAGCGTTGGACGGCGTTCGGGGTGCGTTCTCGGTAGTTGGGCTAGTCGGAGGGCATGGGCAGTCCCTGGAGAGGATGTTGTCTTGGCCACACCGGGAGCAGAACTTCCTCCAGGGGCCCTTACATTGGAAGCGGTGGTGTCCGCGTTCCTTGCAGCGCCAACAGCACTCTTTGCTGTCGTATTCCATGGGTAGGTGGTATAGGCTGTGGGCCACCATTTTTCCCTGTTTCGCTTCCTCGCCTCTTAACAGCTCATACTCTTCCGTTAGCTCCAGGAGCTCCTCGATCGTCCTAAACTCGCTGCGTTTGACAAAAAGGCGGTATTACACGCGTAGACCATCATAGATCCGTTCGAGGTGATTCTCTTCGCACATCGTCGGGTGTTGGCGGATCAGCGTTTCCAGTGCGAGGATGTAGTCCTTGGCCTTCTCTCGGCCTTGCTGTTTGCGTTGTCGGATGGCCTCTTCCAAATGTCGTATGTGTCGCTTAGGTAGAAAAAAATTTTGCACCTCCCTCCGCAGATCGCTCCAGCGGTGTATGTGTTGCTTACGGACGCGGTACCATTGCAGTGCTTTCCCACGTAGAAGCTCCGGCAGTGTTGGGAGGAGTCGGTCGACGGGGATGCGGTAGCATTCGGCAAACTCCTCTATCCTCTCAAGAAATTCGTGCAGTGACTCCTCCCCCGAAAAGTGCAAGTCCCAGCGGCGAACGGTATTCATAAGTTCACCGTCGCTCATTTCGTCTCGTTTTGGTAATGCGTTCTCTCCCTTTCCTCCGTGCGGCTGTGGGCTGTGGATCTGGATTGAAGGGATCGGCTTTGTTGTTGGCTGGGGTAGCGTAGCGAACTTCCCCTCTTCCTCGTTCACTTCTCGTTCCAGCTCTTTCAACAGGTCTTGACTGGATATCCTGGCGCGTTTCGCTCGCACGTAAGTACTCAGTGCGCGACGCAGCTCGGCTACGGTTTGGCCTTCCACGTCGATTCGGTGTTCCTTACACTTCTCGATCAGCTTCTCCTTCCTAAGTAGGTAGATCCAATTGAGCGAGTCGGTGTTCAGCAGCGTGCCTTCCGGAGCCTGTGTGTGTGTTGTTTCTAGCGGTGCGTTCGTCGAACCCGCCCCGGCAGTGTTGGTGGTGGTTGTAGTTGTTTTTCCACGGTCATCTGCGGAGGAGGGTCCCTGCTCGGGCGCCGTTTATGAGGTGGGTTTTGTCTAAGGCTGGGGTAACACTCAGTCAATCCAGAGTCGAGTAAAGGTCCCACAAACCCCTACTGAATAAATACACGATATTTATGTGTTACGAACACACGCACACACGGCTGGGGATATTAGGTGGACAGCAGCTTTCCGTACAAAGGTGGAGGCGGTGGCTAATAGGCGTAGTAGTAGCGGAGGGGTCGGTACGGTGGTTTAGCGGCGGTGCAGTAGCGGGCGGGATGGTACGGTCGTCCGGGAGCAGCGGCGGGATCAGCGCGGCGGCCGGACGGCGGACAGTATTAGCGGACGGATTGGTACAGTAGTATGAGCGCAGTGGCTGGACGGCGGACAGTATTAGCGGACGGATGGGTGTAGCGGTATAGACGAAGTGACGGCACCAGCGAACTGGAGGGACGGTGATGCAGCGGCTTAACGGCGGTAGGATGGCGAGCGGCCAACGGTCGTCGTAGCAGCGGCGTGACGGATGCAGCGGCTCAACGGCGGTAGGATAGCGAACGGCCAACGGTCGTCGTAGCAGCGGCGGGACGGATGCAGCGGCTTAACGGCGGTAGGATGGCGAACGGCCAACGGTCGTCGCAGCAGCGGTGGCACCAGAGGGGCGACGGTGCGACGGCAGCGGCGGTGGGCTACGGAGCGCGTACCAGGGCAGAGAGAGAGAGAGAGAGAAAATAGGCCGGCGACGGGGTTTACCTGGACAGCGGCTGCGTGTTCCGGGCGGGGTCGGATAGGCGTACCAACGGGCTGGTATTGGTCGGTCGGCTTCAACGGGATCCGTCTAGTCGCTCTTCTTCGGCAGCTGTGGTAGTCGCGGGGTCAGTCACCTGCGGAAGAGACTGCGAGGACTCGTTAGTGCTGGTTTCACTGCTGGAAACCCCCGCCTCCCTAGTTGCACGCTTATAGAAGGTGCGTAAGAGGGGCGGGGCTGTACCAGCCGATACACCGTGGATCGATCCGTGCGCGGAGGGGAAGTGCACCCTAACGGCACAGCGGTAGCCCCTTATGCGCACGCATCGACTCACGGCCGAACCCAGAGTTGAGGGGGAGGGGGGTATAGTCATTAAGGCGTCGGGCCGCTCAACACCCAGGGGGCGACGGGTGGCAATAGCACAAAGGCATCCGCCCCGCTCGTCCTTACCCGGGTGAAGGGTGACCCGTGCCATGACGGCTCCCCTTCCACTCAACTAGCCGAAGCCAGAGCTGAGGGGGAGGGGGTTATGTAGTCTTTAGGGCGTCGGGCCATTCAACACCCAGGGGGCGACGGGTGGCAATAGCACAAAGGCATCCGCCCCGCTCGTCCTTACCTGGGTGAAGGGTGACCCGCGCCATGACAGCGCCCCTTCCACTCAACTGGCCGAAGCCAGAGCTGAGGGGGAGGGGCGACATAGTCATCAAGGCGTCGGGCCGCTCAATACCCAGGGGGGCGGCGGGTGGCAATAGCACAAAGGCATCCGCCCCGCTCGTCCTTACCTGGGTGGAGGGTGATCCGCGCCATGACAGCGCCCCTTCCACTCAGCTGGCTAGCAGGAGTGGCAATTTTGTCTTTAAAAGGACAACCACTCCCGCTGGCTCACCTGCGAGGACTGAATTGCAAAAATGCAAATTCAGTGTTTATATGGGTGGTGACACAAACTGGTTGAGAATTCAACGCTCCGTTATTGTGTTTTTCATCGGTTCGCAATTTAGTTGGTTGTTGAATATGCTATAAAAGAAGTGGTTGTTGGCTATGCTATAGCAAAATAAGTACAGGGAGGTTCAGGTTTAGGTGAATAAGGAAATACAGGGGGAGTTACGTTATTGTAACGTTACGTTACAGTACCTACTTATGTTTAGTATGTAGGAACTTTAGTGAATAAGAAATTGTTTAGAATAATTTAGTATAAATAAGCCGAAATTTATTTTAATAAAGACACTTACACTTGGTGCTGCAATACGGCACCACACAAACTTCTTTGAGTTTTACTTCCATTTATTCCAAACTTTACTTCCTTGTATTTCAAACTTTACATGGCGATCCTGCCACTAAATAATAGGCAGACTCCCTTTAAAGTCTTCCCAGATCCTGCCAGATCTGCGAAATATCGCAGAATGCCACTAAAAATCCTGAGCTGCTGAAATAACAGGCAGACTCCCTTTAAAGTAGCCGTATGAATTTATAATATTTCCCATTACTTTCTAGAAGCTTTAGGCAACCTAACAGCTGCCTTGCTATGGGTAAAAAGTAGATTTCTGCCAATAGATTTAAGTAAAATTAATCCTGTTCAAATGAATGAGGAAACAGATATAATTAGTCAGGAAGAATTTGACACAGTATTTTTGCGTTGCAGTAATTTAGCTCTAGAAGAAGAAAATAAACAGGCAGAAGAACAACAAATAGCAATAGAACCAGTTAGACAGGGCCCTAAGGATGTAACGATAGAAGCATATAGACGTAGGACAAAACAAGTAAAGGTAGAGTATCCAAAGATTCCAAAGCCAAGCAAAATTAAAAGAGAGGAGGAAAAAGGTTCAACTTAAGAAGGGCTGTAGCAATATTGTATCAAAAAATTAATCTTTCAACAAGCACGGAGGAAAGAATCCGCTTAAAAAATAAGATTAGGCAAATAAAAGAACTATAAAAGGAGTTTTTTTTTTTTTTGAAAAAAAAAGGATTTTTTTTAAACGAACATTTTTATATTTAATTTACAATGCCGACCAAGAACGCAATCACTTGGCTTGAGAACAAAATAGAAAAAGGAGACTTAGAAAAGGAATTACAGTGGTTGAAAGGATTTTGGAAGAATATTGGAATGACCAGGGAGCCAAATATTGAGGTTATTATTAATCCTACTACTAGAATCAAGGAAACCAGACGCATGACGATAATGTATAACCTTACAGATCATAAATAAAAAAAAAAAAACAAAAAAAAGAAGGAACAAAATCTTTGTATATATCTTTTTGACAATGGGAAGCCAAGAATCAAAAGTCACTAATCCAAATGCTAACGTGGTAAACACGGTTCAAATAATAGACCACACTGAAGCATTGGAAACCATAAAAATTTACCTCCTAGTTATTGTCGTTATTAGCGCTGTGAATTTATTTTTGAGATGCTATTCAACACATAACGAAATTTTGAAAAAGAAGTACCAGAGCCGAGCAGACGGTCTGGACAAAGTTTAAATTCAAAAAAAAAAATCTTTCTCAATAAACCTAAATGGGTCAATGGGAAACTCTTCTCAAAACACTTGTGGAGGAAAAGACTTTGGCAGAAAAGTCTTATAAATTCATTAATAAAAATACAACAATACAAACTGTAACTGTTTTGAAGCATCTCAAGATAATATTAAAGTCGTTGAATAACATAGGCAAGGCTATACACAAGATATGTAGCCAATTAACAGCCAGTCATCAGCTGGAAGTACAACACATTTTTTCCAGTGTTAGGGATAAATTGGTGTCCTCACAAGCAAGATATAACATCGAGACGTCGGTCCCAATGTCATATGAAAAAGCGATAGAAATAAACTTTGATGCCTTGTTAATGGAAAATCAACCCGCTTTAGAGCAAACTACAAAAACTGAAATTCTTCATAAAAATACCCAAACAGAAAGCGACAAAATGTCACAAACAATTGTCGAATTTTTAAAGACAGCTTCGTCAATTCTGCCAGAATTTGATGGTAAAGCCGAGAACTTGCATAGTTTGCTTTGGATATCCTAGAACAAATTAAGGATACCCATGAGGCTATAGCAGTTTCGATGATAAAAACAAAGAAGAAAGGAACGGCTAGAAACCTGTTAGGAAATGAAAGCTCAATTGAAGCGATAAAATAAAAACTAAAAACAGCAATCAAAGGTGAATCAGTTGAAGTTTTGACAGCAAAACTCCTGAACATACAGCAACGCAGCAAAACGGCCAATCAATATACTGCCGATATTGAAAAACTGACTAAATCGTTGGAAGAAGCATACATATCCGACGGACTAACACCAGAGTTAGCAACCAAGTATGCTTCACAATCAGCTGTAAAATCTATGTGTAAAAACTGCTCCAATGACAAGGTGAAAACAATTATGCAGGCTGGAACGTTCACCTCAATGAACGGAGCTGTATCAAAATTCACCAACAGTTGCACAGAAATAACTGGAAATCCAAATTCACTTTTGCATATTCGCCAACAACATTACTTTCGAGGTAACTTCCGTAGGGGTTATCAAAATAATAATTGTAGAGGCAATCAGAGGCGCACATTCAACAATTAATACGAGAAATGTCAGAAATGTTACCCAACAGGAAAACCAGACAACTCCACCTCAATAAATAAAAAATTATATGTTTTCAATTTACACCTCAAAAGCTACATATCTTCCAGAACAACTCTGAATAACTCCATTTCAACCCTCCTGATTGATACAGGAGCAGATATTTCAATTATAAAAAAGGGTCAAATTGACAGCAATGTAACAATTAATAATTCACAAAAAACAAATTTAAGAGGAATTGGTCCAGATATAACAAGAACTATTGGCACATAGTAGAAGACAATTTTCCAGTCCCATGCGATGGAATATTAGGATTAGATTTCATTAAAAAATATAATTGCATTTTAGGTTATCAAAAAGAAGGAGACACCCTAATACTAAGACCATATGATTACCCAGAAAACATAATAATTCAAATGACTAATGAACCATCAATCAACAGCATTTCAATTCCCGCAAGATCAAAAGTAGTTCGACAAATTCACATTAAAAATAATAATTCCGAATTACTAATTCCACAACAAGAATTATCTGAAGGCATCTTTATTGCAAACACCTTAGCAAATTCACACCAAAAATTTGTTAGAATTATAAATAAATGCGCACAGAAAATTTGAGTGATTATACAATAACAAAAAATAATAAACTTGAAAATGAGGCCAACAGAAAAGAAAAGCTAGAAAGACTGAATAAAAATGTCCACACTTTGCAAATAAATCACTTAACGCATTATGCGCAGAGTTCATTGACATTCCTTCATTAGAAACAGAACCAATTACTACTAATAATTTTTACAAACAAAAACTTAATATGAAAGCCAATAACCCAGTTTACGTAAAAAAAACTATAGAATACCAGAAGCCCATAAGAATGAAATTAATAAACAAGTAAAAAATAATAATTAAAGACGACATAATAGAACCTTCAATTTCAGAATTTCATAGTCCAGTTCTATTGGTGCCCAAAAAATCACTTCCAAATACACAAGAAAAAAGATGGAGAATGGTTGTTGATTAAAGCTAACTGCAGATAAATTGCCGTTGCGATGAATTGATGATATACTAGATGAATTAGGGAGAGCTAAATATTTTTCATGCTTAGATTTAATGTCCAGTTTTCACCAAATAGAACTCAGCCCAGAGTCAAGAGACATTACATCATTTACAGGCGATGATGGCACATACCGCTTTAAAAGACTTATGGCCTCAAAGTAGCTCCCAAACTCATTCCAGAGGATGATGACATTTGCATCCGCAGGCTTAAAACCGTCACGAGCATTTTTATACATGGACGATCTAGCATCCTAATACGCTCCGAAAATCATATGATAAAAAATTTACGGGATGTTTTCGCAACTTGTAGGAAATATAATTTAAAATTACATCCGGATAAATGCCTATCTTTCAGCCAAGAAGGAACTTACCTCAGTCATAAATGCACAAGCAATGGAATTTTACCAGACCCCAATAAGTACGAAACTGTAAAAAACTATCCGACTCCTAAAACTGCGGACGAAGCAAAAAGATTGGTCGCATTTTGCAATTATTACAGAAGATTCATTCCAAATTTTGCAGAATACTCTAGAATATTAACAAGACTTTGTAAGAAAAATGTAGTTTTTGATTGGACAGAGGATTGTAAAAAATCTTTTGACTATTTGAAAGCTGCATTAGTAATCCCTAATATTCTACAATATCCCGATTTCAGTAAACAATTTTGTATAACTTATTTAATAATTTGGGAAAAATTTAAACAACGTGACATCAGGACGGACAAGGCGACAGCTGTTTCGATTATACCTTGTAAATCTCTTCAAAGCCTTTTCTCCCGGGAGTGGGAGTCGAACTCGCACCCCTACGATAGTTGAAATGGTTGTAAACGCATTCAGCTACGTCATGCCTGTTGTGAAGTCTTTCCCAATTGCCTTCTTTTTGCATATTTTAATCTTTTACACATTGCATACTTCGTATGCAATTATGTGTTAAAGCTATGCTTGGTACGGCGGTTTTCAAAGAAACTTTGGTTTTGTTGCTGTTTTCGTTCTATTTATAGAACTACAACGAATTAACCAATTTTGTCTGTTTGTATGATTTTTAATAATCGGGGATTGCCCATATTGCTTTTTTTTAAATGTATGAAAACATTTATTTGAAGCAATTTTTTAATTTTATAATTTATTTAATAATTTGGGAAAGCTTTAACACATAATTGCATACGAAGTATGCAATGTGTAAAAGATTAAAATATGCAAAAAGAAGGCAATTGGGAAAGACTTCACAACAGGCATGACGTAGCTGAATGCGTTTACAACCATTTCAACTATCGTAGGGGTGCGAGTTCGACTCCCACTCCCGGGAGAAAAGGCTTTGAAGAGATTTACAAGGTATAATCGAAACAGCTGTCGCCTTGTCCGTCCTGATGTCACGTTGTTTAAATTTTTCCCAAATTATTAAATAAATTATAAAATTAAAAAATTGCTTCAAATAAATGTTTTCATACATTTAAAAAAAAGCAATATGGGCAATCCCCGATTATTAAAAATCATTTTGTATAACAACAGATGCTAGCGGCTATGCTTGTGGGGCAGTTTTGAGTCAAGAGTACTCTTGTAGGTCATTTACAAAAGGAGAAATTAACAAAGCCACAATTGAGAAAGAATTAGCGGCCATTCATTGGGTCATAACATATTTTAGACCATACGTTTATGGTAGGTAGTTCTTGGTCAAGACAGACCATAGACCCTTAACATTCCTATTTTCAATGAAAAACCCTTCATCAAAATTAACTAGAATCAGATTAGATTTGGAAGAGTATGATTTCGAGGTGAAGTACATAGCAGGAAAAGAACATTATGTAGCAGACGCATTGTCACGAATAGATGACAATGATTTAAAAGAAATGTCAGTACAAGCATGTAAAATAATGAAAGTTACGACAAGATCGGAAACTAAACAAACACCCACCAATAAAACCAGTAATATAAAAAATAAAAGTCACAATGAGAACCTTAATATATATGAAGCGCTAAATAAATGTGAAGTAGAAAGACTAGTCCAGCTCGTTTTCGATCCTCCGAAATTATATTTCAAAAAGGGAAAGAAAATTTGTAGCGAAATAAATATAAAAAACCTAATTGTTGAGGCGAAGATTGACTTAGGCCAATTCTTTACCAGGCTTATGGAAGAAGCCGGCAATTTAGGAATCGGAAAAATACAGTTGTCCTTAGGAGACAAATTATTTAATTATACCCGAGTAGACAAATTTAAGGAGAAAGGTACCAAAGTTCTCAAAAATTTAATTATAACATTAACTCCAGAGGTTATGTATGTGACAAGTAATGAAAAAATTAAAGAAATTCTTCATAAATATCATGACGATCCTGTTTTTGGTGGCCACCCAGGCAAAAATCGTATGACAAACAAAATAAAACAAAAATATTACTGGGAAGGAATGTAAAATGATATCCGAAAATACATTAAAAAATTCGTTCATTGCAATAAAAATTAAATAAATAAAGATTTGAGAGAGCCTATGATTATAACAGAAACGCCTATAAAAGCGTTCGACTTAGTACAAATCGATACAATTGGTCCCCTTCCCAGGTCAGAAAATGGAAATAAATACGCAGTCACCATAGTATGTGACTTGACTATGTATTTGGTTACAATCCCAATACCTAGCATGCAACATGCAAAAACGATAGCCAAAGCTATATTTGAAAATTGTATCCCAATTTATGGTTGTATGAAAACAATTAAACCGAATACAAAAATTGTTTATTTGAGGAATTGTGCAAGCTTTTAAAAATATGCACCTCAACTCCTTACCACCATCAAACACTAGGCACAGTTGAACGTAGTCAGAGAATATTCAATGAATATGTACGCTCATACATATCCACTGACAAAGACAATTGGGATGAATACCTCAAATATTTTTCGTATTGCCGTATTGTCCGTTTGAACTCGTTTTTGGAAAGACGCTCCAATGCTATGAATTTCTGTTAGAAGATACAGTAAGCCCACTATATAACTATGAAGCTTACGACAAGGAAATTAAATATAGACTCCAGATAGCACACAGAAGATCTAACCAATTAGTACAGCAATCAAACGACTTAGGAGATTTAGTATTAGTTAAAGAGGAAACAGGTCATAAGTTGGATAGTAGGGGCCCTATAAGGTAAAAAATATCGATAAAAATAATAATTTTACACTAATTCCATATAAAGTAGAAAATACAAGTATAAAAAGTAAGTATCCACTAAGCAATAAAAATAAGAAAATCTTAGTATATAAAAATAGACTTAAACTCGTAGAATAGAAACACCACAATTTTTGTAAACGCTAAGAAAATGTTTATTGTATACAAAAGTAAAATACAATAGTAAAAAGAAACAATCTGTAACGTAAACGAGTAAACTCCAACTCAAGTACATCTCTTTGAAAAAAAACTTTTTTTAAATAAAAAAAAAATTGCTTATACCAAAACCACTTATCCATATGTAAATATTTAAAACACAAAAGCACTTGAAAATTCGATATAAATTTAATTGTAATAGAATACTTCTACAGGCGGAACTATTCTTTAAAAATTGGTGGTGTAACATACATATATACATATACTTTGCATGCATCTAAGACGGTTCACACGCCATAGTGTATTTGACACTTTGGTTGCGTCGTTAGTATGAATGAGTTTATAATAATTGCAACGCAAACATACTTACGTTCCCACAGCAAGACACATGCGTTACTTGAGCTGCCCTTAGTAAATACGCCACGATCATTTACTATGTACATACGTTTTGGTCGCTCATGCAATGTGTATGTACGTGTGTTTAGTATGTAGGAACTTTACTGAATAAGAAATTGTTTGGAATAATTTAATATAAATAAGCTGAAAATTATTTTAATAAAGACACTTACACTTGGTGCTGCAATACGGCACCACACAAACTTCTCTGAGTTTTACTTCCATTTATTCCAAACTTTACTTCCATTTATTTTAAACTTTACATCCTCAAAAAAAAAAATGTACCGAGCTCTCTTTATAGTCTTTCAGACAATAGCCAAATTTGACTGTGCATGCATACGGAGATGTTACCGGTATTCTCAAGTACATCAGCAAGTTCGAATGTATCTTGCTGTCCTCAATTTGGTTCAAAATATTGACTACCATTAATGAAAGAAACGTGGTCCTCCAAGCTAGAGACCCCACCATAGATGTTGAAGTCCGACATCTAGATGCCTTATTAGCTGATTTGAAGTTGATCGATAACCAATGGGAAACAATTTTAAGCGAATGCAGAACAGTTGCTATTCAATTGAACATCTCTCCAAAATTTCCGGACATTCGAAAGAGAAAACGCAAAAGACGTTCTGAGGATAATTTAAATGAGATGATTACGGATGATTCAGAGTCTGATTTTAAAAACAATACATTCCTGGTGATCGTTGATTCGGTAATCACTGGCATTACTGAACGATTTACAGCTATGAGAAATTTGAGCGAGACGTTTTCCTTTTTGTGGCAATTTGAAGACATGGATTTAACTACGGTTCGGGCGAGCGCAGCAAAATTTGTCGAAAAATACAAGTCGGACATTTCTCAAAGCTTAGAATGCGAAATAATTCCCTTGAAACACATTTACGAAGCAAATTTTGATAAGGGTCTGTCACCATTGGAATTGCTAAATGCCATCTACATATGCTAAAAATCTGTATACAGTTTTCCCCGACATTTGTGTTGCTTTACGTATCTTTTGTACTATACCTGTCACTGTAGCTAGTGCAGAACGTCCCTTCAGCGTCCTTTCAAGAATCAAAAACTTTCATAAATCGTGTTCATCTCTAGAGCGAGTTTCAGGAGTTGCCACGCTTTGTGTTGAATCCGTTTTGGCAAGACAGTTAAATTTTGATATTATTATACAAAATTTTGCAGCGCTAAACGAAAGAAAAGCCACTCTTTGATATACGAACCTTCTATATTGAATAATTAAAATTTACAATCATCATTAAATTTATCAGAAATGTATTAAAACTTTAACAAATAACTAGAAAAGATTATTTGAAACAATATGTGGCTGTTAAAAGAGAATTTTATTTCTACGTTACAATAAAATAGTATAAATAGTAAATATTATGTGTTAATTTTATTTTATGCTCTTAGTCCAAAAATCATTTAGTTGATGTGGCAAAAATTTGTTTGATGTAATCCATCAATAATGATTCATGAATGAGACGTCATTAATTCTGTGGTCACAAAGCTTAACAGCACGTGTGCATGTTTTGCGTTTTTCAGGAGAACATTTTAAAGATTTAAATTATAATCTGAAAAAAGTTTTCGAGGGAATCGAACAAACTTTTTTGGAATATCTCAGGTGATATTATATGCATTTTATGCTGGCAGGTAACTTACGTAAATACTATTAGTTTTCCAAATACGCTTAAAAACGTAATTTATACCCAAGTAAGTCAAGTTATTTTATTTGACACAAATAAGTCGTCTTGGAAAAATAACATATCTCTTATTATGTTTACAAACAACACGAAGTAAAGCATAGAACAAATGCATAAGTTAAGTAATGATACGCATTGGAAGGAAAATATATTGAATAAAACATTACAAGTATACTTATGTACCTTTTCGAACAAGTATTCTTTTATTTTGGTTTTGTTTTCAAAACAAAAATATAACAAACTGTAATATATTTGGTAATTCTATACGACAGCATGACACTCTTAATACACGTCCAAAAATATCCAGAGGGGTATCAAAAGACGCGTTTTGGATCCAGGATCGCGAATCCGAAAGCGGAGGTAAACAATTTTTTATCTGTCAATAGATATTTGCAAATTTGAAATTTTAAAAATGATGTGGTTGATGTTGATGTGGTTCTTGTAATATTAATGATTTTTTGGTACCAACAAAAAAAATTGTGAACATAAGTGTTTCGCGCGAATAGAGTTTTGGTCTCCAAACCGGTGTAAGACCCACCCAAGGTAATTTTTTATAAGCGCGGCCAAAGGCCGCCAATGCAAAAAGGTGTTCTGCGCAAAAATACTATGGATCCCACCCTCGGTTTCGGAGCACTCCGGGGTCATTTTTCGGTTTTTCGATAATATCTTTTGAACGATCTAAAATTTTTATTTTCCGCCTTCGGATTATTGTTGTCGAGGTCAATACGAGTCTTTGAACACCTCTCAGTATTTTTGGACGCGTATTACCAGTGTCATGCTGTCGTATATAATTACCATTTGTTTTTGCATTCTAATATTAAAAAAGCTTCAATCACAACATACTGCCAATGATTTCGCAACTCGACTCTCACACCTGCTCTCTGAGAGCACAACTCATCCTGAAGGAATACAGGAGTAGTGGGAGCATATTTCCAAAGCACTTCGTACTGCCGCCGAGGAAAAAATTGGTTACCGGCGACCACGAGAAAACAACTGGTACGATGAAGAATGCCGCGTTGCAACTGAAATAGAAGACGCTGCCTACAGGGCTACGTTAAAAGCGAGCGCGACAAGAGGAGTGTGTGAACGCTATCGTGAGTTGAAAAAGGAAGCGAGACGCCTTTTCGGGAAGAAAAAAGCAGAGGCAGAAAGGCGTGAGTGCGAGGAGCTTGAGCTGCTAGCTACCAGGAATAACGCCCGAAAATTTACCAAAAAATACGGCGACAGACAGAAGGTTTTAAGATCGGGGCAAACTCCTGTAGGAACGAAAACGGCGACCTTGTAACTGATGTCCAGAGAGTGCTTAGATTATGCAGGGAACACTTCTCTATTCTCCTAAATGGAGGCAGCAATTCACCGCGCAGAGATGAAGAACCCGATCCCGCAATCGATGATGATGGAATATATGTCCCCCCGCCCGATTATGACGAAGTTAGAATAGCAATAACCAGATTGAAAAGCAACAAGGCCGTGGGCGCTGATGGATTGCCTGCGGAGCTATTCAAGTACGGCGGCGAGGAGTTGGTAAGGCGCATGCAGCAGCTTCTTAGCAAAATATGGGCGGAAGGGTGCATGCCCGACCGTTGGAATCTAAGTGTTCTTTGCCCAGTCCAAAAGAAGGGGGATACTGCAAAATGCACCAACTATCGTGGAATCAGCCTTCTTAATATCGCATGTAAGGTCCTTTCAAGTGTATTGTGCGTAAGATTGAAGCCCACCGTGAACCGGCTGATTGGACCTTATCAGTGCGGCTTCAGACCTGGTAAATCTACCATCGACCAGATTTTCACAATGCGCCAAATCTTGGAAAAAACCCGTGAAAAAAGAATCGACACACAGCACCTCTTCTTCGACTTTAAAGCCGCCCTCGACAGCACGAAAAGGAGCTGCCTATATGCCGCTATGTCTGAATTTGGTTTCCCCGCAAAATTTATACGGCTGTGCAAAAGACGTTGAGCAACACCATCAGCTCAGTCAGAATTGGGAAGGACCTCTCCGAGCCGTTCGAAATTAAACGAGGTTTCAGTCAGGGTGACCCCCTATCGTGCGATTTCTTTAATTTGATGCTGCAGAAAATTATACTAGCTGCAGAACTTAACCGCACTGGAACAATATACTATAAAAGCGTGCAAAAAGTAAGTAAGTAAAAGACTTCGTTTATTTGGGAACCAGCATCAACTCTAGCAACAACATCAGCACTGAAATCCAGCGAAGAATCAATCTTGCCAATAAATGCTACTTTGGACTAGGTAGGCAATTGAAAAGTAAAGTCCTCTCTCGGCGAACGAGATTCATACTCTACAAGTCACATATCGTACCCGTCCTGCTATATGGGGCAGAAGCATGGACCATGACAACAGCAGATGAAGCGGCTTTGGGAGTGTTCGAGAGAAAAATTCTTCGAAAGATTTATGGCCCTCTACGCGTTGGCGATGGCGAGTACCGAAGAAGATTTAATGATGAGCTGTACGAGCTATACGCAGACATCAACATAGTCCAGCGAATTAAAACGCAGCGGCTGCACTGGCTAGGCCATGTTATGCGAATGAAAGATGATGCTCCGGCCAAGAAAGTGTTTCTATCGGAACACGCCTATGGAAGCAGAGGTAGAGGGCGGCCCCAACTCGGTTGGAAGGACCAGGTGGAAAACGATTTAAACTTTCTTGGTGTGACCAATTGGCGCCAGTTGGCGGAGCGAAGGAGCGACTGGCGCGCCTTGTTGGACGGCGATAACCGTGTAGACGGTTAAGCGCCAATTAAGTAAGTAAGTAAGTAACATTAATATTATGATATTTTATCCAAAACCGATTTTTTATTGGTAGAAATAACTCTTTTTGGTAGGAAAGAAATCTCAATGGTCAACCGCATTCCAGAATTTTCAACTCAAGAATTGTATTGTGGTTTCCTGCAAAAAGAAGCATCAGGCCACGGTCCTCTTCTGAGGAATTTTCTTCAACAAATTGTTTAGAAATTTATCTGCGTTTGCGCGACGAGATGAAAAACCCGACTTACCGCCAAGGTGTACGGAAGGGATATATGTATATCTACTAATAATAACAATTTGGTGTGATATATATCTTAGGATATTAAGTTCTAGCTTTCTATCCAATTCGAAGGCTACGTATCGTGTATTCGTTTTTCTACGAACTGGCTCACCTAAATAAATGTTTTGTACCGACCCAAAAATTTATCTGCTAAGGCGGACGAACTTTTGGTGCCAAGGTAATGCTGAGGGACAATCAGTACCATTTATAAAAATTTTCTTAAATATTTTTGATTGATAGGCCAACACACAAGCTCTATACCACGGCGGCAGACTTTGAACGTTCAGCCGGTAAATTCAGCCTCCACGAACTATCATACTCCAACTGGACGATGATGTTTAGCGAAGCTGCGAAGAGCTACAGGGTTCTTGCTGACGTGGGCAAGTTATGGGAAGATCTCCACTGGGTTCAGAGAAGCAGGTGGGGGA
Organism: Eurosta solidaginis; assembly: GCF_040869045.1. Taxonomy (NCBI): domain Eukaryota; kingdom Metazoa; phylum Arthropoda; class Insecta; order Diptera; family Tephritidae; genus Eurosta; species Eurosta solidaginis. The sequence goes on along the minus strand of NC_090320.1, from coordinate 118,124,005 downwards.
AGACTTTGATCTCTCTTGGTGCCCCCGTCACCACCAACACCATCTCCTAAACGGTTAAGCGCCAATTAAAAAATGTATCTTCCAACCGCGAGGAAAAGGACCAAAACAAACCAAAGAATACCTCCAAGATCATTTTTTCCGCAGTAGCGAGGACACTTGAGACTGCTGATCTCTTATAAAGTGAAGTTTCAGCATATTTAAGGCTTAAATACGTATCAACCAAGTGAAGAAGGATGAATGAAAAATCAATAGGGGTGGTCTCCAACATTCGCTTCTTAATTAGAAGAGGTTAAGAAGTAAGACCTTTTCTTTTTTCCCTTTGCAAAAATAGGAAGTGTTGAGGCATCCATTATATTGGTAACTAATTTTTTTGCCATATACATAAAAACCGATTTCAAAACTTTTCGAAATATTTTTTCACTTATTTCATAAGCGTTTTATTTTTTGACATTAAAAAAGTGAAATATTGTCAAACCAACAATTTTTTTTGTGTATACTTTAGTTTGACATTTCCACAGAGTTTAAGGGAGTGATTTAAAATTTTTTTTTAAAATCAAAAAACCATTATAGCCGCCAAGAAGAGTAAATGGTATTAACTGGTAATATTTTTATCATGAGTAAAACAACATTACAACAACCACATGAAAATCGCCAATTTCAACTGCAAATATCTACAGACAGAGATAAAATTTTTATTTTCCGCCTTCTGATTATTGTTGTCGAGGTCAATACGCGTCTTCTGACACCTCTCTCGATATTTTTGGAAGCGCATTAGCAGTGCCATGCTGTCGTATAGAATTACCCTTAATCCTTTGATTGAATTATTAACGTTGTTTAAAATATTTACATGTATCCAAAACACACACCTTGTATAAACACATACATTTTGAAACACGCTTTTAAAATAGAAATACTTACCGTTTGCTAAACCTTAATAATTTACTCCATATACATACGCATGTGCAATTAAATATAATTACATATTTAAAGTTTCCTGACTCCTAGCGGTTCAGGAGACAAAGATATGAGTCCGTTCGATTTATACCTTCTTACGATCATCTACGTATTTCCGTGGCTCGAGTTTTCCCCCATAATTACATTTATAAAATGTTTAATGTTATAAAATTTAAAGTATATTAAAATTAAATAGTGAAAAAAGAAGGTGTTTGGCTTGCATAAAAGGTTGGAGTGTACATAGAATTAACCCATTATATACCGAAAGTATACATGGTCCTTGGTGCCATTAAGTGAACAGTGACCTCTGAAGAAATGCTATGCGAAAAAAGGCTTATATTAAACAATAAATAAATATACTTACCTACAAAAAAAGTGCCAGAAAGTTAAACCGTCAAAGTGCGAAATAATTGAAAAATTAAAAAATTAAAAAAAGGAGAGTGACTTGTGTTGAAAAGGAGTATAAAAATACCGAATGCTTACTTACCTGTGGAAAATCCTAGGTATAAAGTGAATTTATAAAAAAAAAATTACAAAAACAGTAAATTACAAACCGGATACGGGCCGCGAAAACAAAAACTGTGAAAACAGAACTAAATAAATAAAATTTTGTGACAGGTAGAAAAGTCAAAAATATAATAAATTATACAAATATAAAAATACAAAAAAGAGATACAAGGTTACTTATAAAACACAGTGGTCAAATTTATTTCAAAAAGGAAAAAAAAACTATTTTTTATTAACACCACGAGCAGCAGATCCGCACAAGTGCTAACCCAACAACTCATTGCAGAATCAACGCAACAACAACATTTACATACATACATCAGGCCAGCAAACACAAGATATCAACAACACTCAGCAGGATGCCAAAGTGAGTACATTCTACACAAAATTGTATACGTATACTTTGCCTAAGTACAGCTTACGCTCTCCGCTCTAACGGTACATAAAACCGCCCATATACCCATAAAATCCGCAAATCTCCAATTCAAGCCCACAAAGTGGTACAGTACCACCCTTGCCTTTTATAGGCATTTCAATTAAATCCATCCGAAAGCGGTAAGTTTCTCTCAGAAGTTCCATAGCGGTTAACCCCAAGAAACTGTACTTATCCCCATACATAAATACGTATAATTTATCATCATACATACTCTCCCAAAATTATCTAACTCTCACCCAAAGTTAGTTGCTACCCAAAAATAAATAACCCGCTGCATTTTTCCGCAACATCGAAAAACCTTATATATTAATACATGTGTATAAAATTCGAATATAAACTCCTCCTATTAGTTTAAGAATTACCCAACTCTTCTAAATATAAAATTGGTTTATTTCTGACAAAAAAAAAAAAAATCGAATTAAATATTGGAGCACCCTAGTCTGATTTTAATACGAAAACTTCTATCCAATTTTCACTCGCACCAATTAGGTATATCGCCACCAACATATTATTGCACGCCATAGTGATCGAAACTCCACCCACACCTTCTCTGCTCATATTTCTTTTACATATACACACACATACTTGTACTTAGAAGCGCTAAGACAAGTAGTCCCCACCCTCATAAGCCAAAGCGCTCATTATCCACTTGCTTAAGCAAATCCCGCTATACAATCCAGTATAGTGGGCCTGAGCTTATAAAAAGGAAATATATTTACAGTGGGCTAAAACTGGTAAAATCTTAAGAATTTTTAAACTCAAATTTTAGAATGACGGACAAGCAGGAAAAATCCAAAACCCTATCGGTACCAGCAGGCAATACCCGGTCAAAATATCAGTCCTATGATGACGAATACACCAGGATCGAGAAAAAATTCATCTTCGCAATCAATAAATTAGGAAAATTTTGCGGAAAGTGGTGGGGGATAGCGGAGACGGACGACTCTGAAAGCAGTCTCAAGACGTATTTGGAGGAACTCAACAAACTTGTAGACGCGGTAGAAGCTGCATACGAAGCGGTACACCTGAGCAGAACAGAGGAAAAATGCAGGACGGCATGCGAGGAGATATACGACGGCACTCTCGATACAGCGATGCACACAAAGCTTCGGATCAACGAGTTGATTAGCACCCGCCAGCCTATTCAACAAACAGTAAACACCATACAACAGACCCATACCCCCTCTCAGCAACAACCCTGTCTAAAAGTCCACGCATGTGACACCGAAGTCTTCTACGGTGGATATGAAGACTGGCCGTCGTTCCGGGATATGTTTACTGCGGTCTACATAAATCACCCTAAATTGTCTCAGGCCCAGAAACTTTATCACCTCAGGGCAAAACCCCGGGGAAAATTATTAAAAAATACCCCCTTAATGACCAAAACTTCGAATTAGCATGGGGCCCCTAAGTGTCGCTACGAGAACCGCAGAATTCTGGTAGACAATCAATTAAAAACCCTTTTCAACATGCAAACAGTTTTTTCAAAAAATGGTGAAAGGATACAAGAGATTCAAACCACCACTAATAATTGTATCTCGACCCTGAATGCCGACCGATAACTGGGACCCCATCCTCGTATACTTATGTTCATCTAAACTCCCTGATGAAACCCTGGCACTGTGGGAACAATCACTCGACTATAGGAAGGAGCTACCGCTTTGGTCGGAGATGGACAACCTTCTCACGACAAGGTACGAAGTGGTAGAACGGCTTGGTACGTATAGGCCGAACAAACCCCGCAACACAAACTCTAGCTTCTCCCACAGATCTTCAACACCCCAAAACTCCTCGAACTTTAGGAGTAAGTACCAAGCGTTCCATGCAAACTATAAAAAACAACCCTCATGCAAGCTCTGCAATTCAAACCACTCGCTGATGAGTTGTGTAAAATTCAGAGCCCTCACTACTCAAGACCGGAGTAAATTTGTGAAAGAAAACAATTATTGCACAAATTGTCTAGCTTGCTCACACTTGGAGAAGGTGTAGTATCGCGTGGAATTCACCTCACTTCAAACACGCTTAACATTACAAATATACGTTCATCAACCCAGATAACTACCATGAGTTCATTCGCATTTGCCAAGTCGCCCAATATATTGATACCTTATACCAAACGGCTCAAGCGGGAATCATATTGACAATATGTAGGTCAATATAATAATTTTCTGACAAACCATTCCTCACTATTGAGTCATGCACCTTTAATATGTAAATATTAATGTAAGTATGTATAAACGTATAGGTTAAGAACTTTTGTATAAATAATAACGAATTTCGTCAATAAAGAACAATTAACAAATTGCTATCCAACGCTACTCATCAGCGTTCGCCAGCTAAATCATTTTTGTTTAAACATTTCTTTACATGGCGATCCTGCCAGTATAGATTTAAATTGGCAAAACTGCTAAAAAATCTAGCTAGAGGAAGATCCTACCTGTTCAGATCAAAATTGGCACAACTGCTTAAACGACCTGACTGGCCAGAGATCCTGCCCAGTGTTTTTTTTTAAGTTATAAAAAAAATTTTGTTAAAAAACGAAAAAGGAGCGATGTTAGCAGCAGCAGTATAGTCAAGAAATTAAGCAGCGTTTGCATGGCATAAAATACGGACATTGGTAACAATTTTGACTGGCAGCATGCGAGCATATATAGAGGTGGTATATAATAAGGAATAAATACTACATGGAAATTAACAATTTTGACTGGCTGCATGCGAGCATATATAGAGGTGGAATATAATAAGGAATAAATACTACAGGAAATTAACAACTATGACTGGCAGCATCGAGCATATAAAGAGGTGGAATATAATAAAGAATAAATATCACATGGAAATTAATAATTTTGACTGGAACCGAAATAAAACCCTCTGAAAATAAGACTGACAGCAAAAAACAAGACGGGCAGCAATAGAGAATAAGTATAAAAATTTAAAATCAATTGAGCGGCCTTAGTGACGCTTCACCATTGGCAAAAATAGATTTTTTTATAAATATGGTAGAATGAACAAATTTCTTTTTACAAAAAGTTTGATGTCAGCTTTTAAAATGACACAAACTAAACCGAAAAAAGCATAAAATCTAATTTTAGACAACACTCTGTAAAATAAATTTAAAAAAAATCAATTTCAATTTTAATAAAACTAGAAATGTCAAAAATATTTACTTTAAAAATAATTTTTTTGTAAATTAAAATACCTTACTGAAAAATTTTTTATGTTAAAATCTAAAGGAATTTTCTTTAAGAGAAAAAGGATGTTAACACTATCATTGAAAATGGCATAAAAATTAGTTTTAAAATATATCGTAAGTTGAAAAAAACAAATTTTTCCGTTAAGAACAAAAATTTTCTTAGACTTTAATAATGTTAACTAAACAAAAAAGTAAAATTAGACAAAAGAAAATAAAGGTGTACTTATCTATTAATTTGAAAAAATAAAATTAAAAAATTATTTTTTCTTAAGAAAAAAATTTTAAATATCTAAATTAGAAAGGAAAATACTAAAGTAAAACAAAATAACAATTTTAGAAATAAATTTTTAAAATACCTATTAATTAAATAAGGTAAATTTATTAAAAATTAATGAAGGACAAGAGTAAAATGGAATTAGAATAAAGATTAAAATTGAAGCTTAATTAGCAATTTTTTTTCTCCCAAGGAATCAGCAATAAATTTTTATTTTCTCTTGAATTTCCTCTTTCAATCGAAATGCCTTGGTGGACAAAAATAGCCCAAAGCATAATGAAACCTCTGAAGAGGAGAAAGTTGACAACAAATTGGTAAAATATGAGCCACAAGCCCAAGTGGACACAAAAACCACTCAAGACATCACAGATATTTGGCTAGGTGCTTTAATATGCACGATAGGGCTATTAATCATAGCGATAGCCACTATACTTAAAAACTATATGAAATTTAAATATATGCAATTGAATAACGTGCAACAGCGCGTCTGAAATTTTTTTTTCTCTACCCAAATTACCAAACCCAAAGCTGAGGAAGAGCAATAAACAATTCAAGTAAATCTCAATCAATAAATCTAAAAATGTCACAAGCGACAGTAAAGGCAGCCCTGCCTAAAGTGAATAGCAAATCAAAAATTTGCATAATCCCTCTGAATGCTCCTGACAAAAATGGTCATGAAGCAATAGGAAATTCTAGGACAGTGGAAATGGGCAAAAACTAAGAACAAGAAAAAATACAAAAATTTTAAAACCAGCCCATAACAACAAAAAAAAAAAAAAGAGAAAGAAGAAAAGTCACAAAGAGAACATATAAAAATATATGTGAAGCGCTATATAAATTTGCAGCAATAAGACATGTCGCGCTCCTAAAATGGTAGCGTAAGAAATAGAAGTAACCTGATTATAGATGATAAAATTGACTTAGGACAATTACTTATCAGGCTGTACACACGTTGTACAAATGCCGCCAATCCAGGACTTGAAATTTATAAGGAAAACACAGTTGTCCTGAGGGACAAATTGGTGAAAAATAATTGAACATTTACTAGAGTAGGCAATTTTAAAATAATAAAAGTAGGTACCCAAGTTCTCTAAGATCAAACAATTGCACAAACCCAAAAAGCTTGTGAAAGTGACAAATCCCGGTTAAAAACAAAAATAATTCTTCATAAAAGTCATGACGATTCTGTCTCGGTGGCCGCCGCAGAAATGGAATGACACACATAAGATCAAAAAAAAAAATAATAATAATGCTGGAAAATATCGAAAATATAACAAGAATATTTAAAGATATGAAAGATATGAAAAATGTTTGCATCCACTGTACCTTCCACCCATTAATAGAACTACTACAACTACTACCAATGCTACCCCTCTCTTCCGTCACCAACCCCCCAATTGTCTATGCAATTTATTACAGATTTACCTTATTTTGAATGAAAAAATGTCAAGAGAAAAAAATTTTCCTCTTTTTCTTCTTGAATAATATGCGGAATTAGTTTAAGAAAATAAAATAAATACAAACATTTATTGCCTGGGTCTCAATTAAGAAAACCTCATAATCCAAGAGGTCATAATTTTACATATTAGGAAAAATACTTTACTTTAACCCCCAATAGATATTAGTATGGGCTGCTTCAGTTAGGAAACCTCGATTTTAGAGAGGTCATAATTTCAGGAAAAATATTTTTTACTTTAACTCCGGTAGAATAAGAAACACCAATAAAAAAAAATATTTTTACTTCAACCCCCAGTAGATTAGAAAATAGTAATAGGAAAATACCAATATAAACAGAAAAAAATCTGCTATTAACTCACATAATTTAACCAAAAAAACAACAACAGTTTCAATAGCATTCCAATTTACCCGTCAATAAAAATGAAAACAAACAAAAAACAAAAATTCCATACCATGAATTCACAAACATGTAAACACATGCCGATTTTTAAGTGAGTCGACGCTCTTAAGGGTCGGCTGTGTAAAAAATTTCTCATCATAGTAAATATACAAAAAAAAAAAATAGCAAAAGCCAGCTTATTATGAAAAAGCGAGAATCAGCATAACGGGCACTGTATGTATACCAAATGCAAGCGAATAAAAACAACAAGAAAGCACATAAGCAAAAAGTTCACTACTTATAGTATAAAGTTACCATTACGACATAAATTCAAAAAAATTTTATTTGGTAGCACCAAGCAAGTTGACTGGGTCATTCAACGTAACTTGAAACAACACGGCACACTTATCATAGTGGCATTAGAGTGACCGTCTATAATTAAGCATAAAATTATATACGCTCACTTAAAAGGCCGATGGTGTAGTATCGCGTTGAATTCACCTCACTTCAAACACTCTTAACATTACAAATATACTGTAAAGAATTTACTGCAATTCCCCGTATTTGCAATCTTCGGCTAACGTTCGTATCGCTAAACTGTTGAATAAATAACTCCAATATTGAATAATGGAAAAATGGCCTTTATTAAAGTACTTCACAATAACACTTATACTTTGTAACTAGCTTGCTTAATAACCAAACTGACTGATAGCTTAAATGAAACTGGTCTCTCGCCTCCACTGCTGTCGCCCTTTTATACTGTCCGACCTCCTCGTTGCATATTTCCAGGCTTTTCTAATTCCAGAACTTACTAGTTAGTTATAAATTTCTCAGCTACAACTACAGATGTATAATTTTTATAGCTTCTCTCATACCCCATGCGCTTGTATGTGTGAGCGACACTTCCACAATTACAATTGCATACCTTTAGCAGCACCTCAGATAAGATATCTGCATGTGTCTGTGCGTTGCCTCTCCGCTGCGTGTACGTGTATGTGTAGACACAATGATTGAAATATTGATGTGAATTCACGTTACTGCCCAGCATCGGCTTAGAGATGGCAGTACCCCTTAGTGTTGCTAATATTCGTAACAATACGTTCATCGACCCAGATAACTACCATGAGTTCATTCGCATTTGCCAAGTCGCCCAATATATTGATACGTCATACCAAACGGCTCAAGTGGGAATCATATTGACAATATGTAGCTCAATATAATAATTTGCTGACAAACCATTCCTTACTATTGAGTCATGCACCTTTATACTAGGTTCAAACACACACCAAATTGGCAATTTATACTATTTGGGCAATTTATTACGCAATTTGTCATATAATAAATTGTAATAATAAATTGCCAATTTAAAAAAAATTGCGTAATAAATTGTTTCAAACTGCAAATGCAACATTGTAAAGTGTGTTTATTGAGTATATTTAAATGTCAGTTACGCATGGCTGAACTATATGGTTGGCTCATCTCATCAGCTGATTTTATGTCTTTCATTTCACTGGAGTAGGGATTGTAAAAAGAAGATGGCAAAATCAAAATGAAACCAAACCATTGAACACATTTTCTTACAACACACAAAAATTTCAAAGTTTTATGTTTTCATTCCATTTCATTCGCCTAATAATGTGCGTGTTCATTTTAACAGTCTGAACAAAGGTATGTTCTTGCTGTAGAGATGAGCCAACTAGCTATCAAATTACTATTGTGTAAGCTAAATCGAGTTGTATGAACAGCACTCAATTCAAATCGAAATTTCCTCAATTTATTTTTCTGTTTGAACATAGTATTAGTATGTATATATTAATGTAAGTATGTATATACGTATAGGTTAAGAACTTTTGTATAAATAATAATGAATTTCGTCAATAAAGAACAATTAACAAATTGCTATCCAACGCTACTCATCAGCGTTCGTCAGCTAAATCATTTTTGTTTAAACATTTCTTTACAAAGGATTGTGGTAATAATTTCATATGTGTGTATTGCCAAAAGCGGCATCACTCACTACTCCACTTCCAAACAAAACAGCAATCTCAAAACTCAGGACCGAGCCAGCAAAGGAGCAAAACGGATACCACACCCCAAACTGAAGACCCGGACAGGGCGTCGACCTCAAAGCAGGCCAGTCAAAAAAACATGACCTCAACTCACTTCGCAAATAGTAGCGAAACCACTCTTTTGCCAACAGCCATAGTCAGAGTGACAGCCAGCGGCAACTACCATAAAATACGTGCATTAATAGACCAGGGATTGGAAAAGACTTTTGCAGCTTCTCGAATATAGCAGCTTTTACAATTGCCAACAACCGAAACCTATTATAAAATATCGGGAATGGGGGATCGGTGGTTCAAAATTCCAACAAGATTTGCGAGATAAAATTGTGCTCGACGGATCTAAGGACCGAAATATAAACCCAAGTCATCTTATTACCCAAACTAAAGCACTTCCTACCAAGCGTCATAGTGACGAAAGTAAATTTGAGGGAAATCGCTACAGTGCCACTCGCTGACCAGAACTGTTTCAAGCCCTCAAAAATTGACACGGTGACAGGAAGTGATCTCACCCCTCAAATACTACTGCAAGGGCTGCAAGCCAATGTAAGTGGTTCTTTGAAAGCTCAAAATACCATATTTGGGTGGATTCTCAGCGGACCCATTAAAGAGCAAGTGAACTTGTTTTCTACCCAAGTACTGGAAAATCCCGATGACTCTCTAAGCACATTATTGCAGAAATTTTGGCAACAGGAAGAAATAACCTTCACCCAATATCAATCGGAAGAAGACCAATATTGTGAGGAACTCTACCGACAAACCACTGATCGACAAGAAGATGGTCGATATGTGGTAAAATTACCCTTCAAGAAGGAATTTCCCACCACTCTTGCTCTAGGACACTCGCGAGTTGCAGCACAGCAACAGAATTTAAGCGTCGAGCGATCTTTAGAAAAAACACCAGAGTTTAAGGAAAAATACTCAGAAGTTTTGGAGGAATAGATAACAATGGGTCATATGGAAGCAACCTCAGCACACGAAATCATCGAACACGGAAAGTATTCTTCATTCTATCTCCCCCACCACGCTGTCTTAAAACCCGACAGCAAAACAACGAAGGTACGCATTGTTTTCAATGCGTCAAAAACAACGCACTCAGGACACTCGTTAAACGATGTTTTGCATACCGGCACTGCCCTTCAAAACGACTTAATGCTAGTTGTTGAAGCAGACTAGTTTATAAATTAATACCTGAAAATGAAATGTAAATAAAATGAAATGTAATTAAATAATGAAGTTAAATAGAAATAATTATGTACTTACCTAAATACTTAAAATATAGTTACCTTATACTTACCTTATATTTTTCTATTACCTACCTTATACTTACCTTATAATTAATTTACACTAGCCTTATTTTCCCTTTTAATGATTTTAATTACTTACCAATTTACTTACCTTTTAGCACCACCCTAATGTAAGTAAATGCATGATTACAGTCTGCATTCAACTGTACCTATGTGCATGCGGTGTGTGTATACCTACTAACAAGCGCGGGTTGTCCACGCTCTCTTGTACATATACACACATACGTAGGCTCATAGGTACAGGCGAAGAACTTACCGCTTATTGGAATTGGAAGTTGACAAACTGTAAATTAGATTTAAGAAAATATTATAAAAAGAGGAAAATTAATTATTAAAGAGACAGTCAATTAGTAATCGACAACAGCGGTGTTTTTCTTGTGCGGATTTAATGCGACAGGCAATATTATAAAGTTTAATTTGTGCTCCCCCAAACATTATATAATAATATTACTAAAAAATCTTAGTAATTTTCATGGCGCCCGAAGCAGGGACATAGTGCAAATTAAAAAAAAAAATAATTTAAATACACTATTAAAATTGTGACAAGTGCAAGTGAGTGCTTAATTAAAAAACCAATAATTATTTGGTTTTGCCGGCTAATGGCCTAGTATTTAAACAAAGTGCAAAACATTAAATTAAAAACGTGCGTACAAAACAAATACTTAAACAAAACAATTAAATAAATATATATTTTTATGATAACTATATCAAAAAACAACAAATATTGAAATAATTTATTTTAACAATCAATTGCCTGTCGCGATCGCGTGTGCAAAAACAAAATACATACATAAATTAATAGTGCAGTGCAGTGGCTGAAAATAAACAAAAAAAGCTTAAAATTTTAAAAAGTTTAAAAGAGCTATTTGCGCAATAAACTGTACTGCACATACACACACATACGAAAATACTGCTGGTGATATCCAGTGCCGCCTGTACCCGATACCCCTCCTGATCAAATATTTGGCAACTTAAGGATTTCTGGACAGGAATGAAGTGCAGCTGTATACTCTGCAAAAAGGAAGTCGAATCTGGAAACGAACCAGTCCATAAAGAACAGGTACTGAGTGCGAACAATTAAAAGCTGTTGTGGTTGTTGGTTTTGTTAAATTGCTGCAAAGATCACCCAACAAGCTTTAATTTTTGGCATCTCTTGTATTCACTTTGAAATTTAATTGTTTATAAACAAATTTCATGAAACAAGATTTCGGGATTGTTTAGTGAAAAACTACCTCGTATAATTTCCGACAAGGCTCCGATTACCATTCTGTCAAATATTTTTCGAAAGCTATACAGCTTTAAGTGTTTGGTTAAATCGTTGACCATAATTTTGCTCACGGTTAGGCCCTTAAAAAACTTTCGACATCGCGTCTAGTTTTCCCAATTAAGGAATTATAAGCTTTTATCTCTTGATTTTCGCCTTTTTTCGATAGTTCTGGTGAAGTTTCAGCGATTTTTTTTTCGTTTTCGTATTGCCGCGTTGAAAACTTCCAAACTATAAATTTGTACAAAGTTACTGTACATAGTGAATCAAGATGAGTAAAAGTGAGAATCAGCTGGGCCAGGTGGAAGACGCCACTTCCTTAAAAAGACAAAGGACAACTTTAAAAAGAAGCATAGCTCGAATTAAAACGGGAATTCATAATCAGTCACTCTCATCAGATCCGTCGCAAGTTGAATGTCGACTCGAAATGCTGAATAGTTACAGCGAAAAGCTTCTAGCGTGCCAGTCCGAAATAGAAGAGATCGATGAAAATGATGACACTCGTGACAGCCTTGAAGATTTAATTGTTGGAACCAAGGCGATGTTAAAATCGATATTGTCAGAGAGCAACAAAACAAAAGATTCTGACACCTCCTTCACAGTGCCTCACAGCTCAAGACTTCTAAAAATGTCGCTGCCCAAGTTTCGAGGGCAGTATTCGGAGTTTGAAAATTTTATGAGTTTGTTTGAGAGCCTCGTTCATAATAACCCAGCGCTTTCAGACATTGAAAAATTCACACATTTAGTTTCGTGCTTGTCTGGTGAAGCGTTAGGAACGGTGAAGGCCCTCTAAATGACAGAAGAAAATTATCCGAAGGCGCTGGCAAGCCTGAAAAAGGTATATGACAATCATCATCATCATCATCATCCTCCTCAACTCCTATTGGAGCATAGGGCCTCGACCACCGACTTAAATCTTATTCTGTTAGGTGCAGTTCTTGTGATGTCATTCCACGTATATCCTGCGTCTTCGAGTTCTTTATCCACAGTTCTGCGCCAAGTTTTCGCAGGTGCACCAGGTCGTCGGCTTCCTTGTGGATTCCATCGCAATGCTTGTCTGGCTATATTTACTGGAGGTCTTCTGAGAGTGTGACCAATCCACGACCATTTACGCTTGGTTATTTCTGTGGTAGCCTTAGGTTGATTTGTTCTAGACCATAAGTCGTCATTTGAAATTCTTTCCGGCCATCGAATTTTCAGGATTCGGCGCAGACATTTATTAATAAAAACTTGTAGACGTTTCTGAATTGAAGTTGAGCTTTTCCACGTCTCGCAAGCATAAAACAGTACTGATTTAACATTCGAATTAAACAGTCGAAGCTTCGTTTTTAAAGATATTTGGCTGGACCTCCACACGTTTGCCAGTTGCCCAAATACCATTCTTGCTTTGTTTATGCGAGACTGAACGTCCTCATCTGCACCGCTCTTATTTGAGACAATACTACCAAGATAAACAACGGACTCTACACCTTCGATTTCATTTTCGTCAACCGTAAGCGTCAATGGCCTTGATGAAATACTATAGCCGCATCTTATGACTTTGGTTTTCGCTGTATTGATGCTTAGTCCGGCCTCCTTTGCATGTGTGTTGACAGCTTCTAAATTGTGTTGAAGGTCAGTACTTCTGTGGCTTAGCAGACAGACATCGTCTGCATATTCTAAATCCCCTAGCTGAGTGAAAGGCGTCCACTGTACACCGTGTCCACCATATTCTGCGTTCCTCATAATCTCGTCTAATGCCAAGATAAACAAGAGCGGGGAGAGTATGCATCCCTGTCGCACCCCGCTTTTAATTTCGAAGGGTTCTGAGAGGCGCCCATCGTGACTGACCCGGCACTTAAATTCGGCATACATTGCCTTTATAATGTTGATTATTTTATTGGGCATCCCTCGTTTTCGTAGTATTTCCCAAATATATTTCCTGTCGAGACTATCAAAAGCCTTTTTAAAGTCGATAAAAAGTAAATAAGCTGATGTTCTGTATTCACAGCATTGTTCAACAATGATTCGGACGGTATTTATTAGATCAACACAGGATCGGTTTTGTCTAAAGCCAAACTGATTTTCTCTTAGAGTTCCATACACCGCCTCTTCAATTCGGGACAGTAAGATCGTGGAGAACACTTTGCTAGGAATCGAGAGTAAGGTGATACCTCTGTAGTTGTTACAATCAGAGGTATCTCCCTTTTTTGCGACTTTTACAAGTATGCCTTCATTCCACTGACGAGGGTAGGATTCTTCTTCCCATACCTGACGGAAGATTGGAAGTAAGGTTTCAGCTGCGGTATCTGGATCTGCTATGAGGTATTCAGCATATATGTCATCAGTTCCTGGGGCCTTGCCCTTTTTTAAGGACTTGATTGCTGAAATTATTTCATTTTTCGTAGGGGGCGCGCTGTTTACCCCATTGAAGTGGGGTTGGCTGTTGTAGTTTGCAGCAATAGTGTTGGAATTTAAGGTCGCTTCACCTACAGGATTATTTAATACTTTCTTGAAGTGTTCCACCCATACACTCATTTGTTGTTCGCTTTCAGTAATAAGATTTCCGTTTAAGTCTTTTACTGGTTTTTGACCACTCCTGTATTTTCCGGTGAGTTCCCTACTAATCTCATAGAGTTCCCTCATATTATTTAATCTGGCTGCCGTTTCAGCTCGACTTGCTAATGTGTCAGCCCATTCCCTCTTGTCTTTTCTAGCAGACTTCTTAATTTGCTTGCATTTTTCTTTATACCTTGCAGCTAACTGCCTTGCTTCCTCCGTGTCATTGTTGTTCGTCCGTCTGAGAAGCGATTCTTTAATTTTCCGCCGCTGTTCAATAAGTGTCCACGTATTATTTGTTAGCCATACTTTCTTTGCTTTGTTTTTGTGTCCAAGGATACTGCTACCAAGTTCTTGGTAGATATTATTAACGTAGTCTAGCCTGTCACCTGTACTACCACTCATGCTTACCTGTTCAACACGTTCGCGTACTGCGGCATTAAAGGCATTTTGATATTCTTCATGCTTTAGTTTCTCAATATCAATTTTCTCGCTAATTTTTTGAAGGTTTTTCTGTACTGCGGCTACCTTAAATCTGAAACTACCAGCTACAAGGTAGTGATCGCTACCAATATCTGCTCCTCTTTTAACGCGCACATCTAGCAAGGATGACCTCCATCTGCTGTTTATTAGTACGTGATCCATTTGGTTATTAGTGCGTTGATCCGGAGACGTCCATGTTGTTTTGTGGACTAATTTATGTGGGAATAAGCTTCCACCGATCACCAGACCGTTTTCACAACAAAATTCTATAAGCCTACTACCATTGTCATTCCGGGTACCAGGGCTGTGTTTACCCATGTATATATCTAGACCATCATTGTCAGATCCAACTTTAGCATTAAAGTCGCCTAGAATAACACATATGTCCCCTTGATTAACGTGTGAGTTTACGCAGCTGTTGAGCGTATCGAAAAATTCGTTTTTGATTTCGTCATTTTGGCTTTCTGTTGGTCCATAAACATTGATGATGACTAGTTTCCTTGCTCTAGTGCGGAGTTTAAGTATAATAATTCTGGGGCTTATCGGCACCCATTCAATAATACTTTTCGCTATTGTATTTGTTATTAAAAAACCTACGCCGCTGGTGTGACTCTCTCCTTCATTTCGGCCCGAGTATAGGAACGTTGTTCCTTGGTCATTTATTCGGCCATATCCTGTCCATCTGCACTCTTGTATGGCTAATATGTCTATTTTGTATCGGTGCATTTCCCTCCGTAGCTGTTCAAGCTTACCACTCTCGTAGAGAGTTCGTACATTCCATGTACATATTTGTGTTTTATGCTTCATGCCGATTCTGTGATGTTTGTTACTTTCAGGAATATGATCTTGGTCGGTCGTTTCAGTTTCATTCATCCTAATATTAAAGCGTGAATTTGGCACCTCCACATCCGATGTGCCAGCTGCCGAAGCAGAGGGATTGTGTCGCAAATGCTGGTTACCCCGTGGAGAATAGTTTCCGTTATCGTTTTGATCCATGCTAGAATATTATTTAAATTTCAATCAGCGAGTGATGAGTTCACAGATTGCTCGAAGCAGGCCGCTCCTTACATGGAGAACAGACGCCCACCTGCCGGCTACTCGGCTCCCAAAGAGGCGACAGGATTTTTTTTTTTTGTACTTTGGTTTATTAACGAAGTGTCCTTCTTCGGCCTGTGTGGTCCGCGGGAGATATTTGATTTCTCTCCTACCACCCATATCTGGGAGGCATTCCCCTATCCGCCACCTGGGGACGCGCCCTCTAGGGATTTCAGGCTCCCCCGAAGGTATATGACAATAAATGTCTTATATTTTCGAACACAGTTTCGAAACTGTTTGAGCTTCCGAAAATCCAAAAGCCATCGTCGCTTTCGCTGCGGTCTATGATCGACACCGTATCAGCTGTCTTTGACTCCCTGTTGTCTTTGGGTGATGATAAAAATATTTCCAATGCGATGTTGATACATTTAGTAATGTCGAAGGTTGATCCCACGACGCGGTCTAAGTGGGAGGAGCAACTTTATTACTACAAGCTTCCGCTGTGGAGTGAGTGCGAAGCGACTCTCAATAAGAGATACCAGCACCTCTCCTCTGAAGAAGCGTCGACATTATCAAAGTCGCACGACATCCAAAGGAGAACCAACAAGAGTGCTGAAAAGCCATAGTCATCCTTTGTGGCTGCGAAAGCTAAGCCAACTACTTGTTTCCACTGCAACTCCAAGGACCACTTCTTAACCAACTGCCCTAAATTCAAAACTCTCTCTCCTCAGCAGAGATTCGATTTCGCGAAATTGGTCCCATTGTGTATAAATTGCTTGCGCAAGGGACATACGGTTTCTAAATGCCGACTAGAACGGTGTCGAGTATGTAACCGGTCACATCACACTGTGTTACACCAATACCCGATATCGTTCGAAACAACACCACAATCTTCGACCTCACAAGCTATGCACACAGTGAGCGTGTCTGATCGCGTTATGTTAGCAACAGCAGTGGTCAAGCTGAAAACTTGCTCCGGTGATTATGTGTCAGCTCGTGCGTTACTTGACTCAGGGTCACAAGTAAATTTCATTACTGAAGAGCTGGCACAAAGGCTGCGAATTCGGCGAGAGAAGGCAACATTAAATGTCATCGGGATTGGTAATGCATCCCAAAAGGTTCGGTCCAAAGTTAGTGCAGTCATAAAATCCCGAGTTAACAATTTCGAGTTTCTCGCAGATTTTAGGGTAATGGGAGCAATTTCGGCAAATCACCCAGATCGGGCTGTTAACACCACAGGTTGGAAAATTCCAGCTGATATTGAATTAGCCGATCCTGGGTTCTATAAATCCTCAAAAATCGATATTTTGTTGGGGGCCGAAACATTTTTCGATCTTTTGTCGGATGGTTAGATTAAAACTGACGCAAGGTTTCCGACGCTTCAAAAAACACTTTTGGGTTTGGTTATTTCAGGCAAATACGTCTCCCACCAAAGTGAACACTCCGAAGTTAGCAGTGCGTTATGCAAAGCCGAAGATGATTCCGAAGCAATTGATGAAATTGTCCAAAGATTCTGGGCAATGGAAGAAATCCCTTCGGAATCACAGGCTACAAAGTTTACCGCCGAACAAATGAAATGCGAAGACTACTTCGTTAAGACTACTGAAGTCTCACCGTCGGGACGGCTTCAAGTAAGATTGCCGTTCAAAACTAACCAAAATGCGTTGGGTCAGTCATTTGAAACCGCAGCTCGGCGGTTTCAGGCGCTGGAGAGACGTTCGTTGAAATATCCAGAACTTCGTCAAATGTATCTGGACTTCATGGAAGAGTACTTGGCATTGGGCCACATGAGCCCCACTGATAACAAAATCCCGAAAGAAGCCTACTATTTCATTCCGCATCAGTGTGTCTTAAGACCACAAAGTACGTCGACGAAGCTCCGCGTTGTTTTCGATGCGTCGAGTCGGACGTCAACACAAATTGCGTTGAACGACATTTTGATTATTGGACCGAACATTCAAGAAGAACTTTTTTCGACGCTACTTCGTTTTCGAATGCATAAGTATGCTACTACGGCGGACATCACTAAGATGTATCGCCAAGTTCTCGTAAATGAAAATGAAAGAAATTTTCAATTAATAGTGTGGAGAAAGCATCAATCCGAGCCTCTGCAAATTTTTCGTTTAAACACCGTTACCTATGGCACTGCGCCAGCTCCATTTCTCACAACACGGTGTTTGCAGATGCTAAGTGATATGAATGCCAAGGTAATACGTACCGATTTTTACGTTGATGATCTGTTAACCGGATCTGAAAATTTTGAATCCCTCGACAGAATTCGCTGTGAGGTAACTGACGTCTTAAATTCGGCAGGATTCCAGTTAGCTAAGTGGTTCTCCAACCACCCAAGTTTTTTCGATAGTAAGAGTCTTGAAAAATCGTTAAGTTTCAACGATTCAGACTCCACTAAAACGCTGGGAATTCACTGGTCGCCAAAAGACGACTTATTTCGGTTTAGATTGTATGATACATTTGATGAGTTACGAGCTACAAAACGAAATATTTTATCGGTATCTGCCCGACTCTTTGATCCTCTTGGTTTGTTGGCCCCACTAGTGACCTCAGCTAAAATCTTATTGCAAGAGCTGTGAATTAAGAAACTAGATTGGGATGAGTCGATTCCGTTGTATCTCAACAGCAGTTGGCAGAATTTTAAAGCGAATTTGTTGCAGTTGTGTCAATCAGCATTCCTCGGTTTGTTTATACTGAGTCAAGTGCTAATTGTCAAATACATGGCTTCGCCGACGCCTCAATAAGGGCGTATGGTTGTTGTATTTATATTCGAAGCCAATTCGCTAACGACGTTAAATGCATTCTGCTAACTGCAAAATCCAGGGTTGCTCCGCTGAAGACTAAGTCTCTTCCTCGTTTAGAGCTCCTGGCAGCGCATCTTTTGGCCAAGTTATCGTCCCGCATTGCACCAATGTTCAATCGACCTATTGACAGCATAACATTCTGGACACACTCCGAAATAGTTTTGCATTGGATAAAAACACATCCATCAACGTTGCAAACTTTCGTTGCAAATAGAGTGTCCGAGATTCAAGAGTTGACTCAAAGTGCTTCGTGGCGGCATGTGCCAACTAAACAAAATCCTGCGGATCAAGTGTCTCGGGGTTGTAGCGTGGATGAAATACAGAACTCGATATGGTTTTCTGGCCCACGGTTCCTCTTAGAAGACCCCGCAAGTTGGCCAACAAATACCCATTTCGAATTAACGTCTGAAGAACAAGCACTGGAAAAATGCCAGCGCCTTAGTAGCAGTAAGTGACGAGCGTAATCTACTCGTAACTGTGATTGAAAAATATTCCTCACAAAAAAAATTATTACGAGTTTTTGCCTATGTTCTGCGATGGGTCTTAAAGGTGAGAAATCAATCCACCAAGTATGATCCAACACCATCGGCACAAGAGTTGCAATTAAGCTTCTTAAAAATTGTTCAAATAGTCCAAGGTGATGAATATAGCCAAGAAATAACAAAATTGTCAAAAAACCTTCCACTACCGTCGAGCTTGCAAAAGTTGAATCCATTTTTGCATGAGTATTCAGAAAAGTCCTTGTCGTTGAAATTGTTACGAGTAGGCGGTCGTTTATTACTCTCCGGCGAACATAGTATACAGTCCACTATAGACTCGCTTCACCAAGTTATCGAAGCGCTAACATCAGCTTGTTTTCCGCTTAAGAAAATAACGGCAAACCACCATGAAATATTGTAATGTATCCCAAAATCTGACCTCCTTGATGAAGATTTTCTAAAATTTCATGACGCTAGCTCAACAAAGACCCTCGGCATAAAATGGAATACCATAACCGACTCCTTTTCCTATACATATGACTCTGCCTAGCAGCAAACTCCAATACAAAGCGACAAATTTTGTCAGCGGTCGCGAAATTGTTTGACCCGGCAGGGTGGCTATCGCCAATAATGATAATGGCTAAAAATCTCCTCCAAGAACTCTGGCTAGAGGGAACAGACTGGGATGAAGAGGCTAAACTTTACGCGTTCCAGAAGTGGAACAGCTTTCGCGAAAATCTCTCCGCGATAAGTGAAATACAAATACCCCGATGGGTCGAATTTTCTCCATAAAAACCTTTCAGTTGCACGGATTCTCAGATGCTTCCGAGAAGGCGTTTTGCGCTTGCATTTATCTCCGAGTGCAGAACAGCGACACAACATTCTCTACTCATCTTCTCGTGGCAAAAAGCAAGGTCGCTCCTTTAAAAACAGTAAGCCTGCCCTATCTAGAACTCTTTGGAGTGGTACTGCTCACAAAACTGGTAAAACAAATTCGCTCCCACTTTAATCTGACCCCGCATGAGCTCTTTCTCTGGTTCGATTCCGCTACTGTATTGGCGTGTTTGGAAAGCCACCTTTTGTGCAATTTAAACATTCAGTCTGTGTGTTCATATATCATAGATTTTCACAAAACTTTGTGATAACTGCATACCTTTTTGTTAGTAGCTGCTATTAGCAAGTCATTGTGTGCCCTTTTTGCTTTCTGTTGTGTTCGCTGCTAGCTATACGCTGTCATGCAATTTGCATCCAGTGCTCCAAAATAACTCTCGCCCATATTTTTTGAACAGCTGTTCAATTTATCCTATACTTATAGGTTCTTTTGCCTATTTTTCTTTTGGGTTTGTTTAACTTTGCAATTATGTTGGATTGCTGTGTCAAGAAGTGCACCAATCAAAAGAATATTTCCCGTGGTGATACTTATGTTTGTTTTTGGCTCTGTGATAATATGGCTCATGTTATCTGTGCCGGTTTCTCTCACATAGATGGTCGGGTGGTTGACCTAATATCCAGCAAAATTGGACTGAACTGGACATGTCATGATTGTCGTTCCGTAGAAAATGACATGCGAGCTTTTATGAGGCAAACTCAGAAAGAGTTCAACAACATTTTTATTGGGTTTCGTGACCTTAACGAAAGATTCAAAACGATGGAGGCTCACTTTAAAAAATTTAAATTGATATCTGAATCCCCAAAACGTAAGAAATGTATGCCCAACGATGACTCCAACATGTCTTCGAGTCAGGGGCAAAGCTGTCCTCCTACGAATGTCCCTTCAACCGCGTTGACTGATACTAAAAGGCTTACCAAAGACGTTATGAACAATGCAGCTCAGGAATCTCCACAAGAATCTCCCAAGGCTGTGTCGAGACTTCCAGTGAGACGATCTCTGGCAAATTAAACGATGCACGAACTAATAGTGGTACCTTTGCGGCTGTTTGTTCTACGTCACCAATGTTGATTTCGCTGGACTCCCCAATTCATCCTACACCTCCACCGGTATAATAAGCTCCAACAATAACAGTTACCGATACTGGGGTTGTTGCTGGCGATACCAGTGTACCTGAAAAAAATAGTACTTCTTTGACGGGCTCGATAACGAACGCTAAGTCAAGCAATGCGTTTTCTGTCAACTGTTCTATAACGGCCGCACCTTCCCAGCTCTCTAGTGCGCTATCCGCTACTCCTTTGCAGGTGACTGCCGTGCCACCTCATAGGGCTGTATTTGTGTCCCGATTACACGCCTCGCTTACCGTAAGTGATATTGCTCATTACGTTTGCTCTAAACTTGGGGTTGCACCCACTAGTAATATCAACGTGTATAAATTTAACTTTAAATATGAGAGAGACATCTCCTCATTTAAAATATCCCTTTCAGATGAATATTTCGATAAGGTACTTGATTCCTCTTTTGGCCTAAGCATACTGTGGTTCACTTGTACTTGAGTTGTTGTAAGGCCCAATTTTTTAGAAATCCAAAAAAGTTTTACAGTTTCGTAAATTCAAAGCGGAAAACTTCTGGGTATCCTTCCTCATTAACCTTTGGAGGTAAGAAAGCTTGCACTGATGACGACGTTGCTGAACTATTTTCTGAGTTCTTTAAGTCCAAGTATTCATCCAGTGGTTTTCATTCCGGTCAATATCCCTATCGCTTAGATAGCTCGAATTCCATTAGGAATCCTGCCATTGATGGTGATATTGTTGTTCAGAGTCTTCAATCTTTGAAGCCCACCTTTTCTCCGGGACCGGACGGTGTTCCTAGTTGCGTGCTTAAGTACTGCGCCGAAAACATGTATGAGCCTATTTTAAAATTATTTGAGCTATCTCTGGGATCTGCGTCATTCCCGGCACTTTGGAAACAGTCTTTTATTATACCCCTGCATAAAAAAGGTAGTAGGTCAAAAGTTGAAAACTACAGGGGTATTGCTAAACTTTCAGTCATTCCTAGTCTTTGAACAGATTGTTACCAGTCAACTCCAATATCAGTGTTCTAGTCTTTTATCTCCATGCCAACACGGTTCTATTCGTCAAAGGTCAACCACTACAAATTTGCTTGTATTCACCTCTATAGTTATGGAAGGATTTTTAGCGAACAAGCAAACGGATGTCATCTACACGGACTTCAGCAAAGCATTTGATACCGTCAACCACGAGTTACTTATTCATAAGCTTGATTTACTGGGCTTTCCGTTTCACCTATTAATGTGGCTGAAAAGCTATCTTTCTAACCGGACCCAAAAAGTCCTGTTCAAGTGCAATCTGTCGGAATCGTTCGGAGTTTCCTCCGGCGTACCCCAGGGAAGTCATCTAGGCCCTTTGCTCCTTGCCCTTTTCATTAATGACTTGCCACAGACAAGATTATATTCCCATACTATAATGTATGCGGATGATGTAAAACTTTGCTACACTTACTGTCCTACCGATTTGAGTTCCTTGGATCTTCTTCAGGCTGACTTGGACTCGTTCCAATGTTGGTGCACAACAAATTTATTAGCTTTAAATTGCTCTAAATGTAAGCATATGACATTTCACCGAGTGAAGCCAGCATTGAAATCTTATGTAATAGATGGTACGCCTTTGGAGCGTATATCTATTGCAAATGATCTAGGTGTCCTTTTTGATCCCAAATTGAATTTTAACATGCATATTTCATCTATAGCCAACAAAGCGTTGGGTTTACTTGGATTTGTCAAAAGATGGGCTAAAGAGTTCGATGATCCGTACCTCACTAAGGTTCTTTACACATCGCTGGTTCGTTCAATACTCGAGTATTGCTCATGCGTTTGGTCCCCTGTTTCTCAATGCATATAATGCGTCTTGAGTCAGTTCAAAAGCAATTTTTGATATTTGCATTGCGCGGTCTTAATTGGGACTCAAGTCTCCACCTTCCTCCATACAGAAGTAGACTTCTTCTTATTAACTTACCCACTCTGGAAAATTGGAGAATATTACTGGGGGTATTGTTCATCCATAAGCTCATTATTGGAGAAATTGATTCTGCGGACCTTCTCAGCCGCTTGTTTTTTGCGGTTCCCCCTAGAGTATCCAGACACTACGTTCCTTTCTATTTACCCCTTTGTCGACGAAACTTTGCTAAAAATAATCCTCTTCTTATCTGGTGCGCGCACTACAATGACTTTTATAGCTGTATCAGTCTACAAGCTAATTTAATTTGCCGGCATTTTATTCCTTCCATAAAAAACAGGAACTATCTCGCTTAGGATGGAGGAACATTTGTCAACATGTATCATTAAGAAGGAACAAGACAGTACTGTGTTGATTGGAATCTGGAGCATTCCAACAACGTAAAAAACATGCTTT
The DNA here is from genome assembly GCF_040869045.1 of Eurosta solidaginis. Taxonomy (NCBI): domain Eukaryota; kingdom Metazoa; phylum Arthropoda; class Insecta; order Diptera; family Tephritidae; genus Eurosta; species Eurosta solidaginis. The sequence goes on along the minus strand of NC_090320.1, from coordinate 118,100,499 downwards.
TTCATGAGTCACTGACCAGAATCGTATGCATTCCGGCAGTATAATCTTATGGGTCAGGCATCGAGCTGATTGGAATCCGGTGCATTCCAACAACACAGGTCATGTTACTTTTTTATGCCTTGTGATGGCGTATCCTCATTATACTACTTTTAGCACTGCCGGATTCCCATGACATCCTGATTGGAATCTTGTTGCATTCCAAGAGGAAGATTGGAATCCACTGCATTCCGAAATCATGCTGAGCGGAATCTGATGCATTCCGCCAGTATAAGATTTCGGCATAAGATCTTATTTCTGCTCATATTTCTTATTATTATTATATTCTGAAATTAAAGAGTAATGTTCATTAATATATCTTTGTTTGTAATATAACATTGTTGAAATCTCGATATATCTTAAATTTTATCTTTTGAGTTGTATATTTATATATCTTTTATATTATGCAGTCGACCATAGTTTGTCGTCGACTTTAAATAATAAATAAATAAAATAAAAAATAAAATAAAAATATATGGAAGGCCTATGTCGCAAATCGGACGTCGCAAATCCTCCAGAACGCTAGTAACGCTACTTGGCGTCATGTACCCGGCGGAGATAACCCAGCAGATCTTGGAACTCGGGGATGCAAACCACTAGAACTCGCCAATTGCGCTCAGTGGTGGAACGGCCCAAAGTGGCTGTCGAAAGCTTCCACCTCCTGACCCAAATTAGCGACCCCAACTACCACTCCCCCGGAACAAAAGCGTATTCAAGCCTTTCACACAGTAGAAACCCCTGATCCGCTGGAACGGTTTTCGACCTTTGCAAGAGCTCCACGAGTCGTTGCGTATATATATCGCTTTATTCATCGAGCAAAAGGACTTGACTTCGACTTCATCACGCATGGTATCCATACCTTAACTTTTGGTACCGTGGGGATTTGCGCTTTATCCACCACCTCAAACCGCGCGTTCGTGCCTTGCCTTTGGAGGTTTGGACCCACTTTCTCCAGCCACCGCAAGCTCGCGATGTTGTCGCACGCTATCATTTTCACACCATTATGCTGCCCAAACAAGGCGGGTCGTACGACCACCTGCCCGACAAGGCGGGCTCAGCGGTCCAGGTTTATATACGGGGAAAGAACCGTCCGCCACAGGAGCGCCCCTTACTGTGGTAAGGCCATCAATACTTCCCGAGGTGGCCCGGTATCGGGAAGGCTCCGTTCGAATACAGCCGAATTTATCCCCTGGCTGCAAATCGTCCAATAGGCACCGTCCGCATAACACCCTGGAATAGGGGGTTGGCAGTTCTTGGTCACCGATATCCCGCCGCCCTCCTATGAGGCGAAACGGCGTAGATGCCACTCCTAAACAGCTCCGCCTCATAGTCGGGCGCTATGGAGTTCGGCTAAGCCCTCACACTAACGACAAGGTGCCTACCCTAGTAAGGGACCCCTTGTCTAGAGTATTACCAAATTTCTATATTTTGTGTTCGAATTTTGTTATAAAATTCCCTCAATGTGCTTACAAGTTGCTGTCGGGCTTCATTATGGATAGGTAGAGTTTAACCTGTTACAGTACCCAGATTGAAGTTTAGCTAGATTAACGCGCATTTCCCTAGGGAGAGTGAGTTCCTCCTCTGCTAGTTCTGGGAATTTTTCTTTGAGTACCGGATTTGCCGGGCAATTCCTGGCATAGATGTCCGACGCCTGTTTGTGGATATCACTGAGGACCTGTTTGAACCCGACCCGATTGAGTACCAAACATAGCCCTTAAAGTCGCGATCAGAACTAGGACGGGGTTATTTACTGATCTTTTTAATGCCTGTATGGAAGAAGGCGTGTTCCCTCGCCCGTGGAAACGACAAAGACTTGTGCTCTTCCTGAAACGTGGTAAACAGCCGGAGCAACATTCCTCATACGGGTAACTCTATATGCTGGATTCCCTAGGAAATTTTTCGAGCGTATAATTAGCGAGCGCCTACAGCTGACTCTAGAAAACTCAGGTGGCTTATCAAATAATTAATATGGATTTCGCAAATCAAGATCCACCGTAGATGCAATGCAAACAGTCGTCAATATAGCTACAGAAGCTATCTCTGGAGGCCAAACTAAAAGGAATTTCTGTGCACTAATTACGTTGGACATCAAGAATGCTTTTAACATTGCGAACTGGATGCAGATAATGTCAGCGCTGCGAAGCTGCGGCACATCAGCTTACTTACGCAGAATCATAGGTAGCTATTTTAAAGACAGAGTACTTCTTTTTGACATGGATCAAGGAGCAAAAGAGTACAACGTCACTGGAGGCGTCCAACAGGGATCTGTTGTCAGTCCAACGCTTTGGAATGCAATGTATGACGGGGTGCTAAATATTGATCTACCAGAAAACACGCAAATTGTAGGATATACTGATGATATTCCAGCGGTAGTAATGACCAAGAAACTGGACCTTGAAGGATTACGTAATGCCGTAGGAAGGATAAAGGAATGGCTGACAAATACGGGGCTGGATTTGGCTAGCCAAAAGACAGAAGTGGCATTAGTAAGCCCCAAGAGGTCGACGAACGAGTTAGCCTTAACTGTTGGGGAACATCAAATCACTTCAAAGGATTATCTAAAATACTTAGGAGTGCACGTTGACTCTAAGTTGACTTTCAAAGAGCACTTCAGAGCGGTGGGAGAGAAGATTACCAAAGTTGATGGAGCACTTATGCGAATAATGCCTAAGATTAGTGGTCCGAGCGAAGCTACCCGTTAGCTATTGTCCACAGTAACCAGCTCGATAATACTATACGCAGCACCAGTGTGGTGCGGATCTAAATAGACCCATCAAAAAGAAATGTAGGCTATTTGTGGTATTATAATTTATGGTAATAGTCTAGTTGAGGGGTCGACTGCTAATACGCTACCAAAAATATCGAGAGAGGTGTCAAACGACGCGTATTAATCTCGAGAACAATAATCCGATGGCGGAAAAGAAAAATTTTATCTCTGTCCGGAGATATTTGCATTTGAAGTTGGCGATTTCCATGTGGTTTTGTTTGCATAGATTAGTCATAAATGATTGTCATACTAATAAAGTAAACAGTCAAGTGTAAATTATGTTGATCCGTTTGTTTATGATAATTGCAACCAAACGTATTTTAAAATCTTTGTCGATTAACGAAAAATATAAACTGATCAAAGAAGTGTAAAATGGGTCAAAGAAAAATGAAGCTGCTGCAAAATATGGTATTCCGGCCAGCGCTGTATCCACGCTTTTAAAAAATAGGAAATCCATTATCATGTCAGTTGAATGTGGAACTCCTCTCCGAGTACTAAAAGGATTAAAATTCCAAAATTTGAAAATGTCGACAAAGCAACCCTCGATTGGTTCACAGCAGCTAGAGAGTCAAACATGCCTATATCTGGATCAATATTAAAGGAAAAGGCAAGGGAATTTGCTAAGCGTTTCGGCGATGATCATTTTAGGGCAAGCACAGTTTGGCTTGATAAATGGAAGAAAAGGTATTGAACAAAACGTTTAATTGATGAAACAAATAATAAAACACGTAATTTGTGAACTTCATTTTAGACATGGTGTAGGTTATAAAAAAGCGTGTGGTGAACCAAATTCTGTGAGTGAAGTAGACTGTGAAAAATGGAAAAAGGACGTTTTACCTAATTTATTGCAAAATTACTGTGAACGGGACGTATTTAATGCTGTTGAAACATGCTTGTTTTTCAAATGCTTTCCTGATAAAGCCTTAACTTTCAAAATCCGGCAGTGCCACGGAGGCAAAAATAGCAAGCAACGGGTTACGCTAATGTTGGCTGCTAATATGGATGGTTCTGAAAAACTTAAATTTCTATTGATTGGAAAAAGTGGCTTCCCGTAGATTACAAAGCAAACACCAAGGCTTGGATGACAGGTCAATTTTTTGAAGATGGGATTCTAAAATTGGATAAGAACTTTAAAAGTTGCGGCCGATAACTTTTATTATATATTGATAACTGTCCAACACATCCGATAGAAGTACAAAACAAACTAAAAGCTATTGAATTGGCGTTTTTTCCACCGAATATGACCGCTAAATTGCGACCCCTTGATCGGGGAACTGGTGGTAGTAGACTGGTGAAAGAAGCACTTAAACGCATAGATACAAGCAAAAAGCAGGATATTACACTCCTGGATTGCGTTAATTATGTAACTAAAGCTTGGAATATTGATGTCAGTAGTCAAACAATAGCGAATTATTTCAAAAAAGCCGGATTTGGTCAATATTCTGAATGGGAAGAGGAAGATGACATTCCACTAATTTTTTTTAACCATATTGATGATAATCACAATCTTACTGAAGCTGATTTCGAAGCTTGGCTTACAGAAAACCAAGTAACATGCACTGCTACTGTTCAAGATTACATGGAAGCAGATGAAGAGCTTTGCACAAATGGGTTTCCTACAGATGATATTGTGGAACGTTACTTTCCTGAATCAGAGGATCCAATCTTAAGCTGAACGGAGAGTGAGGACGAAGCTTCGGAGGAAGACACTATTCATCAGCCTTCCAGAATTGATGTCGACAATTATTTCCGAACATTGAGTTTATATTTGCAAACAAATGACTCTACAACCAATGAGCATTATAAAGCTTTGAACATATTAGAGTCCTTTTTCATTGAAAATAACAAAAAAAAAGTAAATTTTCAGTCACTAATTTCAGAATATTTTACAGCATTGTAAATGGTTTTTTATATCTTTCTGTAAAATACTTTTTAAAATAAAAAATATGTACATTTTCATCATTTAGTACAAGCATGCTTCATAAAGGGTTTGTTTTTATCAAAAAAAAAAAAATGGTTCTATAACTCGAAGTCTCCGTAAGTCGAAGTTTTGTTTGGGATTATAGTAATTCGAGTTAGGGAAGTTCGACTGTATTACAAAAGTTCACTTTACGTGTGCAACCGGGTCTAAGATCAAAAGAAAAAAGGGAAGATGGAGGGAATTTTCAGCGATCTTACATAAGTATCGGATCCTTGCGTTATCGATAACGTTTCAATCGACCAGTGTTGCGGTTTGAACTAATGAAAGAAGATTTCTTCTTGGCTATCTGATAGTCACCACACTACCCACCGGCTAGTTATTCGAATAACGATACCGAAAAGGGATTCGGACTTGACGTCCTGATGATGCATATTTGACAGCCACTGCGTCTTTTCCGTTGTAATTGTCTTCACTTTGTGGAGCCGGAGTTTTGGACGTCGCGGACTCAATCTGTGGACCTTGTACTGTGAGCGTCGTATCCTCGATATCGCTATCGTTCAAAATATATGCCGCTTTTAATCGATCGATAGAGATTTTCGCTTCTCTCTGTGGGATTCGTATTACAAAGTATTTTTCGTTTTTCGATATAACCTCGTACGGTCCTTCGTAGTTTGGCTCCAATGGTTTGCGAACTCAATCAATTCGTACAAAAACATCAATCATATACAATCTTTTAGCGCTGGTTGTACATAAGCTGAAACTTCTCCGTGTCGAACTGGTTTTGTTGTTGGCAGGTCCCTCATTGCTTTTCTTAAAACTTCGATGAAATCTGCTTCTGTAAGTTGATTTTTTCTCTCGTGTAGGAACTCCCCTGATATTCGTAACTGTGTACCATAAAGCATTTCTGTGGGGCTGGCGCCGATATCCGTCTTCACGGAAGTACGCATTCCAAGAAGGATGAGAGGTAAAGCAAAGCTCCAGTTCCTGGTAGGGCAACACTTAATTGAAGATATAAGTGTGCGGTGCCAGCGTTCAATAAGCCCATTCGACTGGGGGTGGTATGGTGTAGTACGAAAATGTTGTACGCCCAGGATTCTCTTTAAAGATCTGAATACCCCTGATTCGAACTGGCGCCTTAAGTCGGTGGAAATCTTCAGTGGTATGCTATACTCTGATATCCAACCACTATTCAGCGCATTAACTACGCTCTCTGCTGTATTGTCAAGTAGAGGTACTGCCGCAGGCCATCTCGAAAATCTATCTATACAAGTAAGACAGTAGCGGAACCCGTTGGAAGTTGGTAGTTGTCCAATGATGTCAATATTAATGTGCTGAAATCTATCATACAGGTTCGCGTAACTTCCTAGCGATGAATTTGTGTGTCGTAGTATCTTCGCTCTCTGACACGGAATACATCCGCGAACAATTTTAGCAACTTGAACGGCCATTCGAGGCCAAATGTATCGCTCCGCTACTAACCTCTTCGTTGTTTTTATCCCAGGGTGAGACAAATTGTGTAGCTTATGAACCAACTTTAACCGAAAGCTGTTCGGTACGTAAGGTCGCACTCTTCCGTTGGAGACGTCGCAGAAAAGTTTTTCTTGTGAGCCTGGAGTTAGACTTTTTTTTAACGAAATTGAACTATTCTCACCTGAACTAAGAAGGTCTTGAAGTTGTTGATCGCTCGCTTGCGCTACCGCCATAGCATCAAAATCGATGGCGTCGCTCTGTATTGTGCTAATTCTGGAGAGCAAATCGGCTATGTTATTGTCACGTCCAGGAAAGTTACGAATATCTGTAGTGAATTGACTAATTATGCCAATTTGACGTGCTCTTCGTGGGGGTGCCTTTTCGCTGCTTTGACGGAACCCAAAAATGAGAGGTTTATGGTCGGTATACAATATGAATTCCCTTCCTTCGAGAGCATATTTGAAATGGAGTACATCTTGGTATACAGCGGTGAGCTCTCTATCGTACGCACTATATTTTTCTGCGCCGTTGTCAGCTTCTTTGAATAGAAACCCAAAGGTTGAACTTGCCCATCCACAATTTGATGCAGCACAGCTCCTACTGCGTCGTCTGATGCGTCCACTGTCAAGGTTAGTTTGGAATTCGGTGCCATATAGCTAATTAATGTTGCGTTCGCCAAGCCATCTTTACACGCGATGAAGGCTACCCTGGTTTCCGTTGACTAAGTAATAGTAGTATTGTCATTTTTTCGATTGCCAACGATGAGGCGCTGAAGGATGTCCTGGTTCTTCCTTGGCTACGGTTGGCAATTTAAAATTGCGTACAGCGTACAGCTTCAACTTTATCGGGGTGTCTTATACCCTCTGCATTTATCGTGTGGCCTAGAAACTTAAGCTCTCTCATTCCGAATTTGCATTTGCCGAGTGGAATTGCTAGGTTACTTTGACGAAGGCGTTGGAACACTATTCGCAGGTGTTTTTCGTGCTTCTATTCAAACTCCGAAGCCACCAAAATACCATCGATGTATGCGAAGGTAAAGTCGAGTCCCTTTAGTACCTGGTGAATATGTCGCTGGAATGTCTGTGCAGCGTTTCTCAGACCGAATATCATAAAAACAAATTCAAATAGCCCGAATGGTGTGGCTATAGCCGTTTTGGGAATATAGCATGATTCTATGGGTATTTGGTGATAGGCCTTCTGAAGGTCGATTGCCGAAAAAATCTTTTTGTTATGCTTTTGTATGCTATCTTTTTACATGCTCGTAACGTCGTGTAGATATGGAATTGGGTACCTATCAGGCACCTTGATAGCATTTAGTGTACGATAGTCCCCACACGGCCTCCATGTCCCGTCTTGCTTTCGAACGTGGTGTAGGGGGCTCGCCCAGTTGCTCTTGGACGGCCGACGAATACCGTTTTGCAGCAGGTATTCGAACTCCTTTTTCGTTTCTCGCAGCTTGTCTGACGCTAACCTCCTTGGCCTTGCAAACACAGGTGCACCTATCGCTGTGAGGAGGTGTGTCACATCTAAATTTACACGTTTCTTGTTTACGTTGATCGTTGTAATGTCTTGATACTCACGCAGTAATTTTGCGTATTTTCCGTGGACGTCATAAACAAAGATCTGTGATACGTTTGTTTGCGTCAAAGTACCTTTCTTAAGAGATAGCCGCAGTCGCTTTTCGCCATTTGTTTTTATGGGTGATCCGTTTGCGGCATAGATTCGTCGAGCTTACATTTTTGAATGCCTTGGCATTTCGCGCATGCAACACCGATACATTTGCGCCGTTGTCAAATAAAAAATTGCTTTTTGTGTTGGCGTCATGAACAAGTATGCGAGCAATTATTTGATTATTTTCAGATCTGCCCGCCTGATCCGAAATTTGAATGTGTTTTGGTTTTGATTGTTCATACGTGCAGGGTGTCCGACATTTACGGGAATTTTCTCCATGTACCAGCAGTATTCTTCCTTTGCCCGTTTAGGTGGGTCTGCACGGCTACGACGTCGTGACGAGATTGAACGTGACCGATTACGATGATTGCCTATTTGCATTAACTTTTCGAACTTCATTTCGAGGCGCTCGATACGTTTACCTATTTGGGAATCCGATGGATCGCCGATATTACGCGCACCAACGACTGCCATTTGTTGGAAATCGCCTACTTCCAAAATTTTATCGGCCAGCTTTGCAAGTTCTGGCAGTTCAGCATCTGATGCTTGCAAAATGGCTCTTACAAAATTAACACATCCAATTGGGATGCAATTTTAACATATTTGTGTTCGACAAAGTTACCGGAAAGTACGTTGGCTCTATGGGAATAAAGCATAGACCATAAAATGGACATATCTAAGTGGGAAGATATGGACAAGTTTCTATCAAATAGGTTTCAGACACTGGAAGCAGTGTCTAGCTTCACTGGTACTAACGCCCAAAAGGGACAAAAGCCATCACATACTCGGCATACAACCGGAACTCCCATAAAAAGACTTGGTGCCTTCCAAACCAAGGTATCAAAACCTACATCAAAATCAACATCAAAAGTTTTTTGCAAGATGTGCAAAGCTGAACACAGGTTACGGAATTGTCTCCGATTCTGTGATTTGACCCCAATTGAGAGAATCAACATCATCAAATCCACGGGGGGATGCCTGAACTGTTTATACCCAGGACACACAGTGACGAGGTGCACCAGTTCGTACAACTGTGCCAAATGCCACTCTCGTCACCACACGCTCCTGCATGCGGATACAGTTCAGCAAACTACGAGGCGCAATCCATTTAAAGAAGCGGATAATATCCCGTCAACTTCAGCACAGGCACAAATAAGACAGGAATCGGGGCAACCACATTCTTCTGCGAACCAGAATGTAAGATACTGTCATGCTAATTCCAGCACAGGTGTGCTATTAGGGACGGCTCGCGTCAATATCCACCATAACGGTACTGATTTCTCTGCACGGGCACTAATAGATTCAGGGTCGGAATGCACTTTCATGACAGAAGACTAAAACGAAGAATCAACTTGCCGTCAAAAAGAATGCATGCCCAAGTTTCAGGCATCACCAATGCAGTATCTGCTCAAGTGAAAGAGGCATCCAACATCGAACTACGTTTACCAGTGAATCCCTCCTTCAGCTTGACTTCTCCTGTTCTTATTTTGCCAAACTTACTGGGAATCTGCCATCCTGCCATATCAACACAATGACTATGCAGGCATTCCCAGACTTGGTTCTGGCTGACAAGAGGTTCTACGTCAATGAAGATGTAGACCTTATACTTGGTGGAGACATATATCCCCAAATTATACTAAGCGGTCTGAAAAAGAACGTACTTAATACACTTTTGGACCAAGAGACAGTGTTCGGTTGGATACTAACCGGTCGAATCGAGGAACCGAGTCCAACGAAGAGCGTCGTATCATTTTACAACGATGTTGCGTTGGACAACCAACTAAAAGCCTTTTGGGAGTTGGAGAATGCACCGAAAATTAAAAGCGCTAGCGACGATGACAAATATTCTGAAAAATTATACAGAGAAACCACAAAGAGAAACGAGGATGGAAGATATGTCGTGTGACTCCCATTTAGACAGGAATATACGGGAGAACGAAAACTAGCAGGGTTCTTTAAGCGTGCATGCTCGCAATTCATTCGAAATGAAACGCAGTTAAAGACGAATCCGGAGATAGGGAATGAATACATAAGGTACTTTCAAAATATCAGACGCTCGGACATATGAACAAAATTAATGGTATAGTCGCGGCAGATGAAACGAATAATTACTTTCTGCCACACCATGCCGTTGTGAAAGCAGAAAGTATAACGACCAAAGTCCGAGTTGTTTTCAACGCCTCAAGCCCGACGGCTAATGGCACCAGTCTAAATGATATTTTCCTACCTGGCCCCGTACTACAGGCAGACCTCCCTATCCTTATTCTACGTTGGAGACTCTATCGCTATGTCGTCAACAGTGACATAGAGAAGATTTATAGGCAAATTTGGATGAACGCCAACCATACAAAATTTCAGAGGATTGTTTTCCGAAAGGACATTAGTGAACCAATAGGCGAAATAAAGACGGTGACGTTCGGAGTTAACTGCGCTCCATACCTGGCCATTAGAATGCTTCTACAGCTAGCTGACGATGTTGAAAATTCCCATCCAACAGCATCGAGCATCCTACGAGAATGCATGTACATAGATGACGTATTAGCCGGAGGACACACCATTGCATCGACCATTAAGGCAAGAGATGAAATCCGACAGGTTCTTCAGTCAGCGGGCTTCCCACTTCGTAAATGGACATCAAATTCGGAGGCAGTTCTAAAAGACATCCCGAGAGCTGATCGACTAAGTGAAGTCTTTTTGGCGTTCGAGGACACCAGCACCGTTAAGGCATTGGGCATAAGATGGAATGCCTCCTCCGATCTCTTTTATTTTAAAGCAGGATCACTGGAGGATCAAGAAAAGTTAACTAAGCGAGAAATATTGTCAGTCATCGCCAATCTTTTCGAGCCATTAGGGTGGCTCGCGCCAATGGTCATAGTGGAAAAAATATTAATGCAGGATATTTGGTTAGAAGGCACCGGGTGGGACGAGCCTGTCTCACCAAGTACATTAGAACGGTGGAAGAACTTCACCCAACACTATGGCGAAATCGATAACACACGGATACCGCGGTGGGTAAATTTTTCACCGCAAGACGACATAGAAATCCACGGCTTCTGTGACTCTTCCGAGAAAGCATATGCTGCAGCGGTATACATGCGCGTAAAAAGAGACAATCAGGTTTTCATCCATTTAATAAAAAAAAAATAAATGTAAGGCGCGATAACCTCCGAAGAGATCTAAGGCCGAGCTTCTCTTCAAAATTGCTTCGTGCTCCTCTTGATTTTCCCTACAAATTGGCCGGACGGGACATACATGATTTTATGCCGACTCCGAACGGCATCTGCAAGGCAGATGAGTTTTCACTGAGAGCTTTTCATGGCAGAAATACACCCGGAGCGCTTGCCAAACACTGCCGAGGGGCGACCCCGCTTAGAAAAATTTTCTTCTAATTTAAAAACCTTATTTCTAAAATGTTTGGAATTGCTTTGCCCGGGGTTTGAACCCAGAGCATCCGGTGTTGTAGGCGGAGCACGCTACCATCACACCACGGTGGCCGCCGCCATCATCCATTTACTTCTAGCAAAAACCTGAGTAGCCCCAGTGAAAACCATCTCGCTGCCACGTTTAGAACTCTGCGGCGCCGTCTTGCTCGCAGAAATCGTGGAATCAATATTCAGAAACATAATTTTTGGACCAGCAAAAGTTCATCTTTGGACGGATTCAACCATCGTACTCGCATGGATAGGGAAGCCGCCCTGCTCCTGGTCAACCTTCGTCGCACACCGAATCACTAAGGTCATCGATATGGTCGGTAGCAAGGACTGGCGCCACGTGGACTCGGAATCTAATCCAACGGATTTAGGAAGCAGAGGACTACTAGCGTCAGATTTGGTCAACAATTCGTTGTAGTGGCAGGGTCCTTCTTGGCTGCAAGAAGACAATTCTCACTGGCCAGCATAAGACACCGATTACAACACGTCCGTTGAGGAAAAGAGGGCACAATCATATGCCACGACAGGGGTAGATCATATAGATATTCTCGATCGATTTTCAAATTTTCCTAGGGCCTTGAAATTCCTACCATACGTTAGGAGATTCTATAAAACAACGCATCCTAAAACTAAAGCAGTGTTCCACGAAAAGTTGTGCATAATCTCAGCCGATGAGATTAAGGGAACGACCCAAGCATTAATACGAGTCTGACAGAAACAATTCTACGGTACAGAATATTTAAAATTGAAAAATAGGGAACCTATTGATCGTAAGAGTGAAATACTGCCACTCAACCCATACATCGACAAAGATAATATTATTAGAACAGGGGGAGTCTAGGGGCTTCAAAAGACATGTCTTACAACGAGCGTCATCCGATCATCCTGCCCTACAATTGCAGGCTGTCTCGCCTTACAGTCATGATGTTTCATCATCATTCCCTCCATGGCGAGAACCAGCTCATGCTCCGTCTTATCCGAACCAAATATTGGATTGCGAATATCAATACCATGATCAGAGCCATCATCCACAATTGCAAAACCTGTATCGTTCACCGAAAGCAGGCGCGATCCCAACTTATGGGTACCCTTCCCTGGGAACGTACTACTTTTACCCGCGCGTTCACCAATACCGGGGTAGACTTTCCGTGCCCTTTGACATCAAAAGCTACCGCGGTAGGGGGTGCCGACGTTCCAAAGGCTACGTGTGCCTTTTTATCCGTTTCACCACCAAGGCAATCCACCTAGAAGCCACGAGTGACCTGAGTGCCCCATGCTTTCTCGCGTTTTATTGCGAGAAGAGGATGTCCGAAAAACATCTACTCCGACAATGGTACAAACTTTTTCGGAGCGTCAAGATCTTTGCGATCTGAATTTAAAGCCTTTCTGGCAGAAAGCCGAGACAAAACAGTATCAAAGTATAACCACCAAGCATTGAGCTGGCATTTTTTTCCCGCCGCTGCTCCACATATGGGCGGCCTGTGGGAAGCGGGAGTGAAGAGCTTCGAAAGCCACTTCAAAAGCGAGTGAAGTGGAAACATTCAAAGCCGAACCTTAAGGTGGGTGATCTAGTTGTCATCAAAGAGGACAACTTATCTCCCAACGAATGGAGGTTGAGTAGAGTAGTCAGGGTACACCCCGGCGAAGATAACCGAGTTCGCGTAGTCGACCTCATAACCGAGAAGGGTCAAATCAGACGACCTTTGGTCAAACTTATCCTTCTTCCAACGGAGGAGATGGATTGCGATAAGGCCAAGAGCTCCTTATAACAATCCCTCCGTTCCTCTCCCTGCTTTCCGAATTCCACCTTCCTATCGGTAATCCGCCAACCCCAGCTCTCGTTCATCCGGAACGAGGCCAACCAACAACCCTAATGCAGATCCGTATCTGTCATAGAAAACAAAGGCATTCGGCCCATTAAATTTTCAAAAAAAAAAATCTAACCCAAAATTCACTCGCTCGCCCCGAGCGAGGACACCAGAACCCTAATGGAAACCCACGGTCTGCCACAGAACTCTTTATAAATGATAACCTTTATTTTCGTGATTACAATAATATTACCAATACATAATGTAAATCTACGCACTAAGACTGACATTCATGCATACACTAACTGGACGCAATTTTAATTGGTTGTTGGAGAATCATGGCTAGGCCACTCCGACATAATCGGTTTAAGGGCTAACCGGGGGAGATCTCATCGGCAGCGTCTGTACACCTCTAGGTGCGGCTGCAAGCGGGCGTCTGTCTTGGATCAAGCGGCTCGCTATATAAACGTGCAAGTAATATTTTCACCCCCGCTGAGCGGGTTGTGCGCTGGGATTGGGACCCGCCACGTAAAATCCATACTCCAATGAAATATAACAACAGGCCTCGGATAAATACACTCTCTATTGATGACGTGAAAGTTCAGCCTACACAATGAAACTTCTCCTAACGGACTGAGGCTGATTGACTTTGCCGGTGCTCGAAACATGGTCATATCCATCACGAGGTTCATGCATAAAAAGATACATGAAGCTACATCGCTGTCCCCTGATCGAAATACTCGCAATCAGATCGATCACGTTGTGATAGACGGACGGCATGCCTCCAATGTTTTAGATGTGCGCACGATCCGAGCACTTAACATCGACTCGAACAATTATCTCGTTGCAGCCAAAATACGCACCCGCCTCAACGCGGCTAAAACCAAGGTACAAAAAACACAAGGAAAGCTAGACGTCGAAAAGCTTCAATCACAACAGACTGCCAATGATTTCGCAACTCGACTCTCACACCTGCTCTCTGAGAGCACAGCTCATCCTGAAGGAATACAGGAGCAATGGGAGCATATCTCCAAAGCACTTCGTACTGCCGCCGAGGAAAAAATTGGTTACCGGCGGTCACGAAAAAACAACAGGTGCGATGAAGAATGCCGCGTTGCAACCGAAAGAAAAGACGCTGCCTACATGGCTACGTTAAAAGCGAGCGAGACAAGGGTGTGAACGCTATCGTGAGTTGAAAAGGGAAGCGAGACGCCTTTTCAGGTAGAAAAAAGCAGAAGCAGAAAGGCGTGAGTGCGAGGAGCTTGAGCTGCTAGCCACCAGGAATAACGCCCGAAAATTTTACCAAAAAATACGGCGACGGACGGGAGGTTTTAAGACCGGGGCAAACTCCTGTAGGAAAGAAAACGGCGACCTTGTAACTGATGTCCAGAGAGTGCTTAGATAATGGAGGGAACACTTCTCTGCTCTCCTAAATGGAGGCAGCAATTCACCGCGCAGAGATGAAGAATCCGATCGCGCAATCGATGATGATGGAATATATGTCCCCCCGCCCGATTATAACGAAGTTATAATAGCAATAACCAGATTGAAAAACAACAAGGCCGTGGGCGCTGATGGATTGCCTGCGGAGCTATTCAAGTACGGCGGCGATGAGTTGGTAAGGCGCATGCAGCAGCTTCTTACCAAAATATGGGCGGAAGAGTGCATGCCCGACCGTTGGAATCTAAGTGTTCTTTGCCCAGTCCACAAGAAGGGGGACTATCGTGGAATCAGCCTTCTTAATATCGCATATAAGGTACTTTCAAGTGTATTGTGAGAAAGATTGAAGCCCACCGTGAACCGGCTGATTAGACCTTACCAAAACCCCGTGAAAAGAGAATCGACACACATCACCTCTTTGTCGACTTTAAAGCCGCCTTCGACAGCACGAAAACGAGCTGCTTATATGCCGCTATGTCTGGATTTGGTTTCCCCGCAAAACTTATACGGCTGTGCAACATGACGTTGAGCAACACCATCAGCTCAGTCAGAATTGGGAAGAACCTCTCCGAGCCGTTTGAAAATAAACGAGGTTTCAGACAGGGTGACCCCCTATCGTGCGATTTCTTTAATTTGATGCTGGAAAAAATTATACTAGCTGCAGAACTTAACCGCACTGGAACTATATACTATAAAAGCGTGCAATTACTGGCATATACTGATGACAATGATATCATCGGCCTAAACACCCGCGCTGTTAGTTCTGCTTACTCCAAACTGGAAAGAGAAGCGGTAAAAATGGGTTTGATGGTGAATGAGGACAAAACGAAGTACCTGCTCTCATCGAGCAAAGAGTTAGCGCATACGTGCCTTGGCAACCACGCTACTGTTGGCAGCCATAATTTCGAAATAGTAAAAGACTTCGTTTATTTGGGAACCAGCATCAACTCTAGCAACAACATCAGCACTGAAATCCAGCGAAGGATCAATCTTGCCAATAAATGCTACTTTGGACTAGGTATGCAATTGAAAAGTAAAGTCCCCTCTCGGCGAACGAAAATCATACTCTACAAGTCACTTATCGTACCCGTCCTGTTATATGGGGCAGAAGCATGGACCATGACAACAGCAGATGAAGCGGATTTGGGAATGTTCGAGAGAAAAGTTCTTCGAAAGATTTATGGACCTCTACGCGTTGGCGATTGCGAGTACCGAAGAAGATTTAATGATGAGCTCTACGAGCTATACGCAGACATCAAGATAGTCCAGCGAATTAAAACGCAGCGGAATTAAAACGCAGCGGCTGCGCTGGCTATGTTATGCGAATGAAAGATGATGCTCCGGCCAAGAAAGTGTTTCTATCGGAACCCGCCTATGGAAGCAGATGTAGAGGGCGGCCCCCACTCCGTTGGAAGGACCAAGTGGAAAACGATTTAAACTCCCTTGGTGTGACCAATTGGCGCCGGTTGGCGGAGCGACTGGCGCGCCTTGTTGGACGGCCATAACCGTTTAGACGGTTAAGCGCCAATTAGGTAAGTAAGTAAGTTGGAGAATCCAAAATATGGTTTAAATGCAGCCATTCTCTCTTATGAAATCATTTTAAATTTGCCAAGCTATGTATACAGGAAGAGTAATCCAATTGTCTTCATAGGTATGGAAATTCAAAATTGCTGATTGGGCATTAGCTCTTAAATGGTAAATCGGATTAAGAAAATATGTTAAATAGGGTCTACTCACATTTCCGATTTTATCAAATCGATAAAACAAAATAAATATACAACATAATTAGACATCAGTAAACTCCTTTGCACATTTTCAGGGCTTGAAATATGAAGAGCTTCCTCTTCATAATCTTCAAAGTTACTAACATCACTGACCCCTGCTGTAGGGTGTATACCAAACGAAATCCCTATACCCATTCTAACACCAAGGGTAATAAACCAACAAAACAGCATTCCAACTTTTATTGGGATCTTTATATGCACGTTGTGTAGGGCAAAGACATTGACTAGCACTACTATCATTAAACACCCACTACGTAAAGATATCCCCATCCTAAGTGTATAGAGTGCATTGGCTCCAACCCGCACCACCAACGAACAGAAAGTGGGTTGGAGGTAGAGTAGGGTCGTTTCGTTCTGAACTTGTTCGTTCATCAGAAAAAATAACAAAAGAACCAAATCTCTGAAATGAACGAAGAAGCACAACTTTAGTAGGAAGCAAACGTATTCTCAGTGGTACGAGCATTCAACAATAGCTAAGATATCCACCCTGTCCCCGTGTGTAGACGAGTTGCTTTTCTATTTACCTAGCCATACCTAAATTCACCATCGAAATGTGCCTCTGACAAGAGTATGAGAGTCTGAGATTGATATTCTCCGAAATTTGAAAAAGTAGATTCTAGAACCAGGGTTGCGTTCATTGCCTTCCCGGAGCAGAAAGGTATGGAGCAGACCAGCTGCAGTCAGTTGGGAAAGTCGGTATGAAACTTACCCAGGCGGTGCGCTATTTAAATTTTTTAATTTACGATTTTCAATTCAACAGCATCGTAACCCGTTGCCAACCCTCTATACCAATTTCTTAACGAACATCGAAAAGGTCTAAAGCTGATATCGTAGAGGTCTAACCGATGAAAATTTGGCTAATTGATAATTAAATTAATCCAAAATTCGTTTGCTATTCAAATACTTTCGAGCCTTTATGACGTAAAATTGTACTTCTATGTAGCAAGAAACCGTAAGAAATCCATACAATTTTAGGTACCCCAATAGTGCAACTTACCCTTCATTGGTTATCATCAAGTCCATCTTCGATCCAACGTTCTTCCTGTACTGTCCCTTTCACCAGAGAGATCATGTCCTCGTGGGCGGCTGACCTGTTTCATTCCTTCTCAGTGTCTGGTTTTCATTTGACGCATGCGCGTCTTGCCTAAAGAGGTACGCCTGCTATAAACCTGCACACCATTCAGATACAATATTCATGGAAGTTAAGCAGCTGCACCGAAACCTACATTTTTCGAAATACAAATGCAAATTCGAGCACAGCTCGTTTTTATTTACCTTTCAAAACTAAAGCTACACAACCAATTTCCATTCGTCAGGATTGCCCGAAAACAGGGTTTGTTCCTGGTTTACGTAACCAAACTGGACTTAACTCTCGCAGATCGATATCATCCAACATTACAGTGTATCATATAAACGTAGCCCTAATGTAGAAATTGTTGTTGTTCCCGAACCACTTCGTCCGACCACCGCTGTGGACTCACCCGGTTGAAGCGTGAGATGCACGCGCCGGAAAACTAAATCGTACGTTTTCAAAGGTCATCTTGCCACGCGGTTGCGCTTTTTTGGCAATATACCAGTGTGTAGTGGAATTGCACATTACCGGTCGAGTATTTCCCAACCACGTTGCGCTGCTCCCACGCCCTTATTGAGTTCAGTATAAAAGTTGGATAAACCATTTATGGATATCGCTGAATAACCAGCGTCTAATATGAAAGAAAATAATGCACCAACACTGAGCGCATCGTGTATGACCAACGTGCCTCCATAATCGATTACAGAAATTATTATCACATTACCAGAAAACCCAGTCAAACCAAAGAATATTGAATGCGCTTGGACTTCTTTATAGCCAAGATTCAACGCATCTGTAAGTAGTGCGTCATAAGCTTTGCTCTCTTCATAGTCCTTGCAAAATCCTTTGACAATTTTTACATTGCCTAAACGTTCTTCAGCTGATTTCGATATATCAGCGAATTTGTCCAGTAGGTTACGTGTAATGTTGCGTACATAATGACCGCATACTATGGCTATACCAGCAACGCATGGTACAATACATGTGCTAACAAGCGCCAAGCTCGGTGAGGTGTATATTATCAATAAAGCGCCAGCAATAATCAATACTGTTGAGCGCAGATAAATTTTGACTGAGCGAATTCCCGACCATATATGTATCATTCACTAAGCGATTAAATAGCTCACCAGTACCCTTTGTATCAAACCAGCCTGTTTCCTGTAAGAGCATGCGACGATAAACGTTTGAGCGTAAATCCTTTATTATACGTAATGATGCACTATTGGAAAGGTAAACTCTTAATAAGTTCGTCAAACCACCCACAATAAATACACCAAGAAGAATAAGTGAAAATTTGCAAATATATTTCCCAAAGCAAAAGGTACGCTCATCGTGATGGCTGAAGAGACCACCAGACAACCCATGGCGGCCGTAAGAACCAAGTTTTCTGTTTTCGCCAACCCAATGAGCCGGACCGGGCGCCGTGGTGTGATGGTAGCGTGCTCCGCCTACCACACCGTATGCCCTGGGTTCGCACCCCGGACAAAGCAACATCAAAATTTTAGAAATAAGGTTTTTCAATTAGAAGACATTTCTTCTAAGCGGGTTCGCCCCTCGGCAGTGTTTGGCAAGCGCTCCGGGTGTATTTCTGCCATGAAAAGCTCTCAGTGAAAACTCATCTGCCTTGCAGATGCCGTTCGGAGTCGGCATAAAACATGTAGGTCCCGTCCGGCCAATTTGTAGGGAAAATCAAGAGGAGCACGACGCAAATTGGAAGAGAAGCTCGGCCTTAGATCTCTTCGGAGGTCATCGCGCCTTACATTTATTTTTTTTTAATAAGCTGGACCACATTTTTTTCTATTCAATTGTAATTTGCCTGTTTTTTTTTTGTTCAGGAACATCTTTAAAATCACCCTGTTTTTTTAAATTTTGATGTTTTGCCGTTTTTCACCTCAGGATGATCGGGCGCAACACCATAACGCACTAAACCGAACGGAACTGACAATTGCACTATTAAATCTACAGTACTGCCGCTAAGATGTTTAAGGATGTACGGTGCCGCATAAAAGCCATCTGGTCCAGCGCCAAATATACAAATTCGTTTTGTAGAATTCATCCCATTCTGACTGGTGCTTGACCCTTTCCGTCTGATACTGTGCCAGAATTGTTTTGCATTTGATGTAAATGGTAATCGTCGTATGATCACCATAATACTGTTTTATGGCCTAAAAACGATGTATGTGGAATATTATCATTTGCTAATTTTTAGTTTAATTTATATTATCACAGTGCAAATTGTATCTTTGGCAGATTGAGCCCTTTTCAAAGCACTTATTCCAGTGCATATTCGATTTTTTTTTCATTCGCATAGAACATCATGTATTCTGGGTCGTAGGACCAAATTAAAAAATCTGTGCGCCATAGCATGCTAGTACGAACAAACAAAAAATCCGAATTCCTTGCAACAGTGCAACAGCACTTCAATTATACGGTTCTGTTATGAAAAGTATTTGTTTCCAATGTCGCAGTCTAGGAATAATTTTAAAAGCTTTGGGAACCTTCCCACTTCGGTAACATTTCATTACATCTCTCGGACCCTGGGGTCTATATCTATGCTAATATTTAGGATTTTTTTTCCGCTCCATAATCTATACGCAATATTTGCAAATTATCATCATCTTTGTTGCGTTCTTCCAAACGTAGTACATCTCGTAATATACGCTTGATATTTATTGAGACCAAAAACCTGCAAAGAAAAAAATCCATTAATACATGCATAAATGGGCATCGCAAAAGTGTGACAACGGACAGCGCGGCCGACGCCGCAGTTGGAGCACCCCCTTTCGCGATGCCGGTATCTCTAACATAAAACGAAAATCCGATACGAAACCAAATCTCCATCTCCGGGCTCCCCACGCCAGTAACCTGAAAAGAAAAGAAAAAAAATTAATTAATTAATAAACAGAATATATTAAAGAATCACGTATTAAAATTTACTTACCATTTTTTACTCCTCAATTATCACCAACCGGAACCCCACCATGCATAAAAATGAAAAGAATTAAGCAACGGCGAAAAGAATCATTCGATTCATTTACCGTTTGCTTCAATTCATAGAAATTTACATTTGTGCGTATGAATGTTCGCTTGTTTTTGCTTTGCTGCTGGTATGCGTATTCCAGTGCGCGGACCTTTTTAAAAAAGGGAATGGTGGTAGACGAAAAATAGTAGTAGTTGGTAGATTTTTTTCTTTTCAAGAAAGTCATAACTACAGTTTATATTTATACCAAACAATTCACAATTTATTGCAAAACAAATAGATCACATCTCACAGAAGTAACAAAAAATATACACAAAAGAAAATATGTGGAAATTTCCGTAGACATATATTATGCCTATACGATACTCACTTTTTTCCTGTATTGTGAGTGTGAAATACTGACAAAAATGTACCAAAACGTCTAATCACAACAATATTCCAAAGTACCAAAAATACTGGCACAAAATAACCGACTTCGGCATGTTATCGTTTACGTAAAACTTTTTATTTTCGTTCAAAATTATTCACAAAAAAAAACTGATGAAAATAGCGCAGAAAATATTCGCGTGCTCAGTTACTACATTTATCTCATCAAAAAATTTATTTCTTGTTTAAATTTGTTCACAAATTTTTCAAAATTGACTGATTTGGTCAGTATCGCCTCCTAATGTTAGTTGGGTGGGCTCGGCAATTAAATACTTTAAAATGAACGCAGTATACGTTTTCAATGCGAAAATACTGAAATATTGATAAAATCTAAGTTTTGGTGGTAGAAGTAGTAGAAAATGAAAATGGGTCAAAAAGCTGGTAAATCTACCAATGCGGTAAAGTGCGTGCACTGACTGTCCGTATACTTATACCAACGTATGTACATATATATGCCTATTTTAAATGTACATTATATTAGTGATGCATAAAAAGATGCAAATGGGTAACCAAAACCCGTTTCTGACAATTCGGTATCGGAGCCAAATACTCTTCGGGAACCGTGTCATTTGATAAAGGCCGTCAAGTAAACAGGACTTCAAGCGAAATTGGAGAAAATTTGAACAAATAGTCGAAGGGCAATACAAAAAAGGTAAAAATTACACATTTTATACATTTTACCCTCCTTCCAAAACGAACCTTATTGATTTTTTTCATTATATAGCATAAGTTTTTGCGGTACATAAATTTTTTTTGCGGCGGGCAGAAAAGTTGTTGGTTTTTAGCACCAACAACACAAATAACAACGACTTAACAGATCCCACATTATACACTCTCTACCCGGTTCGGCACCTGAATGTGCGAACCGAAAATCGTAAATGTTCAGTTTTCTGCAGCACTCGTATGCGGGGATAGCTAAAACGCTACCGGGTGACACAAAATAAGTAAAATAGGGCACTAAAGCCCCAGACACATAACGCGCATGGAAAGAGGCCATGCACATAACACGTGCGAATATCTTCTTAGGCAGCTACCGAGTTTCACCCCACTCACACGAAAAATTTAATTAACAAAGTTAGGGCTTACTCGCCACCGCACGCAGAACGAAGCAATATTGAGCTCGTGAATGCACAATCTTCTGTGTGTGATATGTGATGCTTGACTGCTTGACTGTCAGAAGTGAAGTGTAGAAATCTTGACATCATGGAAAAATCTACTATACTTTTTCACTTCCTGAATGGAAAAAATTATTAATGTAAAACACGCGGTGGTGAGTATTTAGTATACTGGTAGATGTATATATTTAGTTTAATCATTACTTTTCCCTCTTTATTTCCAGGAAACGCAATGGTTTTCTTCATAGCGTCGCTTTCTACGGTTTAACCGCCCGAATTTGTTGCGCGATTTTTGCCTAGCAAATGTAAATGAAAAACGAACGTAGCGACCTTGGTAGTGGAGTTTTTAAATAAATAACCTGCAACATTTGCTAACCTAAATCGTTGCTAAAGAAGGGTAGTTAATAAGTAAAGCGGTTTGTGTAGAAAGGCAAATATTCGTGTAAGCCAGAAGCATAAAGTTGCATATATAAGATGAAAAAATAGCCATATTTGGGCATGTGACGACAATATCGAAATAAAATGAAAAACGAAAATGGTAGAAATCTGATTAAGCGCAGTCTAGAAAATCGGTTGTGTATTGGAAAATAATGGTGAAAGTTTGGAAAAAGTGCAATAACGAATTTTCATACAATATTTAATTGACTGCCAGCTTTTACGTGCTCTTTCCATATTGGACTGAATACTTCTCGTGTGCGAGAATGTTAGAATCTTGTTGTGTTGTACCACCCGCATTACAAGACTATTGTACCAAAGATGATATACAATTGCTCACTCACAATATTCCAGAAGTATTGCTGCCCAAGTATCAAGTACATGTTCGATGTCGCGGTGTGATTCCGGCAAGAGGTTACATTGTTGGTGCTAGCAGAAATGAAAATATGACGGTTTGAATAGCAGTAGCAGCAGCAACAACAGTATGTATTGTACAATGTATACAGCATTTTTTTGAAAATTTCGATCAAAAATATTCAGATATCATTGTAAAATTGGGCTTTAATTGTTTTATGAGTAATATTTGAATGCTTTCCACAGTCATTCTCGGATCATATTCGTGAAGATATTTCAATCGCCTTGGTTGAGCTTTTTGATACATTTTGAATGCAATTATCATGCATTTATTCTGCGTATCTCATACAAAATAGGATACTACTACTTACTTACTAGTTAATCAGGGGAGAAAGCATGCGGAAGTGAGTTGTTTGAACCAAAGGTTCTCGCAAACAAACCATACCATACCAGTTCAAGAAGTGAAGTGTGTGTTTTGTGTTCGTTCAGAATTTTTTACTAAAATTTGTGAGATTCAATAAATTTCAGCAAACAACGTTTGTAGGCTTAACCAGCAAATTTATTTTATATTCATTAATTAAATGTCGTATAAACGCAAACAAGCCATACCAATATACGACCTGCGTCAAAATCTTAAAATACGATATGGTACGGGATGTTGAAGCCATATCCAGGTACATATGTCAAGAGAGTTTCACCCACCTGGGTTTCAAATAGTTCACAACCCTTGTATTGTCTAATGGTTGGAGTTGTGTTTTCTGGGACGCCGAAGGTGGAGAAATGGTTTGGGACATCTCTTGTTAGGAGCAGTATACAGTATTTCTTGTCTTGAAGAATAACATTTTAATATATCGTGTCTGAACTTCATGATTGAAAAAATGTAAAATTTTAACAAGTACAACGTTCATGATTCTGTGAAGAAAGATTATCAGAAAACATTCAGAGAGCTGAAAAATGATAAAAATTTTGATCACCTAAAGTAAACACATTTGATTCAAATATGATTCCAAAATGTGATTGAAAAACCATATTCAGTTTTTGGTCATCAAAGGTATTCATATTTGATTATTTCTTTTGTGTAATTGTATGATAACTCATTATTTAGTCAGAAAGAGTAATCAAATTGTATTGAACTGTAGGGAAATTCAAAATTTGATCACCTAAATGCTGAGTGGGTAATAGAAACAATAGAACTCTATACAAAGGGCGTAGGCTCGGGACACCATATATTAGGCGGTAATTATATGCGTTTGATGCTAATATTGCAATAAGTTAGAATGGATCATAAGTAGCGTGCCTGCACTTTGGGGATGCTAATAAATTGCTTACAAATTTAAATTGACCTCAAATATTGGGATGAGTAAGGACAATATAGGTATGTTTGTGGTAGCCGAAGAGAGATTTACAAGGGACTTCTACAAGGCCTTATTAGGGTCATTGCGCGCTCTAAACCTTATAATCGCTGATAAGACATACATGTACACACATACATCCGTACATTGTTTTAGGAGTAGAGTAGCAAACGGAACTAAAAATGATCTAACATTCATATATATTTGTCAGACCCTATATTTAGTACTATTGTAGCTTTTAGCATTATGAAGATGGATGGACCATAACGTGTCATGTTAACACCTTTTCGCCGGCTTCCATATATGTATGTACATACTTATATCTTGATTTCTTAATATAAACTTAACCAATGCACCACTTCTGAATCACAGACAATACACTTTAAAATTATTCTGGAAAGCATGACAATAACCCATAGCAACCTGAGGTATTTCCACGCTATATTCCGAGTAGATACTGATCACGCGTCAACTAAGCAATGATAAGTTACCAGAATATACTATTGATAACTGAGTAATGCAGTTGCCAACGTAGGTATAACGTACGTATTTGAAGCTTATCCAACATTTATTAAACATGTTCGGGGTGGCGTAGAAAAATAAATAGACAGTGACGGAGAACGGTCTACATACACCCCCCTTTTCCACTGGATTGAAAGGCTAATAATTTTCCTGAAAAAATGGGATTATACCGTGGTATAACTGACTCACTTTGTTTTATTGATTTTCACAATAAACTACAAAAACCCTCCCTTTAGCATAAAATAGCAAAGCTATGGGGAAGAAACAAAAAAAAAACAAAAAACCAACGTCCATACAGTACACAAATAATCTGTTTTAGTATGAATAACCTCACGTAGCTCTAAATAATGTTGTTTTATAATAACATCTTGAAACCGTCGTGGCGTTGAGGCTACTAAATTCGTTAACAGGAGTTATACTGTTCTAAATTTCTGTGATGCGTTCTTTGAGGACAGCAGCGCTAGAAACCGGGTTTTTTTTCCATGCCTAAAGCCGTTTAGTATGCTTTGGAGCCTAATTTCGGAAAACATAACTTCCCCAAAATTATCGTTTTGCTCCATTACCGTGATCGGTGCTTCATAGGGTAATTTTGGTTTTTTTGAAATAAAGTTTAAATAAAAATGATTGGAAACCTTTTGTGCTCCACGCACGTGAGAAAAAAACTTTGCGCGCTAAGCTATCAGCTTTTAAATTTTAAGGAAAAACTTTTTTTGTCAGCCATGAAAGTCTTAGAGGAGCATGTTGAAGATATGCCATTATCATGAGTAAAATTTTGGGAACGTGTTGGTTTGGCCTCCATTTGTTTGTTTGTATGAATGTGACTCCGGCAAATAGGAGGTGTGTGAATGGCTCCGCTAAACATAGGAGCGTATAGTTCACTCATGCCAAAACAGGCAGTTGTATGAATGTGACTCCGCTAAAATAGGAGGTGTGTGAATGGCTCCGCTAAACATAGGAGCGTATAGTGCACTCATGCCAAAACATAGGCAGTTGTAGGGTTTGGTGATAATACTTCGATAGGGTTTGGTTACGCGCATCGGCGAGGAAAGCTTTGAGTTCGGATCGCAGTGCTCGAGAGGCACCGACGAAGTTTGTTCCGTTGTCGGAGTATATGTTCTTCGGACATCCTCGCCTGGCGACAAACCGATCGAAAGCTGCTAAAAAGGCGGCGGTACTGAGGTCAGTCGCGACTTCTAAATGAATCGCCTTGGTGGCAAAGCAGACAAAGAGGCAGACGTAACCCTTTGATATGCGGCATCCTCTTCCGCTATAAGATTTGATGTCAAACGGTCCGGCAAAATCTACCCCCGTATTGGTGAAAGCCCGGGAAAAGGTGGTTCGCTCTGGAGGTAGATCTCCCATCAGTTGGGTTTGGGTCCGTTTGCGGAATATGGTGCAGGTTTTGCAATTATGTATGACCGATCGGATCATATTTTTTACCCTAGGAATCCAATATTCTGTGCGTAGGCGACGAAACATCAGTTGGTTCTCACCATGCAGGGTATCTTTGTGGATGAACTGGACAAGAAGTCGTGTGAGCCGGCAGTCATATGGCAGAATTATCGGGTGCCGTTCACTGTAGGGAAGATCCTTGGCCCCTGAAAGACGACCGCCCACCCTCAATATGCCCTTTTCATCGACAAGGGGGGTAAGAGGCAGGATCTCACTCTTTGATCCGATGAGTTTCCCGGATTTTAAACTCGAAAGTTCCTCCGAATAATGCTTCCGTTGGTAGAGAGTTATTAAACGATTTGTCGTGGCCTGAATTTCATTGGGTGAAATGAAGTACGATTCCGCTTTAAAGGAAGATTTTGTTTTAGTATTGGTTCTTTGCGAAAACCTTATAATATATGATATGACCCGCAAGGCTCTTAAAAGTTCTGAAAACCTTTCTAGGATATCCTCATTTCCACTTATTTTTGATGTGGTAAAGGCTTTTACGCGCTTTTGCTCAATATTTGTCTGATACTCCTTTTCTTGATTTGGCCACTTTGAATTGTCTTCTTGTAACCAAGAAGGTCCCTGCCACCACAAGGAGCTTGCGACTAGGTCTTTTGCTGACATCCCTCTGCTAGCCAAATCTGCTGGGTTTGATGCAGACTCTACGTGGTGCCAGGCACTGTTCCCTACCTTTTCTACGATTTTGGTTACTCGATGAGCAACAAACGTTGACCAAGAGCAGGGAGGTTTTTTAATCCACGCTAAAACAATCGTTGAGTCAGTCCATAGATGTGTATGGAATTTTCCCAAGTTCAGGTTTTCGCGCACGGTTTCTAAAATTTCGGCTAACAAGACTGCTCCACACAGTTCTAATCTGGGTAGCGAAATTGTTTTTACGGGAGCTACTCTTGTTTTCGCAATTAGTAGGCTGACGTGGACCTCCTCATTAACCCTTGCCCTAAGAAATATTGTAGCTGCACAGGCTTTTTCGGATGCGTCGCAGAATCCATGTAATTCAACGTCCGCATTTAGTGTAAAATTTACCCATCTTGGTATCTGAATATTGTTAATATCCGGGTAGTCCTCCATAAAGGTTTGCCATTTATCTAGGGTACGCGTGGACACTGCCTCGTCCCAGTCCGTTCCTTCCAGCCAGATGTTTTGCATTATGATCTTGGCTACTATGATGACTGGCGCGAGCCATCCCAAAGGATCGAAGAGTTTGGCGATCGCTGAAAGTATTGCCCTTTTTGTCAGGGCCTCACGATTTTCGATACGTTTTGCGGTAAAATAGAAATAATCCGAATGCGCGTTCCATCTGATGCCTAATGTTTTGACTGTACTCGCATCCTCGAATTCCAGAAAATCTTCGTTTAGCAAGTGGGATTTTGGGATTCCTTTCAGTATTCGGCTGCAGTTCGAAGTCCACTTTCGCAAAGAAAAACCTGCTGACCGTAGTACGTGGGTGACTTCCTCCCGAGCTTTAATTGTAGACTCTATGCTGTGGCCTCCTGCTAGCACGTCATCGACGTACATGCTTGTATGCAGAATGCTGGCTGCTATGTGTGATGAAGTCTCTACATCATCTGCTAGTTGGTGCAGTGTCCTTATTGCCAAATACGGAGCACAGTTAACTCCAAACGTTACTGTCTTTAATTCATAGACGTTGATAGGATCCCATGGATTATTGCGAAATACTATTCTTTGGTACTGGGTTTGGTTGGGCAGAATTGTTAGGTCGGCCTGCAGTACGGGGCCGGTGTATAACACTTCATTCAAACTAGTGCCATTGGCAGTGGGACACGATGCGTTAAAAACTACTCTTACTTTTGTAGTCGTGCTCTCCTCTTTTATTACCGCATGATGAGGCAAAAAATAGCAATTTGTTGCATGGGGAGGGATAATTGTGGGAACTTTTGTAATATGCCCTAGTGTTTCGTATTCCGCTAATACTCTGTTGTATTCAGTTTGCAGGGCTCGCGTTTTCGATAGACGCGTCTCGTTTTGGTAAAACTGAGAGCAAGCGCTTTTCAGAGAGGGCCCTAATGTGATGCTGTTTGGAAACCCCTGCTTGAATGGTAGGGCTACGATGTATTTCCCATCAGTATTCCTTTTTGTTGTCGCTTTGTAAAGTGCCTCGCAATAGACATTATCCTCAGTGGGGGACCTTTTCTTAGGGATATCTTCTAGTTCCCAAAAGGCAGTCAATTGTTTCTCGATGCTGATTTCATTAAAAAAAGATACTCGGTTATTAATTGGCTGAGTTGCTTCTGTGCAACCGGTTAATATCCAACCGAAGACGGTTTCTTGGGCGAGAAGCGTATTTAAGACGTTCTTCCGTATGCCGTCTAGAATTACTTGAGGATAAATGTCGCCTCCTAGGATTAGGTCCACTGGTTCGTTAACGAAGAACCTTTTATCCGCCAGAACAAGATCAGGGAACTCTTGTCGAGTCATTGCGTCAACTTGACATGTTGGAAGATCCCCTGTCAACTGAGGTAGGACCAGAACCACTGTATCAATGCATACTAAGGGGTTTATAAGGGAACCCAGTCTTATGGAGCAGGACTCTTTCACTTGCGCAGATGGTGTGTTATTAATGCCTGAAACTTGGACGTGCAATCGTTTCGATGGCAGATGTATTCTGTTTTTGAGTCTTTCTGTTATAAACGAACATTCAGACCCAGAGTCTATAAGTGCTCTCGCGGTGAAATCCACTCCATTATAGTTTATTTTCACTCGTGCTGTGCCTAGTAATACCCCCTTTGTTGTATGTGCATGACAGGAAGAGACGCTATTAATATTTTCTTTTCTCTTTTCAGAGTCCATCCTTGCCCTTGCCTGTTGTGAAGTGGAGGGTATGTTATCATTGTTATGTTGGTTGCCCCTTTGGAGCGTTGTTGATGTTGTTTTTGGATGAGCTGTCGGAAGGTGGAGCAAGGTGTTGTGCCTTGAGTGACATGAGTTGCAGTTGAATGGACTCGTGCATCTTGTCACTGTGTGCCCAGCCGACAAGCAGTTCAAACAACAGTTGTTGCTTTTCACATAAGCTATTTTGTCTGCCGTGGACAGCTAACGGAATTTTTGGCAGTTTCGTAATTTGTGCTCCTTACTGTTGCACATCTTACATGCCGTTTTTGGAACGCTGGCTTGGTAAACTCCAAGTTTTGTAGGCATTTCCTTTGAACTATTCGTATGAGTTTTGGGCGGCTTGGATGGTTTGCTACCCTTTATGTCAGACACAGTTTCTAGAGTCTGAAAACGGCTGGACAGGAATTTGTCCATATCCTCCCATTTTGGGATGTCCGTTTTCTTCTCTACGGTTTGTTCCCATAGCGCCAAGGTGGATTCCGGGAGCTTTGTGGAACATAAGTATGTTATAATTGCATCCCAGTTTGTAATGTCGATTTGGTGACATTGAAGAGCCGATATGCAATTATTTATTTCGCGTTGTAATTTTTTTATTGCTGTTCCGCATTCGTATTCGACTGCCGTAAGATTAAACAAAAGCTTCAATTGCGTGTTCACTAGGACACGCTTATTCTCATACCTGTCTTTTAAGTTTTTCCAGGCTGTTTGAAACCCTTCATTCGTCAGGGAGCACCTTTCTACTATTTCTTTTGCTTCCCCTTGAGTTTTCTGCCTTAGGTAGTAAATTTTTTCAACATCTTGCAGATCCTTGTTGAGAATATATAAGGCCGTGAACATATCTCTAAAAGCCGGCCAAGAAAGGTAATCACCTTTAAACTCATCGGTATCGCAAGGGGGCAGCCGGATTTTATGTCCATGATTCGGATTGGTTTCCACTTTTGTGGCAGGGACATTTGCAGGTGGTGCTAATTTTTCCACTTCAGCAGCGATCGTAGCCATGCATTTCATATAGCATGCGAAACAGCTTTTATTTTTCTGCTTAATGGATTGCAGGTCCTCTTTCGTAATATCTGTAGAGTTGAGGAGACCTTCATAAAGTGACTTTGTCTTCTTCCATAGTGATTTCAGCTCCTCTTGCTGTATTGCAAGGGTGTGTTTGTTTTGTTCAGCGATTGGCTTCGCATTGAACTCCTGCTCAAACTCCACTATGGAGTCTGTCATTCTTATGTAGGTCTCCATTTTTTTTATTATTTTAAATATCTTGTCTCTTTTAAGGAACGAGAGCGGAAGTAATGACTCTTAGTATTGTGCTTGCAACGAAAGCGAAACTATAAGAATTGACACAGATAGAAATCTGTTTCAAGATTTAATGTGTCTAATTATTTGTGTATTATTGTTGAAATTTCTAAGAGTGACACAGATAGAAATTTGGATGCAAATTTAATGTGTCAAAATTGTTATTTGATGAAAAGGTGTAGTGGGCTAATTGTGCCAAACCAAATTAGTATTCCAAGAAAAAGGTATTGAAACAATTCACAATTTATTGCAAAACAAATAGATCACATCTCACAGAAGTAACAAAAAATATACACAAAAGAAAATATGTGGAAATTTCCGTAGACATATATTATGCCTATACGATACTCACTTTTTTCCTGTATTGTGAGTGTGAAATACTGACAAAAATGTACCAAAACGTCTAATCACAACAATATTCCAAAGTACCAAAAATACTGGCACAAAATAACCGACTTCGGCATGTTATCGTTTACGTAAAACTTTTTATTTTCGTTCAAAATTATTCACAAAAAAAAACTGATGAAAATAGCGCAGAAAATATTCGCGTGCTCAGTTACTACATTTATCTCATCAAAAAATTTATTTCTTGTTTAAATTTGTTCACAAATTTTTCAAAATTGACTGATTTGGTCAGTATCACCTCCTAATGTTAGTTGGGTGGGCTCGGCAATTAAATACTTTAAAATGAACGCAGTATACGTTTTCAATGCGAAAATACTGAAATATTGATAAAATCTAAGTTTTGGTGGTAGAAGTAGTAGAAAATGAAAATGGGTCAAAAAGCTGGTAAATCTACCAATGCGGTAAAGTGCGTGCACTGACTGTCCGTATACTTATACCAACGTATGTACCCTGCAAAAATCGAGTGACCAAAAACGCACACAGCCACACGAATTTTTGACAGGGGTGACGATTTGGAATGAAAAATTTTGCAAATGAAATAGCATGCTGACAAATTTTGCTTTCCCACAATGTATCGTGCTCTCTCGCACCTATTATTTTCAAAGGGATAGCAAAATACGTCATTTTTGCGTGCGAAAAATCCGCCATTTCTAATTCTGCAGAAAAGTGGAAAATTTTTTCAATTTGTGTGATTTACATTTTGCAGAAATTAATATTTTTTGGTCTACTAAAGTGTGTTTTAGCAAAAAAAACTCATATCAATGTCTGCATGTTTATAAAGAAAGAAAGTGAAATATGTAATAGCATAGTATAAATAATCGTGAGCAATTCTAATGCAGAATAGTAAATTTTGATTTCCACATACATACAAGAAAAAAATTCTTGTTACCATTAAGATTTATTATCCCAAAATTGAAAAAAAAAAAAAGATTAGAAAATTCGGTGTAAAAAAACGGCTATGTGTGCAATAAAATCGCCTCTCTTGTTGAGATACCCCTCCATGGTCTCCATTAATTATTGTGACGGAGGTGTGTTTGCAGCAGCAAAGTGAATCCAAACAGTGTAGGTCGTGGTGGTTGTTGTTCGTGGTCCGCATCAACTGGACCAGGTGTGGCAATGACGCCACATCCAGTTATACCAAGGTATATACCACAACAGCAACCGGGTAATGCAAGGCCACGATAGCAGCAGCAACAACCTCCCAAGGCTGGCTATCATCGTTGATTTATAAAAAAACAGTGTTGTGCATCTTTAATGCTTAAATATTTCCTCTGTTGAAACAGTTTCCACGATTCACTGTTCAACGAAAGCAGCAGCCAGCGTATGCCACCACCGAACAGCTGATAACAAAAACTTGGATGCACAGCAGTTTAAAGCCAAAATGGAAGTTGAGGAAATATCTGAAAATAAGGTAAATATATGTTTCGTGTTATTAACAAAATCGCCCTAAATTTTATGAATTAACAGATCGCTACGAACGACAAAGCACCCGAACGTTTGATCAAAGAAAGCACTACAGAAATTATTGCCGGCGGGGCCGTATTCTACAATCCAGTACAAGAATTTAATCGTGATTTAAGTATTTCAGTACTTAATGTATACTCAAAGCGGTTGATAAGAGAGCGGGAAGCGGCGGCGCATAAAAATCCGCAAAATACAAAGGAAAGAAACAATGCTAATGACAAGAAACCATACACGGCTGGTGGTGTAAAATACGATGATGGACTGCGAATATTGGAAGCGCTTGCTGCAACAGGTTTACGTAGCATAAGTTATGCAAAAGAAGTAGCAGGCGTGCGTGAAATTGTTGCAAATGATCTATCTAAGGTGGCAGTAGATTCCATTAGCGTAAATATGCGACACAATGGAGTGGAACATTTAATTGTGCCAAGCGAAGGGGATGCAATGTAGGTTTGATATACGAATCAATAGCTAGTGATTTAACTGTAATAATCAATAATAAAATTCGCAATAGGACTCTCATGTACCTTTCAACTTCATATGAGAAGCGTTTCGATGTTATAGACCTAGATCCTTAATGTTGTCCGAATCGATTTCTGGATGGCGCTATACAATCACTGACGAGTGGGGGTTCATTACTTGTAACTGCGAATGATATGGCTGTGCTGGCAGGCAATACGCCTGAAGCCTGCAATGCCAAATATAGTTCTGTGCCTTTGCGTATGAAATGCTGCCATGAGATGGGATTGCGTATACTATTGCATTGTATTGAAACGCACTCTAATCGTTATGGAAAATATATTGAGCCACTTTTGAGCATTTCTGCCAATTTTTATATACGCGTATTTGTGCGTATGCATAGTAGTCAAGCGAAGTGTAAATATAGCATGAGGTTGGTATACAGCATTTTGGCCTTTTACCACAATCCAATTACTTACCATATCTTTATATTATGAACACAGCAAACAATGAATGGTATTTCAATGCACTGGTTGTGATACCTATACGCTACAGCCTATGGGTATTGTAAAAAGCAAGATCTCAGATAAAGGCAATGCGGAAGAAAAATTCGGTATACCAACTGGACCAAATGTTAATACAAATTGTGCGCATTGCGGTGATAAACATCATGTAAGTTTCAGCTATCCCACTTAAGTATTTAAACTCGAATAAATCAAATTTTTTCGTTCTTACTTAATTGGTGCTTAACCGTTTAAACGGTTATGTCCGTTCAAAAAGGCGCGTCAGTCGCTTTTTCAGAGGGTTAACTGGCACCAATTGTTCACACCAAATTGTTTCTTATATTCCCAAATATAGATGGGCGGTCCACTTTGGTCGCATCCCATACATGATCCAACGTTTGTTGAAGAATTGCTACAAATCATAGAAGAAAAACCGCTAAGTGATTTGGACACAACGTCGTTTAAAAGGTGTGTTATCGGCGGTATGCCTGAACTTGTATTGGGTACATGAGTTTTTATGTAAAAAATATTCATCATATCCAACATCAATACCTCGCATTCAATTGTGGACGCTGTACGCACTACATTGGGTTCACGTAATATGGACAAGCATATTGTTGATTCCAGTGGTAAGGCCACAATTTCAAATGATGGGGCAACCATTAAGAAACTATTGGATAAAATAATAACACAACGTAGCGTGCTCAAGTGGTATAAGCTTATCTGGAAAAGATATTTCGTAACGAAAACCCTGGAAGATTACCGCGCCTTGTCTGCTGTGGTTCAATAAAATATAACTTGGATGTTTGTTGCTCTTTTTCAATTTTCCTGAATACAAATGTCTGGATTGGAAAAATTTCAAGCAAATAAAGCTTGGCGTGCAAAAGTCAAGAAATTACTTGTCATGCAACGGTAAATGCTTATAAATATATCATTAAAATTGCATGCTTGTTTATGATGAGCCATTCGAGTGAGCATGGAGATGGATGTTTTAAATAGTGTAGAGTAAATTGGCTTACTATATAAGAATTCGAAATTTTTCCAAATCTTTGACTAAAAAGTAGCTACTAGCTTGTATAACTTTATTACTTTACTTTTAAAAAGATAAATCACTTTAGCATGGTAATATATACCTATTATTAAAAATTAATACAAACAATATCTTCAACATTTTTTTCTCGATTCACGAACACATTTAGAAAGGCTACAACGCCTGCTAAAGAGCCGGTATCTTGCCAACGCTTTAGCTTGGATGTAGAGGATGTGGATCAACACGAAAGTAACGTTGCTGTTAGCGGAAATGCAATGAACAAACTATTTGAAATGGAGGATGAAAATAAATCCAACCATGCAAACACTATAAAGAGGATTCCTTATAATTTTTCAACTAAGGCATCTTGTGACGAAACTATATTTGAATGCCAACAGCAACGTACGTCTGATGAAAGTTTTATGGCTTTGGAAAAAATGTGTGATAAAACAGCATCCGATCCTAACAGCACACTATTTAAGTACATACATAGCGAGAACAAGGATATGGTTAAAGAAGATGCTAAAAAGCGCAGCGCCGATGGAAACTATTTTAAAATCCCTTGTAAACAAGGTAAGTGAATATACAACATATTGAAAGTTGATAAGATTGCGTGGTATAAATTTAATAATATAATCTTAGAACTACAAGAAATAGATGAAGAAGCACAATCACTGCAACGTCTATTGCATGACTTATGCGTACAGGAGCAGCATCAATTGGATAATGAAACTCCTTTAAAAAGTATTGATGTAACACTACTAGAAGATATTGAAAAGCCATCTAAAATGTGGGACTCCACAATAGTGGGCGATACCACTTTACAAACTTCACCTTTGAAAATGGTGAAACTTCTCAGACCATCTACTATACTAGAGGAAAATTGCGAAGATCAGTCTAATAGTTCTTTGGGTGGTGATGATGCATCATCACACATAAGCTTTCAAAGCGCTCAAAAAGGCAGTGAAACTTCAGCGACAACAAGCTTTAAAAAAAAAGGCTTTACCTACACTCTAAATCTACGCCGTCATATACGTACTCATACCGGTGGAAAACCATACAAATGCGAATACTGCGAATGCACCTTTGCTGTAAGCGATCCAGTGCTGTCGCATTTACTTACGTACACATCTGGGCAAAAATATTCATAGATGTGAGTTTTGCCCATCAACTTTTCCTCACTTTACGAAGTTACGTACGCATTTAACTACGCACAAAGACGAAGATCCAGAAACGCGGGAGCGAAATATGACAGCCTTAAAGGAGGAGGAGGCTAAATTAAAGCAAAATTTGGCCACTAAAATTCAGCAGCCGCCAAAACCCAAACGAAAATATACGTGCAATTTCTGCAACAAGGGTAAAGGTTTATAAGACTGTGATTGTAAATGATATTCATTTTACTGATCGTTAATTCACAGATTTTACAACTTCATCTAAGCAAAAGCGACATATACGTATGCATACCGGCGAGCGACCATACTCGTGCTCAGAGTGTGGGAAATCATTCTCATTGAAATCGTAAGAATATACAATAGGGTTCAGAGTTTGAACGGGCGGCAGTTAAAAATGGATTTATTTTAAAAGTTAATAAAAAAACTTATATCTAAACATATCCGTAAAACGAAAGGCACAAAAACAAAAGCTCAGTAAAAATGGGACAACTAAATGAAAGCTTATATCCATATCGCCTGCTGATTGGATTATCACCCGGTTGTTGTTGTAGCAGTTAGGTGGGGCGAAACACTGCTCAACAATATCACCCGGTCTCGGGTGCCGTTTCGAAAAGCACCTTTCTCAGAAAATATTTGAATAACCCCGTATATTAGAAAAGCCCTATCACAGAATTCGGTTGAAGAATGCCCTAACTCAGATTTGGCTTCAAAAATGACCGATCTGAGCTCAAATACAACACATTTTGACAATAGCTAGAGTGTTTATGAAACAAATTCTAAGATAGGGCGTTCTTCAAACGAATTCTGAGAAAGGAAGTTTTTGGAATGGCAGCCGAGATTTGGTGATATTCCACTCAGCAGCCGATATGAATATATGGTAAGTCTCATTTTTACCGACCTTTCCTTTCCTTTCCTTTTTAACAAAACTTTTTTCTTTTAATGCACTCTTAAAATGAATCCATAAGCACTGTAACGTTAACAACTTTTTCATACTTGTTTTTTGATTTTTATTGAGAGTGGCGATTTTAATATTAGAACGGCTAATTTAGACAATTAAAATAACAAAAATTACTACAAATCCAAATTTTAGTGAGGACCTCTAGTTTACCATAAAAATATTAAAATTAAAAGTCCCCATCTATCCTATTCGAGCTAAAAAAAATTACTCGAGGTCAAAGGTCATTGCCTTAATAGCACCGCAGAAAAATTCCTCCAATTCTTTTCTCCTAGAGAGAACAATAATTGGGGAATAGGAATTTCGAATCTTCGAAGTCAGCTGATTTGCCAATTGAAATTTTGTTGCGCATTTCTATTTTTGTTAACAAATTAAAAGTTTAGTTATTGTTGCGAATTTGTTTAAAATTGAGAAAAAAAATATAAGCAAAGCAACAGGGAGCAACAAACGAATGATGCAACCATCTTTCACACGTTGTTATTGTAGCAGTGCTTCGCCCCATCCAATAGGTGCGACCGATCAGAAATTATCATCAATATCCTCTAACGGGAGTCCAAGGAAACTTGCTGTTTCGACAGGGGGGACCATAATGAAAGGGGTGTTAGAGGCGTTGGTTCCACATTACAATTAAAGAGATGGTTGGTGCCATGTGGGGACACATTGAAAGCGGGCATACATTTTGTATGCCGGGGTTGATTCTGGATAGGTAAGAGTTTAACCTGTTACAGTATCCAGAACGAAGTTGAGCTAGAGTGACTCGCTTTTCTCTGGGGAGTATGCGTTCCTCTTCCGCGAGGTTTGCATACTTTTCTTTGAGTACTGGATTCACCGGGCAATTCCTAGCATAAAGGTCCGACGCTTGTTTATGGAGTTCACCAAGGACCTGCTTGTGTTTTTTCGCTTCATACGGCTGGGTTCTCAGGAGCCGTATTTCCTCAAAATGCTTACGGAGATAACTCCTTAGGCCCCTAGGCGGTGCTGGTTGACCAATCAGATGTCTGTTGGGATGCTCAGGTTTCTGGGTATTCAACAGGAACTGTTTGGTCAGCATCTCATTTCTCTCCCTGATGGGGAGTATTCTCGCCTCATTATGCAGATGGTGTTCTGGGGACATAAGAAGACAGCCCGTGGCAATTCTGAGAGCAGTATTTTGGCAGGCCTGTAGCTTCTTCCAGTGGGTAATTTTTAGGCTTGGCGACCATATGGGTGACGCATAGCACTTAATCGGCTGGCTAATTGCTTTGTGTGTAGTCATGAGCGTTTCTTTATCCTTTCCCCAGGTACTGCCAGCGAGGGATTTGAGGATTTTGATACGGCTCTGATTTCTCGGAACAATTGCGGCTGCGTGCTCACCAAAATGTAGATCCTGATGAAAGTCACACCCAAAATTTTAAGGTGTAAGACAGTCGGTAGGGTAATGTCATATGGTCGACATTTGGCGCGGCCATGTTTTAAAAAGGATCACCGATGATTTGGTTGGTTGCAATATCAGGTTTCGCGAGGCGACAAAACTGGAGAGATTGGGGAGATAGCTGTTTATTTTATTACAAAGCTCATCGGTGTAGGAAACAATAGCATAGGTGTAGAAGCAATAGTGACTCCTTCTGGTGGTAAACGTAGCTATTGATATGTAGAAGTTAAACAGAAATTTGATGAATATGAGTTTTTTTTAAGTTATTGCAAAAAAGCGTTGAGGATTTTTAATATCTTACGAGGTACCTTCGTACATGTTTCTAAGAATGAAGAATGAGACCTATTCAAACTTCGCTATACTTTAACATACGATACTTTACCCCATTTTAACACAACTATCATTTATTGATTTTATTAAATTTTATAAAATGTTTCTTCCTCCACAGTTCCATTTCCGTATTGGATGGTAAATATGGCTTTCGCATTTTCTCCATCAATAACTGACAAGGTGGAAAAAATCTATGCGCGTAAATCGCAACATATCTTGGTCGAGCGTTTCTTCAATAGCTCTCTAGTGGTGATGGTGACAGCAGAAAAACCCAACTGTTTACAAATGTTACAATATATCAATTGCGTCTACGGCTCAAATACCCACAGTATATGAATGAATCGAACGCACCTAATTGTCTGCCTAACGGATAGTATACATATTCATCAAATCGAAAATATTGCATCAAACGAACTGGGTCTGAATACTGAAACAGTACACATATTCAAAATCGATGAGGAGGCTGTGATGATGGTATAGGGTGAGTTGTTGAATAACATACGAAAACCACTTTAACCCATCTATATATTTGCATTACAGCTAAAGCTTTACAAACAGCAAAAATCGCTGGCGCCAAGCAATTGGAAAAGGCAGTGAAGCATTCATCACACTGTACGGATGGTGTAAAGTTAGAAACTGCTGTTGAACAGCTGCCACCGACACAACGGTCATCTCTACTTCGCCGAGTAACGGCTCGTCCGACTATCTATCGAAGACAGTATAATCATATCTTTTGCCAACACAGGTTAGCGATGTGCTTGCACAGGAAAAGATTTCAATTGGAAAACAAAAACCAATTAAGAGAGTTTATTTATTATTAAAGTATTTACTTTTCTTTATATCAACAGTATTAATTTAAGTTGCAATATCACGTACATATATAATAAGGGATGTGATACGATTGATGTCGGAATTAGATTTGAAACCAATCAATACTCCTGCTAAGGGTTGTAGAATTATTGCTTGAATAATTAGATTTAGAACAATAATAAGTCTGACTTAATTACAAGTCGTACATTTTTAAATTCATCAATTACGACAGCAATCGGATTCTACGACACCTCTGAATATTCTTGATCTGAAAAAAGAGTATACCTAATCTGAATTTCTACTAAGCTTTCAGTTGTAGATTATTCAAATAATTGGAGTTTTTTCTAAAGCTTAAAATTATTTTCTACTCGCTTAGAAAAGATTTCAATTGGAAAACAAAAACCAATTAAGAGAGTTTATGTTATTATTAAAGTACTTACTTTTCTTTATATCAATTGTATTAATTTAAGTTGCAATATCACGTACATATAAAATAAGGGATGTGATACGATTGCTGACGGAATTAGATTTGAAACCAATCAATACTCCTGCTATGGGTTGCAGAATTATTGCTTGAATGATTAGATTTAGAACAATAATAAGTCTGACTCAATTACTAGTCGTACATTTTTAAGTTCATCAATTACGACAGCAATCAGATTCCACGACACCTTTGAATATTCTTGATCTGAAAAAAAAGAGTAAATCTAATCTGAATTTCTAATTAGCTTTTAGTTG
Source organism: Eurosta solidaginis (assembly GCF_040869045.1). Lineage (NCBI taxonomy): Eukaryota > Metazoa > Arthropoda > Insecta > Diptera > Tephritidae > Eurosta > Eurosta solidaginis. The sequence continues at coordinate 118,061,034 of NC_090320.1, read as the reverse complement.
TAGATTTAAATTGATTCAAATAATTGGAGTTTTTTCTAAAGCTCAAAATTATTTTCTGTTCGCTTGGAAAAGATTTCAATTGGAAAACAAAAACCAATAAGGCGAGTTTGTTTACTATTAAAATAATTACTTTTCTTTATATCAACTGTATTAATTTAAGTTGCAATTTCATGTGCATATATAATAAGGGATGTCGTAATACGATTGCTGTCGGAATTAGATTTGAAACCAATCAATACTCCTGCTAAGGGTTGCAGAATTATTGCTTGAATGATTAGATTTAGAACAATAATAAGTCTGACTCAATTACTAGTCGTACATTTTTAAATTCATCAATTACGACAGCAATCGGATTCTACGACACCTTTGAATATTCATGATCTGAAAAAAGAGTAAACCTAATCTGGATTTCTACTAAGCTTTAAGTTGTAGATTATTCAAATAATTGGAGTTTTTTCTAAAGCTTAATATTATATTTTGCTCGCTTAGAAGACATTGGAAAACAAAAACCAATTAAGCGAGTTTATTTATTATTAAAGTTCTTCTGTTTTATATGAACTGGATTAATATAAGTTCCAATTTCATGTACATATATAATAATATTGAAAATAATAAATATTGAAAATTCAATTTTTTTGGTTCATATTTTATTCATATGGCTGCTCCAGGTAAAGTAAATCTGCAGGTAAAATTCACGTTATATGGCGGTTATATAAATGGTAAAACCGCAGTAAAATTGATTGTCAAATGGCTCGAAAATGTAGAGTGAAATGACGAAAAAATGACCGCCATTTGACGAGCATTGTGACTTGTGTGAGTAGCACAGTGCTATGCTCACATCCTATAAGTGGGAGCGGAATGCACGATCACATTAATAGGAACGAAACGGAAAATTTGGTCACAAAAGTTAATCACGCCCATGCAAACGTGACTATGAATATAACCGCTGCAGAAAGTCACAATGACCGTAAAATGACTAGTAAAATGACGTGGAGCGTTTTTGCAGGGTACATATATATGCCTATTTTAAATGTACATTATATTAGTGATGCATAAAAAGATGCAAATGGGTAACCAAAACCCGTTTCTGACAATTCGGTATCGGAGCCAAATACTCTTCGGGAACCGTGTCATTTGATAAAGGCCGTCAAGTAAACAGGACTTCAAGCGAAATTGGAGAAAATTTGAACAAATAGTCGAAGGGCAATACAAAAAAGGTAAAAATTACACATTTTATACATTTTACCCTCCTTCCAAAACGAACCTTATTGATTTTTTTCATTATATAGCATAAGTTTTTGCGGTACATAAATTTTTTTTGCGGCGGGCAGAAAAGTTGTTGGTTTTTAGCACCAACAACACAAATACAACGACTTAACAGATCCCACATTATACACTCTCTACCCGGTTCGGCACCTGAATGTGCGAACCGAAAATCGTAAATGTTCAGTTTTCTGCAGCACTCGTATGCGGGGATAGCTAAAACGCTACCGGGTGACACAAAATAAGTAAAATAGGGCACTAAAGCCCCAGACACATAACGCGCATGGAAAGAGGCCATGCACATAACACGTGCGAATATCTTCTTAGGCAGCTACCGAGTTTCACCCCACTCACACGAAAAATTTAATTAACAAAGTTAGGGCTTACTCGCCACCGCACGCAGAACGAAGCAATATTGAGCTCGTGAATGCACAATCTTCTGTGTGTGATATGTGATGCTTGACTGCTTGACTGTCAGAAGTGAAGTGTAGAAATCTTGACATCATGGAAAAATCTACTATACTTTTTCACTTCCTGAATGGAAAAAATTATTAATGTAAAACACGCGGTGGTGAGTATTTAGTATACTGGTAGATGTATATATTTAGTTTAATCATTACTTTTCCCTCTTTATTTCCAGGAAACGCAATGGTTTTCTTCATAGCGTCGCTTTCTACGGTTTAACCGCCCGAATTTGTTGCGCGATTTTTGCCTAGCAAATGTAAATGAAAAACGAACGTAGCGACCTTGGTAGTGGAGTTTTTAAATAAATAACCTGTGCTAACCTAAATCGTTGCTAAAGAAGGGTAGTTAATAAGTAAAGCGGTTTGTGTAGAAAGGCAAATATTCGTGTAAGCCAGAAGCATAAAGTTGCATATATAAGATGAAAAAATAGCCATATTTGGGCATGTGACGACAATATCGAAATAAAATGAAAAACGAAAATGGTAGAAATCTGATTAAGCGCAGTCTAGAAAATCGGTTGTGTATTGGAAAATAATGGTGAAAGTTTGGAAAAAGTGCAATAACGAATTTTCATACAATATTTAATTGACTGCCAGCTTTTACGTGCTCTTTCCATATTGGACTGAATACTTCTCGTGTGCGAGAATGTTAGAATCTTGTTGTGTTGTACCACCCGCATTACAAGACTATTGTACCAAAGATGATATACAATTGCTCACTCACAATATTCCAGAAGTATTGCTGCCCAAGTATCAAGTACATGTTCGATGTCGCGGTGTGATTCCGGCAAGAGGTTACATTGTTGGTGCTAGCAGAAATGAAAATATGACGGTTTGAATAGCAGTAGCAGCAGCAACAACAGTATGTATTGTACAATGTATACAGCATTTTTTTGAAAATTTCGATCAAAAATATTCAGATATCATTGTAAAATTGGGCTTTAATTGTTTTATGAGTAATATTTGAATGCTTTCCACAGTCATTCTCGGATCATATTCGTGAAGATATTTCAATCGCCTTGGTTGAGCTTTTTGATACATTTTGAATGCAATTATCATGCATTTATTCTGCGTATCTCATACAAAATAGGATACTACTACTTACTTACTAGTTAATCAGGGGAGAAAGCATGCGGAAGTGAGTTGTTTGAACCAAAGGTTCTCGCAAACAAACCATACCATACCAGTTCAAGAAGTGAAGTGTGTGTTTTGTGTTCGTTCAGAATTTTTTACTAAAATTTGTGAGATTCAATAAATTTCAGCAAACAACGTTTGTAGGCTTAACCAGCTAATTTATTTTATATTCATTAATTAAATGTCGTATAAACGCAAACAAGCCATACCAATATACGACCTGCGTCAAAATCTTAAAATACGATATGGTACGGGATGTTGAAGCCATATCCAGGTACATATGTCAAGAGAGTTTCACCCACCTGGGTTTCAAATAGTTCACAACCCTTGTATTGTCTAATGGTTGGAGTTGTGTTTTCTGGGACGCCGAAGGTGGAGAAATGGTTTGGGACATCTCTTGTTAGGAGCAGTATACAGTATTTCTTGTCTTGAAGAATAACATTTTAATATATCGTGTCTGAACTTCATGATTGAAAAAATGTAAAATTTTAACAAGTACAACGTTCATGATTCTGTGAAGAAAGATTATCAGAAAACATTCAGAGAGCTGAAAAATGATAAAAATTTTGATCACCTAAAGTAAACACATTTGATTCAAATATGATTCCAAAATGTGATTGAAAAACCATATTCAGTTTTTGGTCATCAAAGGTATTCATATTTGATTATTTCTTTTGTGTAATTGTATGATAACTCATTATTTAGTCAGAAAGAGTAATCAAATTGTATTGAACTGTAGGGAAATTCAAAATTTGATCACCTAAATGCTGAGTGGGTAATAGAAACAATAGAACTCTATACAAAGGGCGTAGGCTCGGGACACCATATATTAGGCGGTAATTATATGCGTTTGATGCTAATATTGCAATAAGTTAGAATGGATCATAAGTAGCGTGCCTGCACTTTGGGGGTGCTAATAAATTGCTTACAAATTTAAATTGACCTCAAATATTGGGATGAGTAAGGACAATATAGGTATGTTTGTGGTAGCCGAAGAGAGATTTACAAGGGACTTCTACAAGGCCTTATTAGGGTCATTGCGCGCTCTAAACCTTATAATCGCTGATAAGACATACATGTACACACATACATCCGTACATTGTTTTAGGAGTAGAGTAGCAAACGGAACTAAAAATGATCTAACATTCATATATATTTGTCAGACCCTATATTTAGTACTATTGTAGCTTTTAGCATTATGAAGATGGATGGACCATAACGTGTCATGTTAACACCTTTTCGCCGGCTTCCATATATGTATGTACATACTTATATCTTGATTTCTTAATATAAACTTAACCAATGCACCACTTCTGAATCACAGACAATACACTTTAAAATTATTCTGGAAAGCATGACAATAACCCATAGCAACCTGAGGTATTTCCACGCTATATTCCGAGTAGATACTGATCACGCGTCAACTAAGCAATGATAAGTTACCAGAATATACTATTGATAACTGAGTAATGCAGTTGCCAACGTAGGTATAACGTACGTATTTGAAGCTTATCCAACATTTATTAAACATGTTCGGGGTGGCGTAGAAAAATAAATAGACAGTGACGGAGAACGGTCTACATACACCCCCCTTTTCCACTGGATTGAAAGGCTAATAATTTTCCTGAAAAAATGGGATTATACCGTGGTATAACTGACTCACTTTGTTTTATTGATTTTCACAATAAACTACAAAAACCCTCCCTTTAGCATAAAATAGCAAAGCTATGGGGAAGAAACAAAAAAAAACAAAAAACCAACGTCCATACAGTACACAAATAATCTGTTTTAGTATGAATAACCTCACGTAGCTCTAAATAATGTTGTTTTATAATAACATCTTGAAACCGTCGTGGCGTTGAGGCTACTAAATTCGTTAACAGGAGTTATACTGTTCTAAATTTCTGTGATGCGTTCTTTGAGGACAGCAGCGCTAGAAACCGGGTTTTTTTTCCATGCCTAAAGCCGTTTAGTATGCTTTGGAGCCTAATTTCGGAAAACATAACTTCCCCAAAATTATCGTTTTGCTCCATTACCGTGATCGGTGCTTCATAGGGTAATTTTGGTTTTTTTGAAATAAAGTTTAAATAAAAATGATTGGAAACCTTTTGTGCTCCACGCACGTGAGAAAAAAACTTTGCGCGCTAAGCTATCAGCTTTTAAATTTTAAGGAAAAACTTTTTTTGTCAGCCATGAAAGTCTTAGAGGAGCATGTTGAAGATATGCCATTATCATGAGTAAAATTTTGGGAACGTGTTGGTTTGGCCCCCATTTGTTTGTTTGTATGAATGTGACTCCGGCAAATAGGAGGTGTGTGAATGGCTCCGCTAAACATAGGAGCGTATAGTTCACTCATGCCAAAACAGGCAGTTGTATGAATGTGACTCCGCTAAAATAGGAGGTGTGTGAATGGCTCCGCTAAACATAGGAGCGTATAGTGCACTCATGCCAAAACATAGGCAGTTGTAGGGTTTGGTGATAATACTTCGATAGGGTTTGGTTACGCGCATCGGCGAGGAAAGCTTTGAGTTCGGATCGCAGTGCTCGAGAGGCACCGACGAAGTTTGTTCCGTTGTCGGAGTATATGTTCTTCGGACATCCTCGCCTGGCGACAAACCGATCGAAAGCTGCTAAAAAGGCGGCGGTACTGAGGTCAGTCGCGACTTCTAAATGAATCGCCTTGGTGGCAAAGCAGACAAAGAGGCAGACGTAACCCTTTGATATGCGGCATCCTCTTCCGCTATAAGATTTGATGTCAAACGGTCCGGCAAAATCTACCCCCGTATTGGTGAAAGCCCAGGAAAAGGTGGTTCGCTCTGGAGGTAGATCTCCCATCAGTTGGGTTTGGGTCCGTTTGCGGAATATGGTGCAGGTTTTGCAATTATGTATGACCGATCGGATCATATTTTTTACCCTAGGAATCCAATATTCTGTGCGTAGGCGACGAAACATCAGTTGGTTCTCACCATGCAGGGTATCTTTGTGGATGAACTGGACAAGAAGTCGTGTGAGCCGGCAGTCATATGGCAGAATTATCGGGTGCCGTTCACTGTAGGGAAGATCCTTGGCCCCTGAAAGACGACCGCCCACCCTCAATATGCCCTTTTCATCGACAAGGGGGGTAAGAGGCAGGATCTCACTCTTTGATCCGATGAGTTTCCCGGATTTTAAACTCGAAAGTTCCTCCGAATAATGCTTCCGTTGGTAGAGAGTTATTAAACGATTTGTCGTGGCCTGAATTTCATTGGGTGAAATGAAGTACGATTCCGCTTTAAAGGAAGATTTTGTTTTAGTATTGGTTCTTTGCGAAAACCTTATAATATATGATATGACCCGCAAGGCTCTTAAAAGTTCTGAAAACCTTTCTAGGATATCCTCATTTCCACTTATTTTTGATGTGGTAAAGGCTTTTACGCGCTTTTGCTCAATATTTGTCTGATACTCCTTTTCTTGATTTGGCCACTTTGAATTGTCTTCTTGTAACCAAGAAGGTCCCTGCCACCACAAGGAGCTTGCGACTAGGTCTTTTGCTGACATCCCTCTGCTAGCCAAATCTGCTGGGTTTGATGCAGACTCTACGTGGTGCCAGGCACTGTTCCCTACCTTTTCTACGATTTTGGTTACTCGATGAGCAACAAACGTTGACCAAGAGCAGGGAGGTTTTTTAATCCACGCTAAAACAATCGTTGAGTCAGTCCATAGATGTGTATGGAATTTTCCCAAGTTCAGGTTTTCGCGCACGGTTTCTAAAATTTCGGCTAACAAGACTGCTCCACACAGTTCTAATCTGGGTAGCGAAATTGTTTTTACGGGAGCTACTCTTGTTTTCGCAATTAGTAGGCTGACGTGGACCTCCTCATTAACCCTTGCCCTAAGAAATATTGTAGCTGCACAGGCTTTTTCGGATGCGTCGCAGAATCCATGTAATTCAACGTCCGCATTTAGTGTAAAATTTACCCATCTTGGTATCTGAATATTGTTAATATCCGGGTAGTCCTCCATAAAGGTTTGCCATTTATCTAGGGTACGCGTGGACACTGCCTCGTCCCAGTCCGTTCCTTCCAGCCAGATGTTTTGCATTATGATCTTGGCTACTATGATGACTGGCGCGAGCCATCCCAAAGGATCGAAGAGTTTGGCGATCGCTGAAAGTATTGCCCTTTTTGTCAGGGCCTCACGATTTTCGATAGGTTTTGCGGTAAAATAGAAATAATCCGAATGCGCGTTCCATCTGATGCCTAATGTTTTGACTGTACTCGCATCCTCGAATTCCAGAAAATCTTCGTTTAGCAAGTGGGATTTTGGGATTCCTTTCAGTATTCGGCTGCAGTTCGAAGTCCACTTTCGCAAAGAAAAACCTGCTGACCGTAGTACGTGGGTGACTTCCTCCCGAGCTTTAATTGTAGACTCTATGCTGTGGCCTCCTGCTAGCACGTCATCGACGTACATGCTTGTATGCAGAATGCTGGCTGCTATGTGTGATGAAGTCTCTACATCATCTGCTAGTTGGTGCAGTGTCCTTATTGCCAAATACGGTGCACAGTTAACTCCAAACGTTACTGTCTTTAATTCATAGACGTTGATAGGATCCCATGGATTATTGCGAAATACTATTCTTTGGTACTGGGTTTGGTTGGGCATTTCCCATATTTGGCGATACATCTTCTCTATGTCGCCATTAAAGACATATTTGAAGAATCGCCAACGAAGGAGCAGAATTGTTAGGTCGGCCTGCAGTACGGGGCCGGTGTATAACACTTCATTCAAACTAGTGCCATTGGCAGTGGGACACGATGCGTTAAAAACTACTCTTACTTTTGTAGTCGTGCTCTCCTCTTTTATTACCGCATGATGAGGCAAAAAATAGCAATTTGTTGCATGGGGAGGGATAATTGTGGGAACTTTTGTAATATGCCCTAGTGTTTCGTATTCCGCTAATACTCTGTTGTATTCAGTTTGCAGGGCTCGCGTTTTCGATAGACGCGTCTCGTTTTGGTAAAACTGAGAGCAAGCGCTTTTCAGAGAGGGCCCTAATGTGATGCTGTTTGGAAACCCCTGCTTGAATGGTAGGGCTACGATGTATTTCCCATCAGTATTCCTTTTTGTTGTCGCTTTGTAAAGTGCCTCGCAATAGACATTATCCTCAGTGGGGGACCTTTTCTTAGGGATATCTTCTAGTTCCCAAAAGGCAGTCAATTGTTTCTCGATGCTGATTTCATTAAAAAAAGATACTCGGTTATTAATTGGCTGAGTTGCTTCTGTGCAACCGGTTAATATCCAACCGAAGACGGTTTCTTGGGCGAGAAGCGTATTTAAGACGTTCTTCCGTATGCCGTCTAGAATTACTTGAGGATAAATGTCGCCTCCTAGGATTAGGTCCACTGGTTCGTTAACGAAGAACCTTTTATCCGCCAGAACAAGATCAGGGAACTCTTGTCGAGTCATTGCGTCAACTTGACATGTTGGAAGATCCCCTGTCAACTGAGGTAGGACCAGAACCACTGTATCAATGCATACTAAGGGGTTTATAAGGGAACCCAGTCTTATGGAGCAGGACTCTTTCACTTGCGCAGATGGTGTGTTATTAATGCCTGAAACTTGGACGTGCAATCGTTTCGATGGCAGATGTATTCTGTTTTTGAGTCTTTCTGTTATAAACGAACATTCAGACCCAGAGTCTATAAGTGCTCTCGCGGTGAAATCCACTCCATTATAGTTTATTTTCACTCGTGCTGTGCCTAGTAATACCCCCTTTGTTGTATGTGCATGACAGGAAGAGACGCTATTAATATTTTCTTTTCTCTTTTCAGAGTCCATCCTTGCCCTTGCCTGTTGTGAAGTGGAGGGTATGTTATCATTGTTATGTTGGTTGCCCCTTTGGAGCGTTGTTGATGTTGTTTTTGGATGAGCTGTCGGAAGGTGGAGCAAGGTGTTGTGCCTTGAGTGACATGAGTTGCAGTTGAATGGACTCGTGCATCTTGTCACTGTGTGCCCAGCCGACAAGCAGATCAGACAACAGTTGTTGCTTTTCACATAAGCTATTTTGTCTGCCGTGGACAGCTAACGGAATTTTTGGCAGTTTCGTAATTTGTGCTCCTTACTGTTGCACATCTTACATGCCGTTTTTGGAACGCTGGCTTGGTAAACTCCAAGTTTTGTAGGCATTTCCTTTGAACTATTCGTATGAGTTTTGGGCGGCTTGGATGGTTTGCTACCCTTTATGTCAGACACAGTTTCTAGAGTCTGAAAACGGCTGGACAGGAATTTGTCCATATCCTCCCATTTTGGGATGTCCGTTTTCTTCTCTACGGTTTGTTCCCATAGCGCCAAGGTGGATTCCGGGAGCTTTGTGGAACATAAGTATGTTATAATTGCATCCCAGTTTGTAATGTCGATTTGGTGACATTGAAGAGCCGATATGCAATTATTTATTTCGCGTTGTAATTTTTTTATTGCTGTTCCGCATTCGTATTCGACTGCCGTAAGATTAAACAAAAGCTTCAATTGCGTGTTCACTAGGACACGCTTATTCTCATACCTGTCTTTTAAGTTTTTCCAGGCTGTTTGAAACCCTTCATTCGTCAGGGAGCACCTTTCTACTATTTCTTTTGCTTCCCCTTGAGTTTTCTGCCTTAGGTAGTAAATTTTTTCAACATCTTGCAGATCCTTGTTGAGAATATATAAGGCCGTGAACATATCTCTAAAAGCCGGCCAAGAAAGGTAATCACCTTTAAACTCATCGGTATCGCAAGGGGGCAGCCGGATTTTATGTCCATGATTCGGATTGGTTTCCACTTTTGTGGCAGGGACATTTGCAGGTGGTGCTAATTTTTCCACTTCAGCAGCGATCGTAGCCATGCATTTCATATAGCATGCGAAACAGCTTTTATTTTTCTGCTTAATGGATTGCAGGTCCTCTTTCGTAATATCTGTAGAGTTGAGGAGACCTTCATAAAGTGACTTTGTCTTCTTCCATAGTGATTTCAGCTCCTCTTGCTGTATTGCAAGGGTGTGTTTGTTTTGTTCAGCGATTGGCTTCGCATTGAACTCCTGCTCAAACTCCACTATGGAGTCTGTCATTCTTATGTAGGTCTCCATTTTTTTTATTATTTTAAATATCTTGTCTCTTTTAAGGAACGAGAGCGGAAGTAATGACTCTTAGTATTGTGCTTGCAACGAAAGCGAAACTATAAGAATTGACACAGATAGAAATCTGTTTCAAGATTTAATGTGTCTAATTATTTGTGTATTATTGTTGAAATTTCTAAGAGTGACACAGATAGAAATTTGGATGCAAATTTAATGTGTCAAAATTGTTATTTGATGAAAAGGTGTAGTGGGCTAATTGTGCCAAACCAAATTAGTATTCCAAGAAAAAGGTATTGAATGCAATTCTGTACTTCTTCGACGATGAAAAACGTAATGAACTTATTTATTTTGATTTATTTTCCTGTTTGATACACAATTTTGAAAATAACTTTATTATGGACTGTAAGTAAATAGTGTCTCCTACCAGCCACTAGCCATCCAATGGTGTATATAAGTCGTAGTGGCTTGGATATTGTGTACAAGTGTATAAACTGAAGTGAATCTGTGACAAGTTTACAAAAAACATCAACCAGGTGGAAATAAAGGTGTTGTGTACTTCTTATCGAAATTTCGAATGAAAAGAGACTATCCCTAAGCCTTATGTTGCACAGTGCAGTGGAGGTGAGGAGAGAAAAAATTTTTTTTTTTTTTTTCCACTGCCTGTCTGCCTTGAGCTGTGTCGGAGGACTCTTACCACTGGTGGGGGAGTCAACCGATAGTCAAAAGGCGATTGGTGTGTTTAAAAAACACGAAATTTCCACCTACTTCGGATTATAAACCTATCACGAGTTCACTTCTATACGTTCACGTATTGCAAAAAAAATGGTGGTGCATGAACTAATAGAACCAACGTACCTTGTGTCACTTAAGTGATGATGTGTTTTATGATATGTGTGTAGATGTGCGGACTGTATGAAGTGTTGACTGTATGATGCGATGACTATATGATGTGCGGAATGTATGAAGTGTTGACTGTATGTTTGCGATGACTATATGATGTGATGATAATGTGATGTGCGGACTTTATGATGTGATGACTGTGTATATACAATGCTCGCTATTACCACTTGTCGCTAATTAATGGCTGATCGCTGGTATTTCTTTTAAGTCTCACTTATTTTATTGCAAATTTCCACCGTCGATTATAATATTTTGTTGAAAAATTTTCACTTTAAATTTTAATGCGCTGGCTGAATATTGTGTTCACTTCGATTTTCCTGGCGCGATAGGACCAATGGTTACGTGTAATTCGGGGACGATGGGGATTCGCTCGCACGTAACACCAAAAAAGAAATGTAAAAGAAAAGGGACTAGTTAGTGACTTATTAAAAACCAACACTTTCACTAATCTAATTAACAACAAACTTTCTTTATTCAATAATTCAAAGTAAATGGAAAAATTAAATTACGAAGTATTTCGGAAATCACTTTAATTTAATGGTTTGGAATTTGCACTTGAAACAATGAATGCTTACCTTCGGTGTGGTTGCTGGAGCTCACTTGCTGATGTTCAAAGAAAAAGTGAAGTGAAAAAGAAAGAAAGAGTCCATGGCACCCGCCGATTGCTAACTTTCGTCGAGTTTTCCCCTACTCAATTAGTTCTCGGCTGTGCAAGGACAGTTACCGGTAATGGTTAAGTATACGGGCCGTATTAGGGTGAACTAAAAGTTATTTTAAAAATATTTAGGCTGGTGGCCTAAACATATTGAGGGTGGGCGGTCGTCTTTCAGGGCAATGGTTACGTGTAATTCGGGGACGATGGGGATTCGCTCGCACGTAACACCAAAAAAGAAATGTAAAAGAAAAGGGACTAGTTAGTGACTTATTAAAAACCAACACTTTCACTAATCTAATTAACAACAAACTTTCTTTATTCAATAATTCAAAGTAAATGGAAAAATTAAATTACGAAGTATTTCGGAAATCACTTTAATTTAATGGTTTGGAATTTGCACTTGAAACAATGAATGCTTACCTTCGGTGTGGTTGCTGGAGCTCACTTGCTGATGTTCAAAGAAAAAGTGAAGTGAAAAAGAAAGAAAGAGTCCATGGCACCCGCCGATTGCTAACTTTCGTCGAGTTTTCCCCTACTCAATTAGTTCTCGGCTGTGCAAGGACAGTTACCGGTAATGGTTAAGTATACGGGCCGTATTAGGGTGAACTAAAAGTTATTTTAAAAATATTTAGGCTGGTGGCCTAAACATGCCGGTCCCCTTGCGGCGACCAAGCTGAGAACAAACAACCAGTCCGAATTGACATCTAAGATAATACATGTAGCGATATATTGGGTGTACAGAATATGAAATAAAGTAGGATTCGTACGTTGTTCTCTATCGCCTTGTGGTGATGGCTCCCATTTCTCGATAAATACTGTGGATGAGAGAAAAATGGTTAATACATAAATACGTGGTTCCATTTAGTTCAATGCACCTTATTAGATTAAAATGTGGATGTGGAGCTATCTGTAGATATGTTGTAGATATAAAAATATTCTGCGATTGGCTTACTGTTGGTAGGCCCCCGAGATGACCAGGCCAAATATGATGGCCTGAGCTAGTAGCCCGTTAGTCGTGGACGGTGGCGTGCCGCTGATCATAAGACTGGCATAAACATCAGCGCCGAGTGTAAGTCGCACTGGTGCGGCGCGGTAAAAATCGGGGTCTGCCAACCGCATAAACTGGAAAGGCGTTGCGATTGTGGAGTCTACGCTAGCGATCGGGTTGAGACGGTTATGGCGTGTTATTACTATAGCTTGGGTGATTACCCTCCCTGCTACCCCATACTTCCCGCGCAATATGAGTGTACATCTCGTTGGTGACGTGGAATTCATGCGCTCCAGATGGAGTTCGTTCGCCAGATTGGCATCAATCACTGTGTTTGGGGAGCAGGGATCGATGAGTGCGCGTACCAGATGCAGGCGTCCTCCGGACTCGATGCGAACGACTGCCGTGGGTGCGATCGCGATAAACGATCTTATTATCGATGGTGTCGCTGTGGTTGCTAAAACTCGGCCGGTCCTAAAACGGTTGGGCACTTCTTTTTGGCGGACAAGTGCTCGCCCGCGGTCTTCTTCTCGTGATTCATACGGAACCGTTCTACCCGATGTGCGCCGCGATGAGCGGAAAGGACGCGTTTCCGCGTCACCACGTCTCACATGAGTAGAACGGGGGGGTGGTCGGAAAGGACGTGTTTCAGAGCCACCGACGTGTGATTTCTGCTTGCTCCCAGTTGGTCGTACAGCTTCGGTTTCTAATTGCCGTTGTTGTTCGTGCCGTAATAGCGGTCGGAAAGGACGTGTTTCAGAGCCGCTCTGTTGTCTACGAAGGGTAGCTAATGCCGCCAATCTTGCTTCTTCTTCTTCTTTTTCGGCATCCCGATCATCCATTTGTTGCGCCCAAGACTTGGTTCTTTCGGTGAGGGCCAGGGATAAGGCCCCGTCTGAGCTTTCTCCGTCATCGAGAAGGTCGCTTGTGGTTTGCCTCCATTCCTTGGTTTCGTCCCGGTGAAGGGTAGTATGATGATGCTCGTTGCATCGATAGCACTTGTCCTTACTTGTGCATACCTCGTGACTGTGGAAAGGGGACAAACAGTTGATGCAATAGTTATGTTCGCGGACCGCCTGCCACCTCTCTTCAGCGGACATCCTGCGGTATTGTGCGCAGAATCGTACGCCGTGATTTGCGGCGCAAAGGCGGCATGGTACGGAGAAGCTTCTGGAACGCTCCTCTGTCTTGACGCGAGTTGCCGTGAAACGAGTCATTCTAAAAACATAATCGAGCGTTATTACATTGATTTCGTCTACATGGATGGCTAGTGGGTTTATGTATGAGGACGTTTTTTTTTTTTTTATTTGCTATTATTATTATTAAGAAGGGGCAAAGGGAAAACCGCTAAACTGATTTTAGCACCCATCATCCCATGTAGATGGTGCTTTGGTATTTTACCTTACATATTTCAGCCTTTGGTCGGTCGATGTCGCTGAGCTGGCGCTACATAATTTGTGGTGTGCTTTAATTTTACCACAAGTGGCGTGCCACCAATACCACGAATTCTTCCATCTTCTCTAAATGGAATGACCAGTTACGCTTCGCTACGCAAGAGGACTGAGCGCCAGGCCGCTCGCTGCCCAAACCCGTACCATCTATGTAAAGCTCGGCATCCGATCAGGTCGTGTCCGGTATATCGCGCAAAGTCTCCGCTGCAACGACTGCGCGAGATTATAAAAGTCAGTTATTGCCAGAACTGTCTGTCGATGGTACATCGTGCCCGAAACTGCACGAGTCAGGGCAGGTACCGAAGATGTGGTAGCAACCATCATACCACGCAGCACCTGTCGATGGAGGACTTGTCGTCCGAGCCAGAGCCGTTGAAGAACTGGTACCAGCTGGTTGTTGAAGAGGAGGAAGAAGGGCACGATAGGATGCCCACGACGCAGCAGGTGGACGACGGTACGATGGATGAGGCGCTGTCTCTCCACGCGTCCGAGTCGGCCCTTGCGGAGGAACCACAGTTACCATCCGGGAGGGGAGCGGGCTCCCATACAGTCCAATCAGACAGTTGGGGATCGGACTCACGGCCATTCCGTTCCCTATTGGCCCACGAGCGACGAGAGAAAAGTGGAGCGAAATCACGGCCTTTCCGCCCACCTACGCAACGACGCCCACGAATACACCGAGAGAAGTACGAAATTTTAAAGAAGAAAACCGAGACGGTAGACTGGCCACTCGGCCGCGCCAGCTACCTCACCATAGCTCCTCCAGGAACGGTATCCATCCGGCCCACCCTGCAGCCGGCCCAACACTTCGGCCAATGGCTGCTCTGGCGCCCACTGCGATCGTTAAAATGGAAGCCGGGGGCGTTTGCACCTCATTCGTGCACTCGTTGATGCATGTTCCCCCCCCCACAACGATCGACCGCAGGCTGGCGTGAGAGTTAGTACTGCCGACTACCAACGCCGCCGGCGAAACCAGCTTTTTTATTACATTCCGGGGCAAGCATGGACAAACGAAGACGGTGACGACTCACGCAGTCTGCGGCCACGATTTTACGCGCGTCAGTCCAACATTCAACGTCGACCCCAGCGTCGCGGCTCCTTATGAGCATATTCGTCTGGCGGATCCCCAATTCTACGCCTCCACGCCCATCCGCCTCGTTCTTGGCGGCGACGTGTACGCCGACATTATAACGCCGGGCACGTTACCACCATCTTTTGGCCCGCTGCTGGCCCAAAGCACTATCTTTGGTTGGGTGCTTTCGGGGACACACCCGATCTAGTATACCCTAAGGGGTATTTAGTTTAATTTTTTAAGTTTATACATGCAAATAGCACTTTTTTCTCGAAATAAATGAAGTTTTTTATTTGAATGGCAAGAAATATATATCATGCAGGTTCCGTTTATTTTTTCTCATCTTGTCCTAGCAATAGGTAACGGCGAAGGCAAGGAGGATGCCGTCGCGCCATCTGGCGCGCACAACTTAGTTTTAGAACTTAGTCTTAAGACCAATCGTGGTCGGGGACGCTCGGGCGGAGTTTGAGCTGTTGCGTATCGCAAGGGGACCGGCATGTTTAGGCTCGAAGCCTAAATTCTTATTAACTTGCGCCACCCTAATAGCACCATATTATCGACACACATGTATGTACATGTGTACATATGTAGGTAGGGTTATGTTGTCCGTACACATATACATGCATGCCGGTACAACTGTGTGGGGAAGCTTCCCCTTAAATCTGGAAACTTCCCGCGGTTAAACGGTTGTCCTCGACAAGGTAACCGTCTACTTTTCTAGCGATCGTTGAGCGAACTACAACCAGCCGTCCCGAGAAGCCCCGCCACATTTTATTATAAAAGGTAAATTATTGTTCTAATTTTAACTTTCACTTTAATAAAAACCCTATTATAACGAGAAATATCTCGCTTTGCTTCTTTTCTTTTGCTATTTTAAATAATCGAAACAAAATTGTGGTGCCTCCACTCCTCCGAGTCTGCGAGTCACCTCAGTTGTTCAGTAGTGGAACAGGAAAAAGTTGTCTATAAAAGGGCCACCATTCCGTTCTTTTTTATCAAAAAGTATTGAATACGGTGTCGAATCCACAACGCGAGTGCAGTAAAAGTGCAAATACAAAAAAGAAAAAAAAAAAGAAAAATGTATAAAAAGTGTATACAGTTTTAAAGTGATAAACCGTATAGAAGCGGTTAAGTGAAAACAACATCCAAACAGAAATAGTATTCCTGCCACCAACAGATCCAGCACCACCAGCAACGGTAAGTACCAACATTTCCATATAACAAAAACCCTCTTGTAGTCCCATGCCCATATCCTTTTAACACCCGCTTAATTTCGCAAATCCTCCTCTTTTCACCCATAGCTTCTGTTGAAGGAGTCTGCAAAGGAAACCAACCACCACCGTCGGTGATAGACACCACAAATCCACCAACGGTAAGTTAAATACATCCACCCTTAGTGATTAGCCCAAAAGTGATATTGAATTCAATGCCGTTTTCTCAAGTGAACTTTGAAGTTTGTCTGCCCGTCAAAAAAAATGTTTTTTTACAGAAAATTTAATTGGTTTCTTCGGTTTCGGACAGATAAACCTTAAGGTTTACTGGAGAAAACGGCCATTAAATACTTTCCACAACATTGTGATGCCCTACTCATATCTTTTTGTTGTTTGGTTTTCGTTGTAGAATCCCCATCACCACCAGAGCAATAATTATCAGTAACCGTGCGAGGCATACACCATCAAAAAAATAAAAACCACACCGATTGACAGTCACCAAAATCTACAACAAACCACACCGAACAATAAATCCCTATATATGAAATATTTTGTTGATTTTCTCAGTTTTTTTATACATACACATCTTTCATACTTATTTAACTTACCCAAAAACACACTCACATATGTATTAGCCACTTTACTTTCTTTTTTTTATCGCCCATACCTACTTATAATTTCATTTTCTTATATATTTCAATATTTTTGGTACTTACTAAGAATTTGCCTGTTTTTTTTTTTTGAACTTTTTTGTGGGCTTGATTTTATTCTCCTGAATTTTTTTTCGCGCACCTAATCCGTGGGTACACCGGAATTTTTTCGATTTTCATTCAGCCCTATTCTGCATTTCGACTTGGATTGGAATTTTTTCGATTTGGCAATTTTGGTGTTCTGTGTTCAATCTCTTTCGATCCAACTTCGAATCGTTCGATTTTGTGTATTCTGCATTTCGATCGTAGTTCCGTTTTTCTAAGTTGCAAATTTGTTGGCGGAAAATTATTTTCTTTTTATTTTTTTTCTTTATAAGAGAATTTTAACAAAAATGTAGTAAAACTTGTTGAGAAACGTAAAAGGCTTCATGGTGATTGTTTTTTATATGTTTCCAACGCAAGTGCAGTATGAGACGTTGGCTAATTTAATGGCAACAAAGCGGGATATGACGGCTCCTGGGAAGCTAGGCTTCGCATAAAATTCTTGCTTCGCTTGTATATTCTCCCCTTCACTTTGTTCAAATGTTATCCACTGAGGGCATAATTTTGGCTGCATTACATCCAGAAACATAGACAGTGACTTTGACACTATTGACTCTCCCATTCCTACATTATAATCCGCCCCTATTTCATGCTGGTGGCCACCGTGGTGTGATGGTAGCGTGCTCCGCCTACCACACCGGATGCCCTGGGTTCACACTCCGGGCAAAGCAACATCAAAATTTTAGAAATAAGGTTTTTCAATTAGAAGAAAATTTTTCTAAGCGGGGTCGCCCCTCGGCAGTGTTTGGCAAGCGCTCCGAGTGTATTTCTGCGATGAAAAGCTCTCAGTAAAAACTCATCTGCCTTGGAGATGCCGTTCTGTGTCGGCATAAAACATGTAGGTCCCGTCCGGCTAATTTGTAGGGAAAACCAAGAGGAGCACTACGCAAATTGGAAGAGAAGCTCGGCCTAAGATCTCTTCGGAGGTTATCGCGCATTACATTTATTTTTATTTTATTCCATGCTGGTAACTGCCTTCTTCAAAAAATCTCAAAGCAGCTACTATAATATTAAGGGCAGATGTCGATGCCGAAGTCCTTGTACGAATTTGCCCCGCAAAAGTATCTAACACATACTTGAAAGCATCCTTATTAAGTCGAAAGCTTTTTTTTTTTTGAACCTAAATAAGAAAATAAGTCATTAAACTTTACCACTTTTAAGTTCAATTTCTTACAATTCGTCACTCATCTCAAATGGATTACACAAATCTCGCAATATTTGTCTTTCCATTCTCGCCGGGCCATTTTCGTATGCGTTGCTTTCCAACCCCACAAATAATGGCGCGGCTATTGATTCCATTATAATAGACAGCTATAATTTGTGTCTGTTCGTTGGGTCCACTTATATGCCAAAGCAAGCTGCCGGAGTAAAGGAAGGTGAAGCAAAAACGTAAACAATCTTTGCGGAGAGAATAAATAAATCTTTATAAAGTATTTTAGGCCAGTGCAATGAAATTAGCATTCATAAAATTCAGAAAATGTCAGCTATAATCGTGCAGGAATCCTTTTTAACAAAACTTGGTGGTCACGGCAGGGGATTGCCCAAAAGAACGACAAAAACACACTTACAATTATGCAAGCACTTTACTCAAAAAAATATAACACTGCGGAATATATTATATTGCTTTTTTTTGTACAAAATGGCGTGGATAATGAAATATAAAGGTTTTTCAGTGTTTTTTACAAATTTTCTTAAATTTATTTTGTTCCAATGTTCACACATTCCGTACAAACCGTTGATTTCGAAAAATCATTTGCTCTTCCTCTTCTCGTTACGATTCCGTCGTAATGCAGAATACCGAACTTCGATTAAAGCGGAGCTTAGAACGGGAACGTAATCGAAATGCAGAATAGGGGTGATTATATATTGATAATTTTTCTTTTCATACATTTTTTTTTTTAATATTTTTTATTCACTTCGTTCTCTAGACAAAATATAGAAATCCTTTTGCTTTTGGTTTGGATTTTTTTTGTAAAAGGAGGATTTTCCTCCACGCACTTGGTGATGCCACATGACACATGTGGCACCTTATTTTTCTTCTTTTATAAATCACTTTACTTGTAAACCACTTGTTTATTCTTTTATATAAACTAATACCTTCCACCAGAGCTTACCTCACATTTAACTCGCGATTATTTTAACTTTTGGTAATTAAGTATCTTTTTTTTCATCACTTATTCCGATCCCGGAAATGTGTGTACGTATTTTTACTATTACAAACCGGAACTGAAAGTTCCATGAGGTAATAGTATATATAGTACAAAAGTAAATGGAATAGGGGTTTTTTTTTTGCTCTTTATTTCTCTTTTCTTTCAGCTCCCGCTGCTACAGCCTTGGTACCTGGACTGCAGATGAGCGTGGGGAGATGAGAAATGAATGGTTATATATAATGAATGGTAATCTCTATATAACATTGTTGTAATCTCTCTTATTTTTTTTTTTCTTTGCCTACCATATAATCGTATGCACATATTTTATCGCTCACCTTAACTATTGCTTAATTCAAGCAAGAATTAGAGATTTTAGTAAAAAGGTGTTCCCGTCTGGGGTATTCTTATTTTTTGTTATCTGTTTGATTTTCTTTTAAACTTTGAAAATTATATGCAGTAATTGCAGTATCTTTTTTTTTTGTTATTTTGATTAGGATAAGAAATTATAGAATTTAGAATTACCAATACAAATTAATAGGTATAAGTAAACATAGAATTTGTGAAAATAAACTTGTATGAAGAGGAAATGAGTTATGTTGATTTTATTAGTTGAAACAATATTAGGAAAAATACAGGCCCTCTAAGTTTTCTTTTGTATTAGTATGGGTGTTGCCCTTGTGGCACACTAGGAATGGGTTAGGTGTTGCAACTTATTGACGGACGATGATTTAGACCAGACCATCACAGACGGACGAACGTCAGGGCAAGGGAACTCCCCTCGGTTATAAAGTGGAGTTCAAGGTTATTCGTGCCTCATGAACAAGAGGGTGGGATAATTCCACCTGACACGGACGGTCTTCTCCCGCATGTTTTTTTGTTTTCTTTTATCTTTCCTTGTCTTCTACAGGTCCCTATATTTTTCTCTTCTAGGCATAATATCAATAATTTTGTTTTTGTGAGTCGAGGAAGGTGGCAAGAACCGCGCCTCAACGCCGAGGAGCCTCAGTCGGGCTACCACCATGCCTAACCGCCACCCTTCTCGCCCCGGACCAAGAAGTTACATTACAAAGAATAAAGGGATGGCTGACAAATACGGGGCTGGAGTTGGTAGCAAAAAGACAGAAGTGGCATTAGTAAGCCCCAAACGGTCGACGAACGAGTTAGTCTTAACTGTTGGGGATCATCAAATCACTTCAAAGGATTATCTAAAATACTTAGGAGTGCACGTTGACTCTAAGTTAACTTTCAAAGAGCACTTCAGAGCCGTGGGAGAGAAAATTACAAAAGTTAATGGAACACTTATGCGAATAATGTGTAAGATTAGTGGTCCGAGCGAAGCTACCCGTTAGCTATTGTCCACAGTAACCAGCTCGATAATACTATACGCAGCACCAGTGTGGCACGGATCTAAATGGGCCCATCAAAAAGAAATGTTATTTGTGGTATTATAATTTATTAATAACCATACTGATAAAATCAATAGAATTAGTAAGAACTGAAACGAAAGTAAAACTATGTCTATCTATACTGCAACGAATGAATGACGAATGGCAAGTTTTGTTGTTAGCGCTTACACCACTTAAGTGAATATTATGGGCTAACGTTTAGCGATGTTCAGTGTTTCCGATACACCACCACCTTCCTTAGAGAAATCCTCATACAGTAAGATCGTATCCTGAAATCGTACACGCTTCTTCTCTTTCGCATCGTTTGGCACGTATGCCGGCTTCAACCTATCGATGCCACAGATTTACTTTTTGACGGAATAGTGAACGTTTTAGGATGGCACTCCAGCACTTTGGATGTACCCTCGTACGAAGCTTTTAATGGTGACTTTATTGTCATCCCGCAGGAACACATATTTACAAAACCGTAAATCTCTGGGTACATAAACTGCCCTATTTCCGTGCGTCGTTGATGCAATGGGCAAACATTTTCAAAGTAAATGTGTAGCTTTTGTAAAAAAAAACGTGCTCGTTAATTCGTGGTGTGTCCGCCTCGAGGATAAATTCCCCGGGCAGCTTCATCGTCTGTCTATATCCAAGCTCCGCCGGTGAAGTCCCTAAATCCTCCTTCACTGTGGATCTCAAACCCATCAAAACTACCGGAATCTGTAGCCGATCGATTGTGGGCACGGGCCCACTAAATCATTGTTTACGTGCTGGAAATGTTTACCTGGCAGGGCGAAGGTCCGAAGTTCGCTGCGCATATGGCGCGAAACTTTACATCGCTGACACTGCTGACAATTTTTTACCAATTTTCGAATGTCTGAATTCATGCTCTTCCACACGAACTTACTTGTAATTAGCTTAATAGTGGTTTTGACACCCGGATGAGCTAATCCATGCGAAATGATTTCGTCACATAGGGTCGGAGTCGTTGTCAGGGTGTGGGTGTTCCCCGAGTTGGGCGTACCTTGGCCCGTTCGAGTGGTACGGCCGAACTCCCAAGTCGTTGGCAAAGTTACCTAGAAAGACAGAATAAAAGTAGGCAAAAGTAATAACTCTTAGACACATGTTTACAAGTCATATATACTTCCCGTAAACTCGGCATTCCAGGGTTCCAACACCGCGCCCGCTACACCTCAAAGCCTATTTCCGCACTGAAAGAAAAAAGAAAAAAATAAATTAAATTATTTTGGGCAGAAAAGCATGAACTACTTATATAAGTGCACAATTTTTGTTTTTTGGTGGGTACTCGAAACCATCAAAAGTACAACAACCACATGAAAATTGTCAAATTCCATCCAAATGGGATTCTCGTAAGACCACAAAGGATATATTAACGCACAGGGCTTCCCGGTGTATCGCATTTTGTCAGTATAAAAGCGACATATTGCTTTTTCTTTATAAATAAAAAGAATAAAGTATATGCAAAAATAACTCATATTATTCACGTACCAAACACAAGCCGCCTCACACCGGAGTCAATCCTCCAACCAATTGCCGTGTTGCACCATTGCAAGTTCTTGGTGGATCGTGCCCGCAGGATAGAATTCAGGTCACCAAATCAGCACACACCATCAGAGCACAATAAATATAAACAAAGCACTTTATTTAGCTAAATTTCAGTAAAATTCACTATTTTTGTAGCGGTCACGACACAATATTTATAAACAAACTCGAGAAATGTCAAAAGTAGCAAATGTTCGGAAAGTCTCCAATGGGATATTTGTAAAGCTTTTAGGTGAGGGTTGCCGGATCGTAGCGAAAGAAATGATGAAGGAAAATAGGATCGGTCAAGGAAAAGGATGGATATAGGGGAAAAAATTGCGATTCGGTTGGAAATGAGGACAATAGCGAACGGTAAGGTGAACGGTGTTGCTGGATGATTCGGCAGATATATAAGGATCATAAGTGTGGGCACAGGAAAAAGAATAGTGGTGTTAGCGCAAGTAAGCACATCGTTACTATGCAAACGTTTTTTGTAAAAGTTCCCTGTGCGCGTGAGGTTCAGTTAGAACCAAGTCGAAAGTGTTAATTAAATATAAAAATAACAAATAAAGTAATATAATTATATTGTGTACTACACCGAACGGTTGAACGCATTATAAATATACCTGGAATCAAAATCGCAGGCGGCAATGTGGGCAGCAGAGGAGACCTTCATCGGAGCCAGGGTCAGCCGTGGCTTGAGAGGAAGTGGTAGTGGGCGAGATATATAACTCGGTAAGTCCCAAGAAACCAAGACTTTTTTCTTGTTATTTTCTTTTTGGAAACTTTTTTTGTGCTTTCCGCCTTTCTGGTGTTCACGTAACCCTTCCGTTGACGTGTGTCTTCAGACCCAGCACAATGCGTGTACGGGCAGGAATTTTCACCAGAGATTTTGATAATTTTTTGTGCATTTTCCTTTTGAAAATTACTAATTCAATAATTTTGCTTTTAACGTTCTTTAGTGGTTTACATATGTCTGCTTTCGTAGCAACAAATCCCCTTATAATCGAAGTGCGTGAACGTCACATTGGCGTGTAGGCATTGCATTTTTTTTGTTTTGTCAAAAGTATAAAATGTAACCTTTGTCCTGCTAGTTGGAATACACCCCCACTCACAAATAAAAGCTTGTGGCGAGCACAGGGAAATTTTTGCCATAATTACCTTTTACCAACTAAACACATAATTTTTTTCAACAATATCGGAGTTTTCATTCAGCATTATTCCGCTGCCAGTGCCTGCTCAACTGTTTGGTTAAATGCCGGAAACCCAGCGAACGAATCATTTTTCATCCTAATATATGTAAAATTAAATGTTCACCATTCCTTGCAACTTTTTTTTTTGGAATTTTTGTTAGAAACCTTGGTAATAGTCTAGTTGAGGGGTCGACTGCTAATACGCTACCAAAAATTTCGAGTGAGGTGTCAAAAGACGCGTATTAATCTCGAGAACAACAATCCGAAGGCAGAAAAGAAAAATTTTATCTCTGTCCGGAGATATTTGCAGTTGAATTTGGCGATTTCCATGTGGTTGTTGTTGTGTTCGTACCCACAACAAAAAATGGTGCATCACCGTGGCGATAGCCACGGTTATACCACACACTCGGACTTGGCATGGCGTAGCCCAGGGTTATTTTTTATAAGCGCGGCCAAAGGCCGCCAACGCATATAGGTGTTCTGCGCAAAAATACTATGGATCCGACCACCGGTTTCGGAGGTACCCGCCGGTATTTTTTCGGTTTTTCGTTAATATCTTTCGAACGCGTTAAAATTTTTACTTTCCGCCTTCGGATTATTAATACTGATGTCAAGACGCGTCGTTTGACACCTCTCTCGATATTTTTGGTAGCGTATTAGCAGTCGACCCCTCAACTAGACTATTACCGAAACCTTAATTGTAAACTGGTATTTGTGACTGAGAGTCACACGAATGGGCCAAACAACGTCCCCTAAATATTAAAAAAATTTTATTTTTTTTATACAGTGGCTGGAAAGTCCGGCTCCCAGGAACCCCTTTTGCCACCGAAGAGAGCTCTTTTAGGTTGGATTTAGGGTTCAGGGTATCTTGAGTTGGGCTCATGTTGAGCAACATGACGGTTTGGTTTTCTCTTGTGCTGACAGAAAGTCCTTACAATATATGTTACTTGTAAACTGAATTGAGAATAATTTGAAATCTTTTTGTATGGTTATTGATATACATTATATTTTATTATATGTAAATCGAAGTTCATCTTTTGTTGTTTTTTTTGTAATATTTTGTATTCAGCAAACACACACGTATGACATATTACCTTTTTTAAAGATTTATTTGTGTGTGAAATGATGGCGTGTTGAAATTGATTAAGGGGGGAGGGGTAAGATGACGGAAGGGTAGGTAGGGTGGAATATATTGGAGTAAAGGTAAGGTAAGGGGACCTGCATAGCGAATCGAGCGGTCCAAGGAAGGGTGGGCTTCTTTTTGGGGGTGAGGTGAGAGAGGAAATGATTAATATGATTGCGACATCCGCCCTGCATCAAGGTGAAAAAAGGGTTCAGAACCGCGACTCCATATACTGAGCTAGCTGGGGCGATTCCACCTTGATTCGCAAAGGGGCGGATCCACAAATGTATGTGTACGTGACATCGTCTGTGGAACTGTCACAGAAAATCTTCACATCCGAGCTTTGCAACTAGTGCTTTGCAATTCTCTGCACTACATTTGTTCGTCTCGAAGCGCTTCGTAGTTTACCGATGTACCGCCGCTTTCCCCTTGAATGTGTTTAATTTTATTCATAATTTACTAATAAATGCCCGTATTATGTATGTCACCCTGAACATTCACTCACATTCACATTCACCCAGAATTCGTATTTCATGACTTCTTACGTATTCGCGTTTGTCCTCTTACGCAATCACTACGTATTCACTGAGACTGTCAAACCCAATACGTACCCAGTATAGCCACTTATTACTTTTGTTATTTCGGAAAACTTTGCAGTGCAATTTTTCCGGAATAACATCGTTTCAACGAGCTGGCAATATTGCAGCGAAACACCTGACAATTGTAAAAAAAAAGAAAACAGTGTAAATTGCAATATTGATTGTTAATGTTTTTAAAACCAGTTGCTTGTTTATTTTTCAATATGATAGCAAAATATAATAGAAAATCTCAATAATACCTTCGCGAAGATAACAATAAATGCTTAAAACAAAACTTGGTCTGTTGAAGCTTTTGAGGAATCAAAACAATATGCTCATAGTGGAATATATTCTTAGGAAAAAAATTTTCAAACCTGCAAAAACCGTTGAGAGCAACGAGGGACGAATATTGGTATACGGTATATTGTTAACAGCAAGTTTGAAGAAAGAATTACCTAAAGGCGAAAGCCTTCACTCCTTAAGTAGGATAGGCTATAATTTCAATAGTAATCAAAAGTGCCATAAAGGTGCTTCTCGACGCACCTTTGTTGTTGTACACCATCTGCATAACAACGTTTGTCTAGACTTTGCTTCACGATAGTTGCAGGAAGCTAACTGTCGCCATGATGTCTATATGAAGCCACGAATTCAGTAAACAGTTGTGGACGCGGGTTATCAACCAATGTCTTGTTCTTGCATGCCAGCATTTAGTTCAATGGGATTGAGGAGGATTAAGGGTAATTCTATACGACAGCATGACACTGCTAATACGCGTCCAAAAATATCGAGAGAGGTGTCAAAAGACGCGTGTTGACCTCGACAACAATAATCGGAAAGCGGAAAATAAACATTTTATCTCTGTCTGTAGATATTTGCAGTTGAAGTTGGCAGTTTTCATGTTATAATGTTGTGCACTGAAAAAAGTTTTGTGTACAAAGGTATTTTACACGCATTTAATTTTGATCCCACCTCATTGGTGGACCGGCCAGAGTAATTTATATAAGCGCGACCGAAGACCGCCAACGCAGAAAGGTGTTCTGCGCAAAAATACTATGGGTGCCACCCCCGATTTCGGAGGGACATAGGGTCATTTTTCGGTTTTTGGTAAAAGACTAGTTGAGGGGCCGACTGCTAATACGCTAACAAAAATGTCGAGAGAGGTGTCAAACGACGCGTCTTGACATCGGTATTAATAAAATTTTAGCTCATTCAACAGATACTAACGAAAAACCGAAAAATGACTCGCGGGTCCCTCCGCAGGGGGGGGGGGGGGGAGAAAAAAAATTATTTCCGCCTTCGGATTATTGTTGTTTAGGTCAATACGCCTCTTTTGATGCTTTTCTTGATATTTTTGGAAGCGTATTAGCAGTGTCATGCTGTCGTATAGAATTACCCTTAATCCTCCTCAATCCCTTTGAACTAAATGCTGGCATGCAAGAACAAGACATTGGTTGATAACGAATGTCCACAACTGTTCACTGAATTCGTGGCTTCATATAGACATCATGCCGACAGTTAGCTTCCTGCAACCTTTCGTGAAGCCGTGTATAGACAGAGGTGGTTATTGTTATTTTTATTTTATGCCTTCGGATTATTAATACTGATATCAAGACACGTCTTTTGACACCTCTCTCGATATTTTTGTACACGTATTAGCAGTCGACCCCTTGTCTAGAGTACTACCAAATTTCTAAATTTTTTTTCAATATTTTGGGTTCGAATTTTATTATAAAATTCTCTCAATGTTCTTACAAGTTGTATGTCGGAGTTGATTTTGGATAGGTAGAGTTTAACATGTTACAGTACCCAGATCGATGTCTAGCTAGAGTAACGCGCATTTCCCTAGGGAGAGTGAGTGCCTCCTCTGCTAGTTCTGGGAATTTTTCTTTGGGTACCGGATTTGTCGGGCAATTCCTGGCATAGAGGTACGACGCCTATTTGTGGATATCACTGAGGACCTGTTTGTGCTTTTTTGCTTCATACGGGTGTGCTCTCAGGTGCCGTATTTCCTCATAACGCTTACGGAGATGACCCCTTAAGCCCCTAGGTGGTGTAGCCTCATCAATCAAATGTCTGTTGGGATGTCCAGGTTTCTGGGTATTCAACAGAAACTGTTTGGTTAGAATTTCATTTCTCTTCCTAAACTCTGGCCTCGTTATGTAGATGGTGTTGTGGGGATATAAGAAAACAGCTCGTAGCGGTTCTGAGGGCAGTATTTTGGGCCTCTATTTTCTTCCAGTGAGTAGCCTTTAGGCTTGGCGACCATATTGGAGATGCGTAGCATGCATTCGACCGGGCAATTGCTTTATAAGTGGCAATGAGTGTTTCTTTGTCTTTACCCCAAGTGCTGCCGGCAAGAGAATTGAGGATTTTATTACGGCTCTAGATTTTAGGGATAATTGCGGTTGCATGCTCTCCAAAATGCAGATCCTGATCGAACGTTTCAACTAGGATTTTTGGGTGAAAGACAGTCGGTAGCATGATGCCATCCACGTAGATGTTCAATATGGTCGACATTTGGCACGTCCACGTTGTAAATAAGGAGATGGTTGTTTATTTTATTACCTAGCTCATCGATTGGTGGCCCGGGACCTGTAGGCATTATCGTGCAGTCATTGGCGTAGGATAGGACACCACCCTGTGGCACCCCTTGTTTAATTGTTCTGGGCTTAGATGTAGCGTTCCTGAATTGTAACGATTTCTGCCGACGAGACAGATAATTTGCGATACACCTTTGAGGCTTAATTAACTACGTTGTTCGTGAATCAGCAGAATCAATGATTTATAAGAAAATTAAAAAAAAGTAGCACGGAATAATAATTATTATAGTTATTAAAAAATTCACAATAAAATTATTATTTTTATTTTCTTATTAATCAGGGGGCCTACTCTGTATTGCGATGCGAAAGCAAAAATACGCGAAATCGCAAAATCGGTTCTATGTATCTTGACATTCGCATGCATATTTTGACTTTCGCATTCACATTTTGCCCATTCGCAATTTTTCTCCCTTTTCGCATTGCCGGCACTCTGTATTGCGAAAGCTAATGTCAAACAGCATTCATTTTCGTATTTTTCTTGCTACAAGTAATAGGCATTCGCATTGTACAAATATGTAAGTATTAATTGATGATTTTATAAATTGATATCATTATATTCATTGTAGATTCTTTTGAAAATATATAGGACAACTCAAAAAATAAAACAAACACAAAAGCAACAATTCGAACTCCTAGTGGACTTCATGGCAATACACCCAGATTTGGCCAAAGGGTTACTTAAAACACACAACGCGAAAACAACGGCCAATAATTTGGAGTTGTCCCTTATAATCCTCCTATCAATTCTTTCTTCTTTTAAATCGTCCCATAATGCTACAGAATTCATTTTTTAATTTGTTCAACAAAAATTAATCGTTAGCCGAAATTGTAATCGCCTTGTTTGTTTTGTTCTCTTTCTTTGACTTTGGTCAGTGATGCATACTCAAGCAAAAAATTAGCGAAAAATAAAAAAGCGTCACTGTTAGAAATGCGATAGCGCTACAGAGTTCCAATTACCTTTCGCATCGCAATTTATTTTCGCATTGCACTGCCTTTCGCATCGCAATACAGAGTAGGCCCCCAGAATTATTTTTTTGACATAAAACTAAGCAAATAAGGATCGTGACCACGGCTCAACTATATGGTTGGTCTCATCAGCTGATTTTATTTTTTTCATTTCACTGGAGTAGGGATTTTCAGAAGGAGATGGCACACTCAAAATGAGACCAACACATTGACAACATTTTCTTACTACACACAAAAGCTGCTAAGTTTTATGTTTCCATTACATTCGTCTAACGCCAACAACCTGATTTTGACAATCTGAACAAAGGTATGTTGTTGCTGTAGAGATGAGCCAACCATATAGTTGAGCCATGGATCGTGACGAAAGACAGTGACAAAACTATGGTATAACTATTGGTTATAACAAGTGACTAATTTTAATACGTTTTTTTTGTGTTGACTCGCAAAAGTCCGGTTAAAAAAATTTTTCTTGGTAAAAGTGCTTGGGATTCAGGGGATACCCATAGCATTTTCATGACGAATCATGCATCTTTCAAAAAAATCCACAAAAAACTGAAATCCGGACATTTATTTATAAGGCCGAAAATAAAAGTTAAATCCAGACTTCTATTTTTTAAGAAAAAAAATTTGAATCTTTTTTTCACAAAATGTTAAGATTCTTAAATTTTTTATTATAAAATGATAAAAAACGACAATGAAAAACCGAAGTGAATGAAGCAAACGCGACCCAGAAGCAAATGAATCCCCCCTATTGCGAGTGTCGATTGGAGTAAAATCGACTATTTGTCGATTCCATCTTTTTATTTAATTTTGTTATTATGCACGTTAATCGCCAAATCTTTGAACTATTAAAACAGTTATCTTGTACGAAACAGATTTTGATATTTTTTTAATATTTCGATTCATATAAGATACTTTTTATCCATTATAAAGATAATCGATTAACGCTCAATGATCGCCTGTTGACTACGATCGACACTCGCAATAGGGGGGAATGTTTTGACAGGAAATATGATTGTTCGTGACACTTTGCGTCGCTATATAATACGAAAAAACGTAAGAATCACCTACAGTTACGGATAGTCAGTGAGAGTCACCGAAGTGAATGAATGTTCTTATATGATTCGAATTTGGTTTTTTTGGGTGAAAGTGACTCTTCGCGTCGCGTTGCGTTATACATAATAACGCCGTAAATCAAGTTGTCTGGACTTCCGGGTTGAAAGTCTCTCCCATTTCTGTTCAAAGGCGTGTACCAATGGTTTTTGTTCCGTATAAATAATAAATTGAGCACCTTCCAAAAAAATAACGGAAATATTTCACAGCCGTGTATATAGCCAACAATTCACGATCGTATGTACTATACCACCGCTCAATATTTGAAAACTTGAGCTGGCGGATTCCAGACTAGTTTCTCTCGATGGAGGTTAGGAAGGAAAGGCAGTGATTAATATTAAAATTTCAATAGACTTTATTTCATAAAATACGCAGTGGAAATTAACAGAGAGAGAGTTTAAAGGAGCAAGCATGCAATTGCTACAATGTTACCTTTAATATATTCAGGAACTCTATTTTCTGGCGGTGTGACGTTTGATGTGGCTTAAACTTGCGGCTTCTAGACGTTCGAGCGTGCGTAAACTGCTGCGGTTTTAATCCAAGTGAACGAGTTCCCTTTCCACGCATTCCGTTTACGCCCAAAGCTAACAGGCCTTTGGCGGGGTAACTTAACGAAACGTCACTTTTTCTTTTAGTATGAGTGCTAACGGCCGTAACAAATAAGCGGATTTGTATTAGATTGCATTAGGGTGGCCGGCCCTTAATTTTCTTTTGGGGTTAGCCTGCTGGCCTAAACATGCCGACCCCCTTGCGGTACGCAACCTCGCCTTGCCCTGCTGCTAGAAAACCAATATCTAGAGGGAGAAAGATGAGAAATTTGTCGATGGACAGACTGTACGCATGAGTTCAAAATATATCATATTCTTTATTACAAAATTCATAATTTAAAGGCAAATTCAAAATTAATTTTTTTTTTGGATATTTTTCTGCGATCCTTTAGGCTCTGGATACTCCAGAGAGCACGAAGCCGAATATCGTGCTTTGCTCCAAGAGCGGGCCGAATGACGCTGGCAGAACTTGATTTAGCATAATGTCTGCATATACGTCTGCGCCGAGAACTAGGCGTACTGGCGACGCGACGTAGAATTTTGGATCGGCGAGACAGATGTGTGTATACATAGCCGCGATGGCTGGATCCAGGCTGTGACTAGGCGCCACTCGGTGGAAATGTGGTGTGACGACGGCATGGGTCGCAATGCGTTTGTTGTCGCCGTGCTTCCCCCGAAGACACACCACACAGCCTGTCTGGCTACCCACTCGAGTTTCGTCCAGCCGCAGATCCCGGACCAAGTCGGCCGATATGACGGTTGACGGCGAACAAACATCGATTAGCGCTCGAACCAGGTGAAGTCGTCCTCCAGCCTCAATTTTCACTATAGCAGTCGGCGGAATGGATATCATGGGCCGCAGTACCGGTCCAGCGACGCGGTCCAGCCCTGTACGTCCACTGCAGAACGTTAGCGGCGTCCTTAGCTGGCGAGTGGCAATGACTCCTCGAGAATCGGCGGCGGTCGACGTAGAGCGAGGCAGGCTAGTCGTGATGGCTTCGTGACGGCGATTTGTGCTGTTGTTGGCCAGCTGGGGCGTTGTCGTTGTCGGCAGCGACGGTGAGGGGTTCTGTTCGACTGTTGGCGCTCATGTTGTAGCAGGGGTCGGAAGAGCCGTGGTTCCGATCCCCCTGATAGTCGGAAGGGCAGTGGTTCCGATCTATCGGAGAGTCGGAAGGGAAGCGGTTCCGATCTCTTTTGGACCATGCTGTCCGGTAGAGAATAGGTGTCCCTCTCCGTGGTTTCTCGTTCCGTCTCCTCCACCTCAATATCGGAGACGTATAGTGATAACGCCCCTTTTGATGTTATCGCGTTCTTTCTCCTCTACCAGTACACTCCATGGCGTGTACGGCGCACGTAAGGCTTTTGTTTGCTCATCCACGTGAAGGGTGGTGTGGTGTTTCTCACCACATCGCCGACATCTCCCGGTGCTTGTGCAACCAGCCGTGCGATGCGCCATGGAGAGACAATTGCCACAATAATTGCCCAGAAGAGCTTCACGCATCCGTTCCTCAGAAGTCTTTGAACGGTAGACTGGGCATAGACGGATCGGATGCCTAGCGGAACACAAATGGCATGGGACCTTGAGGTAGCTGGCCTTTTTTTCATATGCCTTGCGCAATTGGCCGTAGGGGGTCATGATGCCTGCAATTAGACTCATTAAGTCATATTATATACGTGTCTGTATTGATTATTTTTCAAAAAAAAATATCTGGTTGTGGCTGAGTGACAAGATCACCTCAAAATTGTGACTTATAAAATTTTTCGGAACCAGGTATACCAATTTAGAAATTAGGTATAAAAAATTTAGAAACAAAGTTCAAGATTTGGGGTTATCTTTGTGTCCCCTAATGTATTTTAAATTGCAGTAAATAAAAATAAATAAATGTAAGGCGCGATAACCTCCGAAGAGATCTAAGGCCAGGCTTCTCTTCCAATTTGCGTCGTGCTCCTCTTGATTTTCCCTACAAATTGGCCTGACGGGACCTACATGCTTTATGCCGACTCCGAACGGCATCTGAAAGGCAGATGAGTTTTCACTGAGAGCTTTTCATGGCAGAAATACACCCGGAGCGCTTGCCAAACGCTGCCGAGGGGCGACTCCGCTTAGAAAAATTTTCTTCTAATTGAAAAATCTTATTTCTAAAATTTTGATGTTGCTTTGCCCGGGGTTTGAACCCAGGGCATACGGTGTGGTAGGCGGAGCACGCTACCATCACACCACGGTGGTAAATTGCAGTAACTTGCTATAAATTGTGGTGATGTTTACTATAAACCACCCTGGGCTCCCACCAACAAGGTGCAAAACTTTGCTGGATTATTGTGTGGACATTCCCTTCAAAAAATTTGGTCACAAAACTTACCCACGCCCATGCAAATGTGACTTTGAATATAACCTATGACTGTAAAACGACTGGTCAAATGACGTGGATTGACGATAGCGTTTTTGCAGGGTTATTACACTGGTGGCTAGATCGGTTATTGCCCCTTCCCTTGTATGTGACAATACACTACTCTTTATCCCCATACGTTCGTAAAAGATTCGGTATACTTTTGTAATTGGTCCCTGCAAAAATCGTGTGACCAAAAACGCACACAGCCACACGAATTTTTGACAGGGGTGACGATTTGGAATGAAAAATTCTCCAAATGAAATAGCATGTTGACAAATTTAGCTTTCCCGCAATGTATCGTGCTCTCTCGCACCTATTATTTTTATAGGGATAGCAAAATACGTCATTTTTGCGTGCAAAAACATCCGCCATTTCTAATTCAGGAGAGACAGCAAAACATTTGGTGTTGGAAAATTTTTTCAATTTTGAGAGTTTTAAGTGGAATATCTCCGGAAAGATTTAAAATTAAGAGGGAGTTCTCCAGATCACAAATATATATATTTTAAAGTGCGCAAACTTATAATTTAAAAGTTATTTGGTGTTAAAGTTTGCAAATTTCTATACAAATTTTATATGTGTATCGTATATATATGTGGCAGCACAGCTTTGTAATGTCATGAATAAAAAAAATATATATATATATGTGCATGTTGCTACAAAAGCGCGATTGATTTAATAAAAACATTTATAATAAGTAAAAACAATGCAAAAATGAAATGTGAAATATACAAAAATGCAATTTAAGTTTATCGTTGCCAATTTATATAGATATAGTAATAGTGCAGTTTACGGTACCCACCGAAATTTAGGCCAAAATTTTCGAGTGAGGTATCAAAAGACGCGCATTCACGTCTAGATCAAGAATCCGAAAGCGGAAGTTAAGTTTTTTTACCCGTTCAAAAGATATTAACGAAAAACCGAAAAGACCCGCGGTCCCTCCGAAACCGTGGGTGGCATCCATAGTATTTTTGCGCAGAACACCTTTCTGCGTTGGCGGCCTTCGGCCGCGCTTATAAAGAATAACCCTGGGCTACGCCATGCCAAGTCCGGGTGTGTGGTATAACCGTGGCTACCGCCACGGTGATGCATAATTTTTTTTGTGGGTACAAACACAACAACAACCACATGAAAATCGCCAACTTCAACTGCAAATATCTCCGGACAGAGATAACATTTTTCTTTTCCGCCTTCAGATTAGATCAATACGCGTCTTTTGATACCTCACTCGAAAATCTTAGCCCAACTTTAGGGTGGGTACCGTAAACTGCACTACTACCATAGATATGTATGTGGATTAAGGTTTTCAAAGATGTGTAAATTGTAATTTAAAGTGCTATAGAAATTTGCTAAATTTGCAAACTTTAACAACATATAACTTTTAAATTATAAGTTTGCGCACTTTAAAATATATATATTTGTGATCGGGAGAACTCCCTCTTTCATTTGATACCAAGTTTTACCCCATACTCGGGGGGTGCTATTCTAAAATTTTCCCAGTCTTTAATATACAATGATTTTTGCTGTTTATTTCGACAAAAATTTTTGATTTGATTTTTGTGCTCATCGAAAGAGTTCACAATTATATAGCACCATGCCGCGAATTATGATAAAAGGTGGTGTGTGAAGAAACACTGAGGTAAGCATTTGACGCGACTGGTTACTCTTGGCCGTTTATTAACTAAATTGATAACTTTCAGGATGAAATCCTCAAAGCAGCTGTAATGAAATATGGCAAAAACCAGTGGTCACGTATTGCATCACTGCTGCACCGCAAATCTGCCAAGCAATGTAAGGCACGCTGGTACGAATGGCTTGATCCTAGCATAAAGAAGACAGAATGGTCACGAGAGGAGGATGAAAAGTTTTTGCATTTTGCCAAATTAATGCCAACACAATGGCGTACAATTGCGCCGATTATTTCAGAGGGTTAACTGGCACCAATTGTTCACACCAAATTGTTAGGTACAGGAGTCGTCACGGGTAGGTGAGGTTGGCAATCACAACCCCTTGAAACATTTTGGTCGGCAGGTATGCCGCGGATATATTCTTGGCACTTGTTATTGATGGCTTTTATGATGCCACCAACACAACCTGGACAGACGCCAATGCTCAGTCAACCACCCAAGCCGGGTCAATCCTCAATACCCGGACACGTCCGGACGTCCTGGTTATAATGTATGCTAATGCAACTAATAATTTACAAATATGCTGATTATTTTTGTGTTATTTTCTTTAGCAACCACCTGCACCTGTTACTGGTAAATATCAACAGCCGCAACAGTATGATCAAGCCCAACGCCGTTTAGATCCCGATCAGATGCCAAATCCGATAAGCGTTATCATTGAAAATAAAAATAGCGCTGGTGGTGCTTTTATTACTAATGAAAAGGGTTTATTACCACCATTGGTGACCACAAAATATGTGGTAGAAGATCAGGGTAACTCCTCGCCACGTTACGTTAGGTATCGATAATCGAAATTAATGTTTTGTTTGGCAATTACATTGATCTTTCTTCTTTGCAGGTCGTCTTTGTATTACATACCTGCAACAGCTGATTTATTAAAAACAACAGCTTTGTCCATTACACTTACCGTCTCACCAATGGCACGCACGGTTGAGGGTGAATATGAGCCACCCATTGTAAATTTTGGTGAATTGGGTGCAATTAGATGTAATCGTTGCAAGGCTCAATAGCAACTTGTAGATGCTGGTCGTCGTTTCCAATGTCTAATGTGTAAAGTAACAAGAGATGGTAAAAAAAATCTTTCACTTTTACTTGTGTTCATTGATCCATATTTTTTCTCAACAGTGCCAACTGCATATTTCCAACATTTGGGCCATACCGGACAGCGTGTCGATAAATATGAACGTCCTGAACTTGTATTGGGTACATGAGTATTTGTGTAAAAAATGCTTGGGTACCGATAGCTCTCATGGTAAACCTCAACTCATATCCAACATCAATGCCTCGCATTCAATTGTGGCACTGTACGCACTACATTGGGTTCACGTAGTATGGACAAGCATATTGTTGATTCCAGTGGTAAGGCCACAATTTCAAATGATGGGGCAACCATTATGAAACTATTGGATATTGTGAATCCAGCCGTAAAACTCTAGTAGACATCGCCAAATTGCTGAGGTAATTTTTTTGTTATATTAGAATGTGTAGAATAAAAATGTTTCTCTTATCACGTCGGCGATGGCACCACTTCAGTAGTATTTTAAGCATGTGAAATCTTAAAACAAGTTAAGCCAGATGTTGAGGAAGGCGTGCATGCACGTATCATCATTAAAGCTATACCTTTTCTACAGATCTCCACCTTTCACTAGTCATATGTTCGAAAGGACCGCTACAATAACCAGCGCCACAGTCAGTGACTGCTTTGCTCACTCATCTTCTCGGGAAAAGCCGGCGTCTTCGTGTTATTTCCCTTTGGCACCTCCGAGAAAGCCGGAGTCTTAGCTCCCTTTAGCACCTCCGAGAAAGTCGGAGTCTTAGCGTTATCTCCCTTTGGCTTATCTCCTACTTCCATAGTTGGAACTTCCCTCTGACTCGCAGCCTTCGAGGTAGTTGCTACCTCGCTATTGGGGCCCATCTGTCTTACAGATTTGGGCATACTTGTCTTGTCTATGGGACTGCCCTGCGTCGCGGCTCTGAGACTGGGCCCTTTCTGCCTCTTGAAAGCAGGCTTGTCGTCTTCCGTCGAACGTTGCCTTTTCGTTCTGCCATTCGACGCTTCTTCCTCCTCATACCGGTTGCAGAACCGAGGGTTTCTCGCAGCAAACCTTTTGAACTGCCTTCGACCTACTTCTACCGCCTCATGAGCCCATGCCAAGCGCTCGATCTCCTCTTCTGTTGGGTCCACCACTGCTCCCAAGCGTTGTACAATTCTTAGTACTGCACGGTACTTCGAGAGAGCTCTTTGCTCCGTACCCTTCTCCACTCTTCTACTCCTTTTTCATTTGTGTGCTTCTCCAACACGGATTTCATTGAATCAGCACTACTCTCGCTCCCCGAGTCCGACGCATCGCTTAATGCGTATTTATCGTCCTTGGCTTGCGGCTCAGTCCTCTTCTTATCATCGTCCTTATGAAAATTAGGTAATGAGTCGTTCATCTTGGTCGTACGACCACCAGCCCGACAAGGCGGACTCAGCGGTCCAGTATTATATACGGGGAAAGAACCGTCAACCACAGCAGCGCCCCTTACTGTGGTAAGGCCATCAATACTTCCCGAGGTGGTCCGGTATCGGGAAAGCTCCGTTCGAATATAGCCGAATTTATCCCCTGGCTACAAATCGTCCAATAGCCACGGTCCGCATAACATCCTGGATT
Organism: Eurosta solidaginis; assembly: GCF_040869045.1. Classification (NCBI taxonomy): domain Eukaryota; kingdom Metazoa; phylum Arthropoda; class Insecta; order Diptera; family Tephritidae; genus Eurosta; species Eurosta solidaginis. The sequence continues at coordinate 118,024,119 of NC_090320.1, read as the reverse complement.
AGGGGGTTGGCACTTCTTGATCACCGACATCCCGCCGCCCTCCTTTGAGGCGAAACGGCGTAGATGCTAGTCCTAAACAGCTCCTCCTCATAGTCGGGCGCTATGGAGATCGGCTAAGCCCTCACACCAACGACGATTTTCGTTACAATTGCTAGTGCATGCTCTCCAAGATGTAGATCCTGATCGAAAGTCACACCCAAAATTTTAGGGTGTAAGACAGTCGGTAGGGTAATGCCATATGGTCGACATTTGGCGCGGTCATGTTTTAAATAAGGTCACCGATGATTTGGTTGGTGACAATATCAGGTTTCGCGAGGCGACAAAACTGGAGAGATTGGGAGATAGCTGTTTATTTTATTACAAAGCTCATCGATGTAGGAAACAATAGCATAGGCGTAGAAGCAATAGTGACTCCTGGTGGTAAAGGTAGCTATTGATATGTAGAAGTTAAGCAGAAGTTTGAATATGAGTTTTTTTAAGTTATAGCAAAAAAAGCGTTGAGGATTTTTAATATCTTACCAGGTACCTTCGTAAATGTTTCTAAGAATGAAGAATAAAACCTATTCAAACTCAATTTTCACCAGGACAAAGCCGTTGAGACTTCGCTATACTTTAACATACAATACGTTACCCCATTTTAGCACAACTATCATTTTTTGATTTTATTAAATTTTATAAAATGTTTCTTCCTCTACAGTTCTATTTCGGTATTGGATGGTAAATATGGCTTTCGCATTTTCTCCATCAATAACTGTGAAAAGGTGTAAGAAATCTATGCGTGTAAATCTCACATATTATCTTGGTCGAGCGTTTCTTCAATAGCTCTCTAGTGGTGATGGTGACAGCAGAGAAACCCAACTGTTTACAAATGTTACACTTCAAAAAGAATCAAAATATCTGCCGTTGCGTCTACGGCTCAAATACCCACAGTATATGAATGAATCGATTGCACCTAATTGTCTGCCTAACGGATAGTATACATATTCATCAAATCGAAAATATTGCACCAAACGAACTGGGTCTGAATACTGAAACAGTACACATATTCAAAATCGATGAGGAGGCTGTGATGATGGTATAGGGTGAGTTGTTGAATAACATACGAAAACCACTTTAACCCATCTATATATTTGCATTACAGCTAAAGCTTTACAAACAGCAAAAATTGCTGGCGCCAAGCAATTGGAAAAGGCAGTGAAGCATTCATCACACTGTACGGATGGTGTAAAGTTAGAAACTGCTGTTGTAACAGCTGCCACCGACACAACGGTCATCTCTACTTCGCCGAGTAACGGCTCGTCCGACTATCTATCGAAGACAATATAATCATATCTTTTGCCAACACAGGTTAGCGATGTGCTTGCACAGGAAAAGATTTCAATTGGAAAACAAAAACCAATTCAGAGAGTTTATTTATTATTAAAGTATTTACTTTTCTTTATATCAACAGTATTAATTTAAGTTGCAATATCACGTACATATATAATAAGGGATGTGATACGATTGCTGTCGGAATTAGATTTGAAACCAATCAATACTCCTGCAAAGGGTTGTAGAATTATTGCTTGAATGATTAGATTTAGAACAATAATAAGTCTGACTCAATTACTAGTCGTACATTTTTAAGTTCATCAATTACGACAGCAATCGGATTCCACGACACCTTTGAATATTCTTGATCTGAAAAAAAGAGTAAATCTAATCTGAATTTCTAATTAGCTTTAAGTTGTAGATTTAAATTGATTTAAATAATTGGAGTTTTTTCTAAAGCTTAAAATTATTTTCTGTTCGCTTGGAAAAGATTTCAATTGGAAAACGAAAATCAATTAAGCGAGTTTATTTATTATTAAAATACTTACTTTTCTTTATATGAACTGTATTAATTTAAGTTAAAATTTCATGTTCATATATAATAAGGGATGTCGTGATACGATTGCTGTTGGAATTAGATTGGAAACCAATCAATACTTCTGCTAAGGGTTGCAGAATTATTGCTGGAATGATTAGATTTAGAACAATAATAAGTCTGACTCAATTACTAGTCCTACATTTTTAAATTCATATTTTACTTTACTTTATTACTTTCAAATTCAATTACGACAGCAATCGGATTCCACGACACCTTTGAATATTCTTGATCTGAAAAAAAGAGTAAATCTAATCTGAAAATCTAATCTAATTAGCTTTTAGTTGTAGATTTAAATTGATTCAAATTATTGGAGTTTTTTCTAAAGCTTAAAATTATTTTCTGTTCGCTTGGAAAAGATTTCAATTGGAAAACGAAAACCAATCAAGCGAGTTTATTTATTATTAAAATACTTAATTTTCTTTATATGAACTGTATTAATTTAAGTTACAATTTCATGTGCATATATAATAAGGGATGTCGTGATATGATTGCTGTCGGAATTAGATTTGAAACCAATCAATACTCCTCCTAAGGGTTACAATAATAAGTCTGACTCAATTAATAGTCGTACATTTTTAAGTTCTTCAATTACGACAGCAATCGGATCCACGACACCTTTGAATATTCTTGATCTGAATTTCTACTAAGCTTTAAGTTGTAGATTATTCAAATAATTGGAGTTTTTTCTAAAGCTTAATATTATTTTTTTGCTCGCTTAGAAGAGATTGGAAAACAAAAACCAATTAAGCGAGTTTATTTATTATTAAAGTTCTTCTGTTTTATATGAACTGGATTAATATAAGTTCCAATTTCATGTACATATATAATAATATTAAAAATAATAAATATTGAAAATTCAATTTTTTTGGTTCATATTTTATTCATATGGCTGCTCCAGGTAAAGTAAATCTGCAGGTAAAATTCACGTTATATGGCGGTTATATAAATGGTAAAACCGCAGTAAAATTGATTGTCAAATGGCTCGAAAATGTAGAGTGAAATGACGGGAAAATGACCGCCATTTGACGAGCATTGTGACGTGTGTGAGCAGCACAGTGCTATGCTCACATCCTATAAGTGGGAGCGGAATGCACGATCACATTAATAGGAACGAAACGGAAAATTTGGTCACAAAAGTTCATCACGCCCATGCAAACGTAACTATGAATATAACCGCTGCAGAAAGTCAAAATGACCGTAAAATGACTAGTAAAATGACGTGGAGCGTTTTTGCAGGGTTGCTATTAATGACCTACCAGAGTATTTGGTACATTTGGCTTTTTGGCCTAAAATGGTGCAGGGTGAGTCAAGTGCTCATTGATTGCGGCCATGGGTGTTGGCATCACTGCTTGTTGTTTAGTTATTAAAGGCATTTCCTGAATGAGAAATGTCATAATGAAAAAATCCACTAGGTTGTACGGTAGCAGAGCGGTAAGTATAGTAATTTATTTGTTATTTCTTATTACTATCATTTCTTTCTTATATTTTTAGGTAAAATGCAATCCAATGGTTGATTATGCCATCGAGCTTATAAATGTTTTTCCATTCTACAGCAATGTAAGTACAGCGACTAAAACTCAAATAGTACTGAATTAAGTTCTCAACAAAGGTCCACAACCTCAAACACAGATAGCAGCAAGAAATCATCAACCCGCAAACAAACTATAATGTACAAAAATTTTAACAATCCAAAATATCAACGTCTCCTGAAACTAGTGCAATCTTTTGCTAGAGAATAAAAATTAACACCAGGCGCCTTGGTATATCGCAGCCTATGTGGCATTTGAATAACATCACTGGGGTCACCGCTACGGTACGATGAAGATTTTTTCGAGCTTATTCATAAATTTCTTACGATTCTTAGAGGAATAGTGCGCAACGCCGTTTCGATTTGCTTCATTTCCATGCCAATGCATTTGATCGCAAAACTTGATGAGACGCTTGTGCCGAAAATTCGTGACCTGGTAGATTATGCAATTGAATTAGAATCATTTGCTGGCTCACAGCGAGAAACAAATCCGCAAAGACTACAAAGGTCTTTTACACTTGCACGCTTAATACAGGAATCAAAATTACAGTTTATGAAGTAGTCAAAGCATTCCATAGCAATGTATCAACAAATCCAATAAATTTTTATCCATTTGCTCCATTAAATTGAAGTGGTGCCCTACTTTACTAGGGGATTGCTCAGTGTTTACAGGTGGTAGATCATTGTAGCGCCAAGCGATACGTAGGCCATTCTTAGGTGCTTCTTCAATTTCTTGTTCGATGGTTTTTTCCTTTTCAACCTCATGGTGTAATGTTGCCCAATGGAGTGTAGCTTGCCGGATGCAGAATGTATCCGTTTGATGAAAGAAAGTGGTGCGCAACATCAAATGTCCCGAGGAAAATAATGGACTGAGATGCGTAATAAGTTAATAAGGCAAACTACATATCCCGATGATTATAAACGTTCTGTTGGTGGCTCGTCTGGTGGTGAGGCAGCGCTAATTAGCGCTTGTTGTACCGCTTTCGGTTTGGGTACTGACATTGGTGGTATCATACGTATACCTGCTTTGAATGGTGGTCTATTTGGCCATGTCTTTGCTGCCAGAGCCAGTGCGTCAAACAACCGCTATAAAGTATTCAATTTGTTGCAATTTGCTGCTACTACAACAAATATTAGATACTTTAGCTGGCTGTGGATAGTTTAGCAACCATACGTTCCCATTTTATGCCGGACACAAAAATTTTCCTACAATCATAATTTGGAATGGGCTGGAAAGCTGGCACGCTTGTTACACCCAAAATCCAACCAAGCGCAAATTCCAAAATTATATGTAGTTAAGGCAGAATAGTGAATGAAAGTTTAATTATCCATTTACAAATGCTGTGTTCATGTCCCTGTGAACGCCCTGGTGCTATTGGTTATGAGGCTCATTCATCCAAATGTAATAATCACGGTACGCTAATGTGGCATCTGCGAATGCGATGATATGCACTTCGTTCATAATTGTGAGTGTTCGACTAGCGATGTTCATACAGGCACAGATAAAGATTTGGGCTGCCGTCCCGATAATACTACACAAGTGGATTGTACTAATCGTGGCATATGGTGTATGCGAATGTGAGAAACATCCAATTCCCGAAGAATTATTTCGGGTAAATTCTGTGAATGTGATAGTTTCTCATGTGAACGTCATAGGAATTTGATGTGTTCTGGTCCAGAACATGGCACTAGAGAATGTAATCATTGGGTCCGCAAACCAGGGTTGACGGGTTCTGGTTGCGGTTGTCGTGCCTCGAATGACACTTGTATACCACCAAATGGTGATGAAATCTGTTCGGGGCATGGTGAATCGCAACCGGGGGCCGCAAAAGCAGACCCACAGAGGAGGGTAGTTATTCCGGACAATATTGTGAAAAATGGCCTTACTTGCGCGGGGCGCTGCCACGAGCTTAAGAATTGCGAACAATGTCAAATGTACAAAAACTGGTCCATTGAAGGATGATAAAGATTGTGCTGCTAATTGCACTGGCACCTTTGTACTCATGGGTGAGGAGAAAATTATTACTGATGAAGTAAAGGAGGAATTTCTTTGTATGTGCTATGATGAAGATGGTTGTAAATTCATATTTAGATATAGTGAAATGAATGATAAAGTCGAGGTGCATGCACAGCAAGAGCGCGAATGTCCGCCAAAAGTGTTTAGGTTGGGCATTGTTTTGGGTGTGATAGCAGCTGTTGTTTTAGTTGGCCTAGCCATATTATTGTTATGGAAATTATTAACAACTATACACGATCGTCGTAAATCTGCACGTTTCGAAAAGGAGCGCATGGATGCTAAATGGGATACGGGCGAAAATCCCATCGACAACCAAGCAACTTCGACTTTCAAAAATCCAATGTATGCGGGCAAATAAAAAACTCAAATGGGAGCCAGTAGCGTTACTGCTGCATATCAAATTTGTTCGAGCAGTTTTGGATTGTTTGAATTACGAATTTCTCCCTAGTTGCCATACAATAAGACGTCAATGTCGAGAGCTGCGTATTTCTTAATAGTAAAAAAAAGAAAAAATACATCTGGTTTGGTATTGACTACAATTTTTCCTCCTCGTCTCTGGTAGTGAGTATGTTTGTAATGTCCGAAGATACATCTGCAAAGTACTTCTGCAAGCCTTTTTAGGGTCAGCGCGCGATCCAAACTTTATAATCACGGATAACACATACAGATAGTCGCACATGCATCCACACAATGTTCTAGGAGTGGAGCAGCGAAACGGAACCAAGAAATGATCCAAACTCAGATACCTTGGTAAGACCATATATTGTACGATTGTAGCACTTAGAATTATGTAGATGGGAGGGCCCTACGCACAATCCTACCGCCCCTTCGACCTAAATATCTTAAGATAACTCCAACCACTACTCGGTTTATCGTTGTTTCCTCGTAGCTCACTACCCTTAACAACATCTCTAAAATCATTCTGGAAAGCATGTGAAATCGAACCTATCGTAACTATGTCCAGCGTAGAGTATCGATTTCACATATATTTAAAATGGTTTCAAAATTTGGCATTACATTGACACTTCCTTTAGCGAACATTTTTGCATATTCCAGAATTCGGTAAATTTTGTTGTGAGACTGCTTAAATCTTGTTAGAGGGCAGATGAGGATTCCATTTGGTAAACGGCATGCTGGCTTTGGAGATGGGCTGTTAACAACATACGTTAAGATGCAATCTACATGTGTTCTGAAACAAAGTAGTGCGAAATTATTCGTAAAGCGTATTATAGTATATGATTAAACGTAAAGAAGTTTTTTGTTGAAAAGTAGTCCTGACAGCGTGAAGCAGACGCTATCAATGTGGTGCAAATACTGTCAATGCGTTATTAGATTTCTAATTCAGAGAAAGGGTATGCGAAGTACTTACACACTTCAGCTGAAAAAAGGGGTTTTGTTAATTGCCCAACAGTATACATGTATGTACCTGTACATATGATACTTGTTTGATTTCGACTGGCTAATTGTTGAATTTGTAGTAAAATTGTTCGATGTATTGCGTGAAACTACTCGATTGAAATTTCACTAGATTGCCTATGTTCACGGTGTGGAAACATTGGTTTTGGACTTTGTGAAGTGGAATACTATCGGCAAGGGTTTTAATTGGATGCAGCAGATTCTTCTGCCTCATCGCGCTGGTAGGGCAAGATGATGAGTTTTACCAGGGGTCGGGTTATCTGGCCTTTCATCGTCATGATATCCACCACTCTGACGCGATCGTCAGTTCCTGGATGTAATTTGACCACCCGTCCGAGTCTCCATTCATTTGGAGACAAATTGTCTTCCTTGATTACGACCAGGTCCCCGATTTTAAGGTTCGTTTTAGGAAATCTCCATTTATTTCTTTTCTGCAGTTCAGAGAGGTATTCCGATTTCCACCTCTTGCAGAAGGAGTGATGTAGGGATTTTAACTTTTGCCATCGATTTATGATGGAGGCAGAGTTTTCGCTGGCGTCAGGTTCGGGTGGAGATAAGAGATGTCCTCCTACCAGAAAGTGACCTGGGGTTAGTGGCTCCAGGTCTGATGCATTGTTTGACGCGGGGCTCAATGATCGGGAGTTGAGGCAGGCTTCGATCCTGCATAGCAAGGTTGCAAACTCCTCAAAGGTAAATTTGCAATTTGAGGCGATTTTTGTGAAGTGGCTTTTAAAACTTTTCACTCCCGCCTCCCACAGTCCCCCCATGTGAGGAGCTGCTGCGGGAATGAAGTGCCACGATAAGGATTGATGGGAGTACTTGGATAGGGTGGTATCGCGGGCATTTTGTAGGAATTCCCTCATTTCCGCTTTAAGTGCTCTAGAAGCCCCGACAAAATTCGTGCCATTGTCGGAAAACATCTTACTAGGGCAGCCTCTTCGCGATACGAACCTCGCAAATGCTGCTAAAAATGATTAGGTGCTGAGGTCGGAGGTGGGTTCCAGGTGAATCGCTTTCGTTGCAAAGCAAACGAACAAGCACACATACCCCTTCGACACTCTACAACCTCGCCCTCGAAAGTTCTTTATATCGAAGGGTCCCGCAAAATCAACTCCTGTGTTCGTGAATGCCCGTGAGTACGTAGTTCTCTCCTTGGGTAAAATTCCCATTAGCTGGGTTTGAACACGTTTTCGGTAAATCGTGCATTCCTTGCAATTGTGGATTGTCGATTTTATCATGTTGTTGTTGTTGTTGTAGCAATGCTCGCCCCACCTAATAGCCGCGACCGATCACAAATTGTCATCAATATCCTCTAACGGGAGTCCAAGGAAACTTGCCGTTTCAACAGGGGTGGACCATAAGGAAAGGGGTGTTAGAGGCGTTGGTTCCACATTACAATTAAAGAGATGGTTGGTGTCATGTGGGGACACATTGCAAGCGGGGCATACATTTTGTATGTCGGGGTTGATTCTGGATAGGTAAGAGTTTAACCTGTTACAGTATCCAGAACGAAGTTGAGCAAGAGTGACACGCGTTTCCCTGGGGAGTATGCGTTCCTCTTCTGCGAGTTCTGGATATTTTTCTTCAAGTACTGGATTCACCGGGCAATTCCCGACATAAAGGTCCGACGCCTGTCTATGGAGTTCACCAAGGACCTTCTTGTGTTTTTTCGCTTCATACGGCTGGGTTCTCAGGTGCCGTATTTCCTCAAAATGCTTACGGAGATGACTCCTTAGGCTTCTGGGTATTCAACAGAAACTGTTTGGTCAGCATCTCATTTCTCTCCCTGATGGGGAGTATTCTCGCCTCATTATGCAGATGGTGTTCTGGGGACATAAGAAGACAGCCCGTGGCGATTCTGAGAGCAGTATTTTGGCAGGCCTGTAGTTTCTTCCAGTGGGTAGTTTTTAGGCTTGGCGACCATATGGGTGACGCGTAGCACGTAATCGGCTGGCTAATTGCTTTGTATGTGGTCATGAGCGTTTCTTTATCTTTTCCCCAGGTACTGCCAGCAAGGGATTTGAGGATTTCATTACGGCTCTGAATTCTCGGAACAATTGCGGTTGCGTGCGCACCAAAATGTAGATCCTGATCAAACGTCACACCCAAGATTTTGGGGTGTAGGACAGTCGGTAGCGTAGTGCCATCGACGTGGATGTTCAATATGGTCGATATTTGGGGCGTCCATGTTGTAAATAAGGTCGCGGAAGATTTAGTCGGTGACAATGCCAGGTTTCGCGAGGCGAAAAAACTGGAGAGATCAGGGAGATAGCCGTTTATTTTATTGCATAGCTCATTGATCTCTGGGCCTGGGCCTGTGGCCATTATTGTGCAGTCATCCGCGTAGGAAACGATTGTGACTCCTTCCGGTGGTGAAGGTAGCTTAGATATGTAGAAATTAAACAAAAGTGGGGATAGGACACCACCCTGTGGCACCCCTTGTTTAATTCTCCTTGGTTTTGATGTTTCGTTTCTGAATTGCACCGATGCCTGCCGACCACCCAGATAATTTGCGGTCCACCTTTTAAGACATGGGGGAAGGGTAGACCCTTCCAGGTCTTGCAGTAATGAGCCATGGTTGACCGTATCAAAGGCTTTTGATAGGTCTAGCGCTACGAGTACTGTTCTATGGTGGGGGTATTGATTCAAACCGCAATTTATCTGGGTGCTAATGACGCGGAGGTAGTGCTATAGAGTTTTCTGAAGCCATGCTGATGAGGGGCTAGCTGCAAATGTGCTTGGAAATAAGGGAGCAGAATGGCTTCAAGCGTCTTTGCCACTGGCGATAGGAGAGATATCGGACGATATGACTCACCTACGTTAGCTGGTTTCCCAGGCTTTAGTAGCGGGACCACCTTGGCCATTTTCCATTTCTCGGGTATGGCAAAGGTGGAGAGAGACAGGTTGAAGACATGCGCTAAATATTTGAAACCCTCTTTCCCTAGGTTTTTAAGCATCGGCATGGCTATGCCGTCTGGGCCCACTGCTTTGGATGGTTTAGCGCGACCAATGGCGTCCTCAACCTCTCTAGCGGTGATGGTGATTGGTGACGCGCTGAATTTGTGTTTATGTGCGTGTCTATTGGCTCCCCGTCTATCTTTGTCGACCGTAGGATGCATTATATATTGTCGGCAGAAAGCGCTCGCGCATTTTTCCGCATCCGACAGCACCTTATCGCCAAAGGCGATGGAAACTTTGTCTTTGTACTTAGTCGGATTCGATAGGGACTTTACGGTGGACCAAAGTTTACCTACACCGGTAGAGAGGTTACAACCTCTTAGGTGCTCTTCCCATTTCGCCCGCTTGTGTTCGTCCACAAGCAATCTGATGCGTTGGTTTATATCCCTTATTTGGGGGTCGCCTGGATCAAGCTGTCTTATAAGGTCGCGTTCCCTCGCTAAGCTCGCGGCCTCCGCCGGGAAGTGGGGCCGGATTTCGGGTATTCTCCCGGCGGGAATGAAATGTGCCGAGGCGGGTTCAATGACCTTACGGAGGCACGCTCCCCTTGGCGGGCATCAGTCGGGATAGGAAGGGCAGCAAAGCTGCTGTCTGTTGCAGATTTATATTCTTCCCACTTTCCTTTTTTGAAGTTTATGAAAGTGCGTTTTTCGGTGACGATCAAGTCGGCGGTACGCTCGAACGAAATAAGTATGGGCAGGTGGTCGGATGCCAATGTTACCATCGGCTGCCAGTTGACGCAGTTTACGAGTTCTGCGCTCACGATTGAGATATCTGGCGAGCTATGACAGCTTCCTACCATACGTGTGGGGGCGTCTCCGTTTATTGTGCAGAACGTCGTTTCTTCTATTTGATCCGCCAACATCTCACCCCTACTGTCCGCCCGTAAGTTTGAATGCCATAGGTCGTGATGGGCATTGAAATCGCCTAAGATAATGCGATTGTTGCCAGTGAGTAAGGCCTCGATTTTAGGGCGGTATCCACTGGGGCAACAGGTGGCAGGAGGGATGTAGATGTTGATGATTTCTAGATTTGCATCGCCTGACCGGACAGATAGGCCTTGACGTTCTAAGACATTGTCCCTGCGGTCGATGCCAGGATCAAATATATGATATTGCACAGAGTGGTGTATAATAAACGCGAGGCCGCCTCCATTTCCGCTCTCGCGGTCCTTCCTGTGGACATTATACCCAGAGCAGGTCTGCAATGCAGATCTTGCTGTGAGTTTAGTCTCTTGAATCGCATCAATGCGGATGTTGTGCCGCTTCATGAAATCGACTATCTCCGTAATCTTCCCAGTTAGTCCATTACAGTTTAACTGCAGAATTCTGAAGTGCATGAGGGGTGACGCCGCCACTCTAGGGGTAAGTGACGGGTGACTACGCCTAGGTTGTGGAAGGCCAGGACGCAATTGCTGTTGTGGCCTTGGGACTGGGCGCCCTTGGGCAAGCATTGGGGTACCCGGATGATTTGGGTTTGCGACCTGGCAACATGGCGCGATGAAACCCGTCGAGGGTTGCCGTCGCGGAGACCAGAACATCTAGGAAAGTGGCACCACCCAAGGCAGGAGCTGCATTGAGCGGATGTCGCAAACCTATATATTCTTTGCTGGCAGACGGTGCAAACGGAGGTAGGGACTAAGAGTCTGTTTCCCTGACCTGCACGATTGCTGCCAGAAAAGAGGGGTGGAGAAGAAGACGGGGGCAGGGGCTGATGCTCAGCATTGCTACCAGCTCTACTACGAAGGTAGTAGTTATGAGTGGTATCAGCTGTTTGAGTTGTTGGCGCCGTGGGGTTCGAGCAGCAGCGGGTACTTGTTGTGGCTTGCTGAGCAGCGAGGCTGCTGGAAGGTAGTGGAGGGGCGCTTAGGCGTAGACTACGGGACGCCCTTGGGCGTGAGCAGCAAGGAGCCACAAAAGATTTATAAAAGTTGCGTGGACGTCGGGTTTTGGGATCAAGCCCAGAACAACCTGTCCGATGCAGCCATCCCTTGCACGAGACACACTGAACAGAGTATGACCGTAATGTATGACTAAAAAGATCCTTTTCTGGCAAATGCAGCAAAACCATTTCTCAGGACCGGGGTCAGGAGACGGACCCGGATTGGGTTCGATACCTTCCCGGAGTAAGAGAATATGTAGCAGTCCTGCTGCAAGGAGCTGCTGGGAGGATGACAATTTGTGGGAGGGACGAAACAAATTAAATGGGGTCACACTGAAATGACAGTCCTTGGTCGGGAAAAATCCCGAGTCGCTCCGGTACATAGAACCGACTGCCTTGGTCATGTTCTTGACCCGTGGTATCCAATACTGCGTACGGATGAGGCGTAGCATAAGTTGGTTTTCCCAATGGAGTGAGATCCTATGGGTAAACTTTACAATAAGACGTGACAACTGGCAATTATACGGCAAAATGACTGGATGTCGCTCGTTGTACGGGATATCTTCGGAAGCTTCGAGACGGCCGCCTGCCCTCATAACCCCCTTTTCATCTAAGAATGGGTTCAGTGGTAGTACCTCGCTCTTTGCTCCTATAAGTTTTTTAGATTTTAAAGCTGAATACTCCTCCCCATAATGCCTCTTTTGGTAGATAACAATCAGACGTTATGTCATTGCTTTTATTTCGCTCGACGAAATTGAGCAAGAGTTCGCCTGAACTGAGGCTCTTGTTTTTGGGTTAGTTCTTTGAAAGAATCTCCAGACGTAGGATAGTACTTTCAAAGCTCTCGAGAGGTCAGAAAATCTTGTTAGGATATCAGAGTCTGTGTCTACTATTGACGAATGTACCTGGACCCACTTTTCTTCTGACGTGGTGGTATATTCTGTTTCTTGGGTAGGCCAATTTGAGCTATCTTCATGAAGCCAAGAAGGGCCCTCCCACCACAGGGCTTTATTGATAAGATCTTCAGCGGGTATACCTCTACTTGCGAGATCTGCCGGGTTTGATGCCGAGTCGACATGAAGCCAGTTTTCTTTCCCTAAGTTGTCAATTATTTTTGTCACCCTATGGGCAACGAAAGTGGACCACGAGCATGGGGGTTTGCGAACCAATGCCAGAACGATTGTCGAATCCGTCCACAGATAGGTTGTAGGGTTGTTAAAGTTAAGATTTTTCGCGACTGACTGTACTATTTCCGCTAGCAGGACCGCACCACATAGTTCAAGGCGGGGCAGAGATATAGTCTTCACCGGGGCTACACGGGTTTTTGCGTAGAGCAGATTTATTTTTTTTTATTTTTTTTTTAGATTCACGAACACACGATTATCAACTTGTACCCTCAGGTATATTGCGGCTGCGTATGCTTTCTCGGAAGCATCGCAGAAGCCATGTAGTTCGCTGCTCGCTACCGGGGAAAACTGTACCCAACGTGGTATACGAATGCTTTCAATATGTCTGTAGCTTTCTAAAAAATCATGCCATCTATCTAATATCGCGGGGGATACGGCTTCGTCCCAGCCCGTGCCGTCCAGCCAAATACCTTGCATTATGATTTTCGAGGTGATAATGAATGGTCCTAGCCAACCTAGCCAAATAATTTTGCTATAGCAGACAATATTGTTCTCTTGGTTGTCTATGGGTTTCGTAGAAAAATAGAAATAGTCAGAGTGGGCATTCCACCTGATCCCTAAGGCTTTAACCATGCTAGCATCCTCAAAGTTTAAAAAGTTTTCATTTAATAAGTGCGATCTTGGAATACCTTCCAGCAGTTGATCGCAATTTGAAGTCCACTTCCTGAGGGAGAAGCCGGCTGATTGTAATGCCGCTTGGATTTCGTCCCGTGCCTTGGTGGCGGTGGCAATGGTGTGTCCGCCCGCTAAAACGTCGTCGACATACATAAACTGTCGTAGGATGTCCGATGCGATAGGTTTCCTCTACGTCCTCTGCTAGTTGAAGAAGGGTCCTGATGGCCAGGTAGGGCGCGCAGTTTACTCCGAAGGTCACCGTCTTCAATTCGTATATGCTGATGGGTTCGCTGGTGGATTACCTGAAGACGATGCGTTGATACCTGGTGTCCCTGGGATCTAGCAATATCTGCCGGTACATCTTTTCGATGTCACTGTTGAATACGTATCGGAACAATCTCCAACGGAGTATGAGAATTGTTAGATCACTCTGAAGGACTGGGCCTGAATGAAGGTCATCATTTAAACTGATTCCATTAGCAGTGGGACAGGAGGCGTTAAAAACAACTCTCACTTTAGTGGTGGTGCTTTCTTCCTTAATTACTGCGTGATGGGTTAAAAAAAAAAGGTGTCGCATGTATCTGCCGGAACATGCTCTTTTACTCGTGCCATATGAGCTAACGTTTCATATTCTGATACGACTCGGTTATATTCCGTCTGCAGTTCGGGATTTTTCGCTAACCGGGTTTCATTTCCGAAAAATTGTGAGCACGCGCTCTTTAGCGACGGTTCTAAAGAGATACCCATTTTAAAATCCTGCTTAAAAGGCAAAGACACGATATATTTGCCATCCTCATTTCTTTTGGTGGTTTTTTGATACAACTCCTCGCAGTAATTTTCTACTTTGGTATAAATATGGTTTTTGGGAATGTCTTCCAGCTCCCAAAATGACGCTATTTGTTTATCCAGTAATACCTCATTAAAAAATGACACACACCTGGCGGCTGGGCTGGCCGCTTCCGTTTGGCCAGTTAATATCCAGCCAAATACTGTTTCCTGCGCAAGGAGGGTGCCTAAAACATTTTTCCGTATACCGCCCAGCATTATCTGCGCGTAAATATCCCCACCCAAAATAAGATCTACTTGTTCATTTACAAAGAACCTCCGATCTGCTAGCACCAAGTCCGGGAAAACTTGGTTGTCATGGGGTCAATTTGACAGGTTGGCAGATTGCCAGTGAGCTGGGCTAAAACCAATGCCGTAGTGTGCATGTGTACATTCGGATTATTGATGACCACAACTGAATGAAGCATGCCTGTTTCACTTGGGCTGACACCGTGTTGTTTATCCCTGATACTTGTGCATTTAGCTTCCGACTGGGCAAATTTATCCTTCTCTTAAGTAGCTCCGAAATGAACGAGCACTCTGATCCGGAGTCTATTAGGGCGCGGGCCGAAAAGTGTTCATTGTTATAAAATATATTGACTTGAGCAGTGCCTAATAGAACCCCTTTGCTTGTATTCGCGAAACAGGAATTGAAGTTGGTTGGTTGATTATTTGCCGTGGCAAACTGACGTTGGGCCTGAGCCTGTGCCGAGGTAGATGGTCTTTGATCTAACTGTGTTTGTGGGGTTGTGGTTGGTCTTGCACTCGTGCCCGAATTTTGTTGAATATGCAGAAGTGTATGATGCCTTAGATGGCAAATGCTACAATTAAAGGAGCACGTACATTTGGATACTGTGTGTTTCGCTGAGAGGCAATTCAGACACCCCCTACTGTCTTTTATAAACGCCCCTCTGTCTACGAAAGAGAGCCGTTGGAAGCTTTGGCATTGTGACAGCTTGTGGTTATTTTTCTTACAGCATCTGCAAGTGTTTCTAGCTACATTTGCTTGGTAGGCGCCTACTTTCTTTTGAGACGAATCATTATTTTGTTTGGGTGTTGGTTGTTTGGGAGCTTTGGTATTTTTGCTACCTGTTAATCCCGAGACTGTTTCCAAGGTCTGGAACCTATTCGATAAAAATTTATCCATATCTTCCCATTTTGATATTTCAGTTTTATTCTCTATGGTCTGTTCCCATAAAGCTAGCGTGCTTTCGGGTAGTTTGGTGGAGCATAGATATGTGAATATCGCATCCCAATTGCATATCTCAATTTGATGAGCTTTTAGAGCTGAGATGCAGTTATTTATTTCCCGCTGAAGTGTTTTAATCGCGGTGCCACACTCACTTTCTACGCTTTCAAGATTGAATAATATTTTTAATTGGGTATTGACGAGAATTCGTTTATTCTCATATCTTTCCCCTAAATTCTTCCACGCTGTGTCAAACCCATCGTTTATAAGGGGGCATTTTTTAACTATATCCCTTGCCTCACCCTGCGTTTTTTGGTTGAGGTGAAATAACTTCTCAACTGGGGTGAGGCGCTTATTTCGTATGTATATTGCCGTGAACATGTCACGGAACGTTGGCCAGGAGAGGTAGTCACCTTTGAATACATCCGTATCGCACGGAGGTAGTCGCATGCTGTGTTCTGGGTCAGGTGTCCCTTCTCCCTCCTTATCGCGTTTAGTTAGTTTTGCTATTAATTCAGCCATGGTTGAACTGCCGTATACATATAGGGAATACGTCGCTTGGTATTTCGGTTTGGCCTGCGCTAACACCTTTTTCTCTGCCGTTTCAGAGTACAAGAGATCCTCATAAGCTAGCTTTGCCTTTCTCCAATTATTCTTTAACTCTTCTTTGTGAATGGCTAGAGTATATTTTGTGTTCAGCTTGAGGTCTGTTGTTGAACTCAGCCTCAAACTGTGCCACTTCATCAGCTGCTTTAATGAATTTCTCCATATCGTTTGATATTTAACAGAGAATAGCTATTATGCAGGGCCTAATTAGAAAATTCAAGTTTGACGCTCAGAAGCAAAGGGAAGGGTTTCAATAACCTAACAACACCACTCAAAAAAATTTTCGCGCAAAAGAAAAATTTTGGAATCACCTCTTTATGATCTTTTAAAATTTATTATAACCAAATATATATATATGTATATGCAAGGAAGTGTTATTTCCAGCTCTTCGGCACTGAATACCAGAATTTATGAAAAATAATTATATACGTGTGTGTGATATAAGTATAATAAATATGTGATATAAAGCTACAGTGAAAAAAAAATTGAATATAAATGTGAGGATTAAACGACTCAAACCTAATTTATATTCTTTTAAAAAAAAAAGAAGATATTATACTTAAATTGACAAAACAGTGAGCCTGTCTGTGTGACCGGTGTGCAATATGAGGAGTGAGGTTATGTCTCTTCTAAAAAAATGTATATTGCTGGTGCTAAGTGTCCAAGGAAATTTTGCTTGCCACAAAATTATGTAGCTAGAGCCAATAAATGGTCTTTTGCAATAAAACGTGTGTGTGTGCACGTTTAAATTTTTAAACGAGCAGAAAGCACTGTGATAGCGATTTTTTCTAAATATTCAGATAACGACCAAAGTGGTGTTATAGAAATTTGGACAAGCACCTTTTTGTCACGAATAAGCTCAAAATTTGTATAATAATTTATAACCGCGATGGTTGCAAGAACCGAAAGTGCAGTGCAGTGCAACGTTTCAAGGAAAGTTTAAAGCCACTGACTGCTAGCCTTAGGCTGTGTCCAATACCTCTTACCACGGGTGGGGGAGAGTATTGGATAGACAAAAGGCTTTGTAATACCACTGTTTATTCAGTAATTTTTTAATCACCGCATGTGATTAATATGAACAAAAAATTTTTTTTGTTACACTTTTCTCTTGTGTCACTTTTAATTTGAGCACATACCTTTTAACCAACGCTTTTATTAGTGTATTGACGATGAACAAATTCCGTTGTTTTGTCCGGAATGGCTTTGTAGTCAACGCTTAATGTGATGATTTGATAAATTAGTTGCTTTATTAGTGGACTGTATCTCGATATAGTTCTGACTCCTTTACTGGCGCTGATGGACCATGAAAAATTGAGCTGGCGGATTCCAGACTAGTTTCTCTCGATGGAGGTTAGGAAGGAAAGGCAGTGATTAATATTAAAATTTCAATATACTTTATTTCATAAAATACGCATTGGAAATTAACAGAGAGAGAGTTTAAAGGAGCAAGCATGCAATTGCTACAACTTACCTTTAATATATTCAGGAACTCTACTTTCTGGCGATGTGACGTTTGATGTGGCTTAAACTTGCGGCTTCTAGACGTTCGAGCATGCGTAAACTGCTGCGGTTTTAATCCAAGTGAACGAGTTCCCTTTCCACGCATTCCGTTTACCCCCAAAGCTAACAGGCCTTTGGCGGGGTAACTTAACGAAACGTCACTTTTTCTTTTAGTATAAGTGCTAACGGCCGTAACAAATAAGCGATTTTGTATTAGATTGCATTATGGTGGCCGGCCCTTAATTTTCCTTTGGGGTTAGCCTGCTGGCCTAAACAGTATTGCTGAACTAACGGGAGAAAAATTCCAATGGCTGCCAACCCCTTTTAACACGTTAGAACTGCTCCCAGTGCCTTATCGGACGCATCAGTCATAAGCGCCAACTCTGCTCCTTTACTTGGAAATGTTAATAAAGGCGCGTTTGCTAATTGATGCTTTAATTTATCGATTTGTCAAGTTTTTTACGTGGTCCCATGATATCCTGCAAGGGTGTCTCAATATCTGCCGCGTGTTGTAGAAAACATCTGTAAAAATTAAGTTGCGCTGCACAAACCAAACGTCATGCATCAGAATGCAAATAAACCAAATGGTGTACTGAGCGCAGTTTGGGGCACATCTGTAGGATGCACCGGAATTTGGTGGTACGCTTTTTTGCAGTCGATCACTGAAAATATCTTTTTTCCTGCTAACATACTAGCGAAGTCTTGAATGTGGCGAATTGGATTTTTATCCGGAATCGTCTTAGAATTTAGGCGCCTGTAATCGCCACACGGACGCCACGAACCATCCTGTTTACCAAATGCAGTGGGCCGCTCCATTGAACGAGCGCATGTACCCATTTCTAAAAAATAATCGAATTCCTTTTTTGCTATAGCCAACTTCTCAGGTGCCAGGTGCCAACCTGCGCACTTTCTGAAAAACCGGCGGACCCTTCGTTTCAATGAGGTGACATATTTGTGTCGACGTTTCTTCACGTTGAGTTGTTTCCTTCAATAGGTCCTTGTACTGAATCGACAAATCGTGAAATACGCTAGTTTACTTAATGTAAATAAAATTATTGAACATAAACTATTGAATTCACAAAGTATATAAAGTTAACAAGTAAAATGTATAATAGGAACCCTACAACGGCATGTTCCACTGCCCCCGTTTTCAGGAGGAAAGACTCACCTTGCATAGTTTTTGAGGAACCTACCACGAGAAATTTAGTATCACAAATGTGCAACAGGAATGAATACTGGACTGCAGTGAGCAAAATGGCATTTATAGTCATTACACGCCTGATGGATGCTGAGTGGGAGCGCAGAGAAATGCGCAGGCGAAGCAGTGGCGATTAAATATACACTCAAAGCAAATAGCGGGAACCTCGACGCAGGGACAACAGTCGGCTCTTAAAAAATGAGAAATATGGAACGCTACCCTGAAGTAATGCGAAAGGGGTACCGGGGTGGACAACGGTTACAAAATGCGGCTGTTTTTCGTCTTCGAACACACAGCTGCTGCGACGGCAGCAATTATGGTGCATTAGGCATTTTTCAGCCCTCCCGCAAAAAAAAAAATTAAAAAAACTAGAGCTTAACCCTGCCAGATGGGCCGCTTAAGCTTGGCTTAAACTTCAGTTACTGTAGACTGAAAAACTGCAGAATAAGTATATATAATAAGCGTAGTTTAACTGACAAAATGAGTTGAACTTGTACAGAAAAACCGGGCCTTAGGCGGACAGCGAAGAGCTGGTCTCTAGTATTTGTTGTTGGGTAGGAATGTAATAACATATTGGGCGAACAGCGAAAAGCAGTTTTAATTATATCAAATGACACGAACGGCATAAAACAGGTTTGTCATGACTACGTATGTATGTTATTAATGAAAATGCCAATTTTTCACTTTTGTTTATTTTTCAGATGTCTACTTTCCACATCACGTTGCAAATAAAACTAATTAAAACCCAAACCCTTACCCTTTCTCTTATTTTTCTACAACTCTGAATTAAAAACAACACGCCGCACAGTGTATTACTTTCATGTTCTAGAAAATATTAATTAAAAAAAGGATATCATGGAATTTCAAAAATTTTTGAAATTCTATTTATAAATGCATAATTAAGCGAAAAAACAAAAAACTAGGAAATTTTAACTAAGTTGAATCAACTAACGGAGCTTTATTTGGAAGCATATCAATTGGGAAAAAGTTTTAACTCGACTTTTTGCCATTGAATGTGAAAGTTTAAATTGCTGGCCTGCTGTGAGATATACTTCAATTGGTAAAATATAATATTGTGTTTATTTTCTGAGGTATGCTAATTTTACTCAGCCCTATTCTGCATTTCGATTACGTCCCCGTTCTCCGTTACGTCAAGTCGAAGATAGGTATTCTACACTAAGGCGTAATCGAAAGAACAAAAGGAAGAGTGATCAAATTTTCGAAATCAGCTGTTTTGCGTGGAATGTGTGAAATAAGAACACAAAAACAGAAAAATATTTATGAAGAATTGTGAAAAATTGCTAAAAATTGTGAAAAAATTAAAAAAAAAAGAACGAATGGAGTCGATCGCAGCAGCTTTATTGATGGAAGAGGAGGACAATGCATCACAAATGGCTGAGGATAAGGAAGAGAGACGGAGATTGCGCGATATCTGTAATCCATTTCAGATAAATGAAGAATTGTGAGAATCTTGTTTACCAGTGTTCAATGTTTTTATATTTGCTTTATTTTTTTAGATTCAGGAAGAACTTTAGGCTAAATAAAGATGCCTTAAAATATATTTTGGATATTTTTACCCCAGAAGCACAATCAAATTCATTGACTTCGCTTACGCAGCTTAACCAAGTAGTGGTCGCGCTAAGGTTTTTCGCAGAAGGTAGTTATCAACACGGAGTTGGTAAAGATTACAATGTTGGAATGGGACAGCCAACCGTTTCCAAGTCATTGTCGCACTTTCTGAATGTAATGCAACGAAAGCTTTGTCATGAATGGATTAATTTTGAGCAAACAGAGGAAGAAAAATTGCAGGCAAAGCAAGACTTCTATACAAAGGCTGAATTTCCAGGCATTATTATGTGTGTAGACGGAACACATATAAAAATAATTGGGCCAAGTGAAGAAGATTTCCTGTACTACAATAGAAAATGATTTTATAGCATCAATGCTATGATAGTGAGTATTATTTTTAATGAAGTGGAAATTTTTGCGTTAATTAATTACGTACTTTTTTTATGAAAAATTTTAAGGTATGTGCCAACGAAATGAGAATAAGAAGTATTGATGCCAGATATCCTGGATGCAACCATGACTCACACATATGGGATTTAAGGAAAATTAATGAGTACATGAAACGGCGATATGAGAAAGGTGAAAGAAATACGTGGCTCTATATATAAATAATTGTACATTTAATTAAAATTAATACAAAATTTAAAAAACTTAATTTAAATCAATAATTTTATTGACAGACGATGCTGCATATCCATTGCAACCTTGGGTAATGACTCCTTATCGGTCTGTTCATGAAGGAAGTCCACAAAGCAATTACAACATGCGGCACTCCAAAACCAGGAATATTGTTGAGCGAACGATTGGTGTTGAAGAAGCGTTTCCGTTGCTTATTGGGTGCTAGATAGCTGCATTACTCACCTTTAAAAGTTAGCAAGATTTTAAATGTTGCTTATACCCTCCACAACATTTGTATTTGTTATAGAGTGGAACATTTAGATGGCTATGAATTGAACTTTGAGAGTTCTTATGAAGAAGATCGTGACACTAACGAAGAGGATTATTCATCTATAGCGAATGGTATACGTAATAACATACTTGCTTCTTTTCCAAACAGATAAAGATAAAAATTTATTTTCATAAAATTTCAATTTTTAACTTTATTGATTCTTCATCTATTTAAACAATTAAAATTAGTTAATATTTCATTGGATATGTTATGTATATTTAAATATTTCAGTCGTTTTAGAAATATAAAAAATTAATAAAATAAAGGAATTTGTTTTTTCTTTAAGCTTAATTATTTTCGTCATAGTCGGGGTGCTCTAATTGCAGCATCTTCATTTTTATTTCAATTTTTCGCTGTAACAGCTCCTCTTTAATTGTTGTGTCTTTGTTGTTCTTTGAATTGTTTCGCTGCAGTCTCCGCCAAACTTTCGAGCGATTGATTCATTCGCCGCAAATATGTACACATTTTGTCCATTTTATTCAAAGAATTTTCATGGTACTTCGTGGCATTTGTATAAAATTCACTCTGAATGGAAAATTGTTCTTGCAGCAAGGACGAAGTGGTCTCCTTTACTGCTCTTCTCTCCCTGGACTGGCTACTTGCTCTGCTAGTCGAAGGTAGATTATCATCAAAGGAACGGTTGGAAATGTCAATTTCAGACAGCTGTGAATTTTCAGCCGCTACCCTTCCACCGAAATCTTGCGCACCTCTAACACCGCTTGTGCATGTTTCCAGCCCAGTTAGCCCAATCACTTTCTCCTCAAGTGGACTTATGCGTTGGATTCTACACTGACCGCCACCGGTGCCCATCATTTCCTTTTTGTTGCTAGAAAGCTTGCGTTTGATGTAGCACTTCCAATCGATTCACACCTGCAATAAATCATTGCATTTTCTTTTCAAACAATTAAATTCTCGGTAATCTCTTACCTTTTTCCAGAAAGTAGAATCCATCCTTGGTGGACCAAGTGCATTTAGTGTACGCGCGACCTGCTCCCATAACGCTTGTACCTCTTCTTTTGGGCGCTTTTGAAATCCTTGGGCGACGTCCCTTTTACTTTCCAACATTTCGGCGAGTTTCTCATATTGTCCGGGTGTTGTTGTTTTTGACCTACAAACAATTGAAAAAAAAAAACACCAAAAATCAAACCAATTGAAAATTTTTATTTTAAATTTATTTTACAGTGATTATCAAACATTTAACTTACATTTTTTATAAATTTTTATCTTTTAAAAGCGCGCAAAACACGAATTGAAATTTTCTACATCAACAAATTTGCAACGGAGAAAAACGGAGGTACGATAGAAATGTAGAATAAGCAGAATCGAAAGATTCGAACATTTATCGAATGGGATTGAAACGCAGAATACCTAAAGTTGCCAGGTTGGAAAAAATTCCATCCAAGTAGAAATGTAGAATAGGGGTGACTAAATATACATTTTTGCGATTTTAATTGAAGAGGAATTAGTTTTTCCTATAATAGTGGGATAATGTTAAATTACTGCCCCTATTACCGTTTACAACTCAACTCTGGTTGGGTTGAAATTTCGCAATTTGGTATTACAGATTACAACTCAACCTGTCAAAAAAAATGTCGGTTGAGTTGTCCAGTCTTAACAACTTTTTGTGGCATTGCCGTTTACAACCTTATGTTGGTGTAGTTGTCAAAGACGTCAAAATCTTACAACTGAAAACTAGCAGTTGTCTCATACAATTTTGCAGTTGTTTTGAAAAAATAGAACGTTTTAGAATACGGTTCACCACCTAATTTTTAACAAAAATTTTCAAAGTTGGTATCAAAAGACGCGTTTCGACCTCCGATTTAAGAATCCGAAAACAAAAATTAAAAATATCATTCCTGTCATATCATTTTGGTTCAAATTTTCATGTGGTTGCTGTATTTTGCCAAATTTTTTGTACACACCAATGCAGAAAGATGTTGGACCCACCCGAGGTTATTTTTACAATTCGCGGCCAAAGGCCGTCAACGCAAAAAGGTATTCTGTGCGCAAAAAACTATGGATCGGCCTTCATATTTCGGACCCTCGGCCCATTTTGCGGGTTTTTGTAAATATTTATTTTTAATTTCCGCTTTCGAATCCTAAAAACGAAACGCGTCTTTTGATACCACCTTTGATAAGAGTTATATGGGGCACGGGCTCATAAAACGTTACCAAAAAAAAAAAATTTAAAGCTGGTAGTTTAAACTTTTTTAATCAAATCCGAAGTTGGACGAGGCTGGCCGCAGTTCGGATGCAGCCAAAATAGGTGGAATTACGCGAACGTGAGGTTCATTGATACTAATCACTAGTCCTGGGAATCCTGATTTAGAGTAAAATAAAATTTTTGCTGTTTGGGTTTTAATCCACCTCGCACAAACATGCTCCTCAATAATATCTAAAACCACTCCAACGCCAAAATCATTTCCACAGCATTTTTGATAGCTGCCATCAGCAAGGAATCTGAGTGTGGCTCATAATTTTAAAATAGGGGTACAGCCTTTCCTCGAAAGCGCTTGCGGAAATGGTCCTTAATTTTGTTAAGTAATGAGCAAAAAGCTTCATTTCAAATCTGCAAAATAACTTCATTTGAAGCTCATCATTTGTAACTTAAACATTTTCTTACTTGCTCCTAGGTAGTTCCAAGGTTTGGAATGATCACGCGAATGTTTTCCGTATTCGCGACATGTTAATCACCAACATTTTTTCCATTTTAAAATAGATTTAATATCATATAATATCTTGTAATAACAAAATCACTTTTGCAAATGCTTAAATTTTCGCCACAAATTGATCAGCTGTTCATTTATCTGTCAACTCATCACTTTCTTAGGTTGGCAGCACCAATTCAACTTCAACTGAAATAAGTTGTAATTCGTAATACCAAACAGGAGTTGAGTTGTCTGAAAGCTGAGTTGTTTTAATTACAACCCAACTAAGTTGAGTTGTATACCGTAATAGGGGCATAAGTAAAATTTTTGAAATTTTTTGACTTCAAAAGACCAGAAATCTCGTTATCCGCCTTTATCCGATTTAATTTTTATCTAAAACTTTTTGGTCCCATTCGTAAAACTAAAATAGTACAACTTTAGCTGCAGGAAGATGCAGGTTTTCGTGTAATATTTTGTTTTAAGGAAATATAACAATTTCAAGGGACGAACTTTTCTAGAGATGGTATAAGAAAAATAACGCAAAAGAAAGAATGACAGCTCAAAGTTGACTCCAATAAAAAAAGCAGTTTCAAAATTTATGAGTGGAAAGTTGCAGACGTATTTTAAAAGAAGAAGGAATGACTAGTGATATTTGTTTCGGAGGCTAGTCATCAGTCGAAAAGGAAAAAGGAGTTGGCTTTGCAACTGCTTCTGGCTTGAGGTTATCAGGTCAGTGGTATGCAGCATTAATGGTAGAAACCATCACAAAAAATTCAGACACAACTAAAATATAACATGCCCTTACTCGTCCAGCATCAGTGTTAGTTAAATATACTCTAGAAGAAGCAGTAGCTCTATACATAAATCGAAAGGTTATAGTTAAAACGTATTTAGAAATACGATCTGGGGCTAAACAAAGACATGCTGACATTTACCCATCCTATGAAGTCCATAGAAAAGAAAAAAATGTATGCTATCCTCCAAAGGAATCCATTATTATAACTGATCTGTCAGCGGAAGTCCACCTGCAAACGTTGATGGACAAAACTCTTGAAGGAATGGAAAAAAAGATTTTTGAAGAGAGAAAAAAAGATTTAAAGAAGACAAGGGGTTATTAGTAGATTTTCCAAAACAAGGCTTTGGGACGACCAATGATAGCAACATAGCCAGACGTTTTTTCCAATGCCCTTCAAATGCTCCGGAAATAACGGGAGTTGACGAAAATTTAATTAAGCGATTTGCTGTCATACTTCAAACTATGTCATGTGGATTCGGCGTTGATTCCGAAGCATTTCGAAAGTATGCCATTTTGACCACAAAAATGTTTGTAGATTTGTATTACATACCATCGAGCATTCACAAAATTTTCATTCATGTGGCAGACATTATTAATAAAGGCTTTATTATAAATCAGTCCTTCCAACAGGAAAGCTCTCAGAGGAAGCACTGGAGAATAGAAATAAAGATTTTAAGAGCTACAGGCGAAATATTACAAGAAAGATGTCTCGTAAATATACAATGGAAGATTTATTCAATATATTATTTTTGTCGTCCGATCCCCTAATATACTCTATTTCAGAAAAGAACTCGAATGAATTTAAGGCAAATGAGGCATTCCACAAAAAGTACTTAAACTATTGTCAAACCCAGAAGCGAATTTTGATCAAGGCTCCGACATCTCAGACCTAGATTAAGAGTTCAACTTGTTTCAGCTTAGATTTTTTATCGACTTAAATTTTTTTGATTTTGATTACATTCATTTAAGTTTATTGCAATTACTTATTACTACATACAAAAATATGCTCTTATTCACGATAATACGTTTTCTCTAATGAATTTTTCTAACTTTGATGTAACCTTTCTTGATTTAAATTTATTTAGCTCAATAAAAACGTAAAAAGTGGTGAAATAATAATAAATGTTTACAAATAATATTTATTTATTTTTATGTAAAGACCTTAGTTGGTGAGTAGAGGTAGAAAAATAAGTTATTTATTCCAATCGTGACTTTATATCAGCTAGTTTGGTGATATATCACACTGTGCGCCGTTCAGCAAGTGGTCCTAAGTGATCTTAATTTGAAAGTAATTTCATACGGATGCGAATCCAAAATGGGATCATTCCAACGTTTTTATTGCTTAGTGTCGATAGCTGCCCGTTTTTTTTTTAGTAACCACTTTTCTTTCTTTTTGAATTGTTGTTCCCGTATAAGTTTGCGAAAAAGATTGCGATGACGTGACTTAACCATTCGTGCTTTTAGTCGATGCTCATCCAATTCATTCTTCCAAGAGATATTATTTTCGTCATACAGTTTACCAGATATAACAGACATGTTCATTTTCTGAAATAAAAATGTTATTCAAGTATAATTGTTGACGGATATGTTAGGACAAGGAGAAACGTATATATACGTATATTAGACCATTCATAAAATCCAAAGTATGAATTTATTCGCTCCCCCGCCTTTTACGATAGATTGGAGATAACAAATAAGGTATGTAGAGAAAAAAGGACACATATAGTGGGATCCCCCAGGACCTGAAGCCTAAAAATTGGGTAATCAAAGTTACTAATATTGCAATGCTTATGGCCAGGTCCGACGAGGGGGAAGGGGGAATGGGGGATTCCCCGGGCCCGGAGTTTCTGAGGGGGCCCGTGATTTAGAGGTACTAAGACATTTTTTTAATTCAGGAGAGTCTTCAGTTGTTCCAACGCAACGAATATCTGCATTTCGTTTTAATATTATAGTGAAGTCTGAAAAATAATTTGAAGTCCCGTTCCTTAAAATTTAAGAATAAATACATATTTCATTTGGCAGCTGGCTCAAAACGCTGTTTATAAAACACAATTTCTATTACTCAACTGACGCAAACATGTTTTCAACGTATCACTACTCAGTTGAAAATCTAATTCAAAAGGCTACAATTGATACACTTATCAATAAACAGCCAATCACTGAAACTCAAAAGTGGAACGAAATTTTATATAGAATTTTGGACACTATTTTATTTTTGGGTGAAAGAGGCCTAGCTTTAAGAGGCGAAAGTAATTATCTTGGTGAACGAAACATTTTTTGGGCATCTTATAACTCATAAGCCATTATGATCCGATACTTAGAGATCATTTGAAGTAGGTTAGGATTTCAAAACAGTAGCACAAACGTTTACAGGTTCACTATCTTTCCCCAGACATGCAGAACAAGTTTATAGAAATTTGTGCAAAACACGTGAGGGAAACAATATTAGATCAACTGTAGTGTGCCTGACCACACTAATGCACGCGATACATATTGCTGAGCCAACAGGTTTGATGTCTCGATTGCATAGCTTTACTTATGAGCCACCTGTGACACATAGCTTAACAATGTGTGATCGCATTGCATAGCTTAGCAATGTATGGTCGCATTACAATAGGCACACTTATTTCAGAAACAATTAGCAATTAAGCATTTGTATGTATTTCAAGCGGAAATCGAATATGAAAAATACTCTAAAGTTCAATTTAGCAATTAAGCAATTTTGTATGCATGAGTAGAATTAAGAACTTCACTGTAAACATATAAAAGCTGGCGATGAGCCAAAATAAATTATTCTTGACTACAGACTTAAACCTGGTGGTTGTCTTTATTCAGGAATCAAAGCGTGCATTTTAATGCTCGGACAAATGCGGCTGGAGAGCTAAGATAATACTCAAATCCACACTTCATCTTGGACTAGTCCTACATAGGAGAATTAGGGTAACACTTGACTCAATCCTGATTCAGTAGACTAGGTCCCCTACATGGCGATCCTGCGAAACGAAAACTAGGAATCGAAACTTTTAAGGACGTGCAGACATCCGGCAAATACAAATTAGGTATAGAAACTTCTTGAAAGCTTTTAGTTAGAATTATCATTGTGAATGAGTACTGAAAAGCTCAGAGGGAAGTTCGCTTGACGAAGAATACGTTCGTTATTTACCATCAAAAGAAGTAATAAAACCGATTGATAAAACACTAGCGAATTCAGCAACGATGTCAAATTTTTATCTGGTAACAGCCACTAAAGTCATCCCAACATTCAATAAGGACTTTAAAGAGCTCAACAATTTCTTAGGGCTGATTGAATTCTACCATGATACCCTTGCGGATCAAGCTCAAAAAACGATCCTTATCAAATTCGTACTAGCCACAAAATTGGCGGAACAGGTGAAAAATAAAATCTTGACGGAAGTAACACCTCACCACTTGCAAACGTTGAAAGCAACTCTTAAAGATGCATTCCGATCAAACAAGACCGCCTCTGGGTTGCATGCAGAAATTAATAGAACTCTACAGGTTTCTCGGACAATCCTCACCTTTGCTTCTCGTATACAGAATCTGAAAGCTTCCTTGAATGAAATTCAAATATCTGAGAAGGGAAGCGAACACAGAGAAATAATCGTTAAATTAAACGACCAAATTGGTCTAACGGCCTTCAAAAACGGGCTGGCAGAGCCTCACAAGACAATAGTGGCAGCGGCGAGACCAAAAAAGCTGATAGAAGCAATCCATATTGCAAGTGAAATAACCCCTAGCTCGACTAATAAGAACATGTTCAAACCTAAGAACAATAGCTTGAACAGTAGAAACTACAATGGCAAACATCAAAACAGACGGTTTGGGCAAGGAAAATTCACATATCCCGAGTCTTCAGGACTCGAAGCCACAACACCAAAGACCACAGGATGCCTAGGGGAAGGCAGCACGACAAACTTCATAAAAGCCAGGATAAATGCGAAGATAGTAGCACTGCTGGTTGATTCAGGAGCTGCTATCTCGGTGATAAAAGAGAAAGTTGTTCCAAAGAATGTCGCCACAATAAACTCACTTTGCAAAATAAAAGGCATCGCAAATTGCACAATGACTACAAGTAAAGCAGTTGAAATTGATATCAATTGTCATGATCATAAAATAAAAAAAAACAAATTCTACATTCTGCATCACATAGACAAATTAGAGGCAGAGGGAATACTAGATAGAGACTTCCTAATGAATTACAAATGTAAAATTGACTACGAAACGAATGCTCTAACACTTCAACTGAAGGAAAGCCAAATCACATTACCAATGTACATGCGGTTAGAAGATTCTAAAACAGAGTGGAACCAACATAGAAGAATAAATTATTACAATTATGGAAAACGAAACTGCCATACGGAAAATGACAAGAGGTTTATGACGGTGAGGGATGAACTAGCATTAGACAACGACTCGAATAGTGACAAGAATGCAATATTGCAAATATGCAAAAAATATCAACAAGTGTTTCACTTAGAGCAAGAAAACTTAACTACCAATAACTTCTACAAGCAACACATTGAGCTCGCAGATAGAACACCTGTATATATTAAAAACTACAGAATGCCTCACGTTAAGCAACAGGTGATCGAACGAGAAGTTAACAAACTACTAAATGATGATGTTATCGAGCATTCTACTAGCCCTTATAACTCACCTCTTCTAGTCGTTCCAAAAAAGGGTAACTCTGAAGATAAAAAATGGCGATTAGTGGTGGATTTTAGATCATTAAATAAAAAGATCGTGGATGATAAATTTCCAATATCCCGCTTGGATGACGTTTTGGACAAGCTCAAAGGAGCACAATACTTCAGCACATTAAACATGACAAGTTCATTTCACCAAATTCCATTGGACAATGTTTCAAAAAAGCTAACAGCATTTTCAACAAGCAAAGGACACTACCAATTCAAAAGGTTACCATTCGGATTGAAAATCTCGACAAATAGTTTCCAGAGAATGTTGTCGATTGCGCTCAGCGGACTTACTGACGCGGCATTTCTCTATGTTGTTGTTGTTGTTGTTGTAGCGATAAGGTTGCTCCCCGAAGGCTTTGGGGAGTGTTATCGATGTGATGATCCTTTGCCGGATACAAATCCGGTACGCTCCGGTACCATAGCACCATTAAGGTGCTAGCCCGACCATCTCGGGAACGATTTATGTGGCCACATTAAACCTTCAGGCCATTCCCTCCCTCCCTACCCCCAAGTTCCATGAGGAGCTTGGGGTCGCCAGAGCCTCGTCTGTTAGTAAAACAGGATTCGCCGCGGATAGGTGAGGTTGACAATTGGGTTTGGAGAAGCTATATATTGCACTGGCAACCTGAAAGGTTGCGCTACACAGCCCCTTGAATCTGGTATTTTAGTCGCCTCTTACGACAGGCATACCTACCGCGGGTATATTCTGATCCCCTAACCCGCTGGGGTAGATGACGTAATTATATTTGGGAGGAACCTGCATGAGCAAAAGTGTTAGCCAAATTGAGTAAATATAACCTGAAACTCAATCCTGCAAAATCAAAATTTTTGAAACCAAAAGTCACATATTTGGGCCATCTAATCACAAATAAAGGCGTAACAACTGACCCCAGCAAACAAAGCGTAGTTGAAAACTATCCTAAACCGAGAAACGCCGATGAAGTAAGAAGTTTTGTAGCATTCTGTAATTAGTACAGACGATTTATAAAGAATTTTGCAGAAATAGCACGACCACTGAATCAACTGCTAAAGAAGAACCAACCATTCTGCTGGAAGAGCGAACAAGAGAAAGCCTTTCACACGTTGAAAGACAAACTGCTCTCTCCACCGATTCTTTCGTATCCTGACTTCTCAAAACGGTTTATACTAACTACTGATGCTTCCAACTTTGCCCAAGGAGCGGTACTATCACAAGGTGAAGTTGGGAAAGATAGACCTATTGCATATGCAAGTAGATCCCTAAACAAATATGAATTGAACAAATCAATAATAGAAAAGGAATTATTGGCAATTCATTGGGGTATAAATCATTTTAGGCCTTATCTGTACGACACAAAATTAACCGTATACGCAGACCACAGGCCATTGGTAAGTTTGTTCACACACAATAAGCCTTCATTCAAAATGGAGATAGAAATCAATGCCTGGATATAATCCTATACGAACCGCCAAAATGAATTGAGTCACAAAAACTAATGCACAAAATAATAAGGGACTACCACAACTCAATTCATGGTGGCCACAGCGGCATAAGAAGAATGCTAGCAAAAATTAAGCAAAAATACGTGTGGAAAACATGAGGCAAATGATAATAAAACACGTAAATAACTGCAAAAAATGCGCAAAAGCAAAAGTAACACGATACACAAAAGAAGAATACAATGTCACTGACACACCAACAACGTCTTTTGAGGAAATCGTGATTGACACGACCGGACCGCTTCGACCATCCAAAAATTTCCGTTATATGCTGGCATTACAGTGTGAGTTTACAAAGTTTGTCGTCATTATTCCCCTTGAAACAAAAGACGCAATAACGGTTGCAAAGGCAATTGTCGAACAGTTTATTTTGAAGTATGGGTGTATGCGAAAAATAAAAACTGACAAAGGCACAGAATTCACAAATGAGTTGCTAAAGAATATATGCAAATAATTAAAAACAAATAAAGTGCATTCAACTCCATTTCATCATGAGACGTTAGGTTCAATTGAACGAAACCATAGAGTATTGAATGAGTATTTAATGGCACTGAAAAGCATGGATAATTGGGACGAGCTCATCCCATACTATATGTACTCTTACAATTCGACACCACACACGTCAACGAAGTATTCCCCCTTTGAGTTTGTATTTGGTAAACTATGTGCATTACCGAATGAAATAGTAAGCACCAAAGGAAAAGTGTACAACATAGACAATTACTTGAATGAATTAAAGCTAAAGCTTAGATATGCACATGACAATGCTGCTAAAAACTTGCAAGAAAGAGCTAAAGAAAAAAAAACTAAAGTAAAAAAAAGCAAACTTTACAGTGAATGATTATGTTTACTTGAAAGTAGGCAACAAAAGAAAATTAGAAGTACCATTTGAAGGACCCTATAAAATAATTAGACAAAATGGGACAAATAGCACAATTGTAAAGAACAAAAAGGAAATAACTGTACATAATAATAATCTAGTTAAAGATAGAAGTAAAAAAAAAAAAAACAAAAAAAAATTTCTATTATTTACATAAATAATTTTTCTCTATACATTTACATAAATAATTTACCTAGCATTTTCTATATACTTACCTAAATAATTTACCATATAAACACCCACTAAGATATAAACGAATATAAATTAATTTATATTTTAAGAAACTACAATTAATCTACATTTTTCTTAAGGGGTAGGGTGTAGTGTGCCTGACCACACTAATGCACGCGATACATATTGCTGAGTCAACAGGTTTGATGCCTCGATTGCATTTGACATAGCTTTACACATGAGACACCTGTGTGTGATCGCATTGCATAGCTTAGCAATGTATGATGGCATTACAAGTGGCACACTTATTTCAGAAACAATTAGCAATTAAGCATTTGTATTTCAAGCGGAAATCGAATATGAAAAATACTCCAAAGTTCAATTTAGCAATTAAGCAATTTTGTATGCATGAGTAGAATTAAGAACTTCGCTGTAAATACATATATAAAAGCTGGCGATGAGCCAAAATAAATTGTTCTTGACTACAGACTTAAACCTGGTGGTTGTCTTTATTCAGGAATCAAAGCGTGCATTTTAATGCTCGGTCAAATGCGGCTGGAGAGCTAAGATAATACTCAAATCCACACTTCATCTTGGACTAGGTCCTACATAGGAGAATTAGGGTAACACTTGACTCAATCCTGATTCAGTAGACTAGGTCCCCTACACAACACAAGAAAGCCAAGTATTTTGCTATTATCGTTGATGCTACGCCTGATGCTAGTCACGTTGAACAGACTACGTTCATTTATATATTATGGATTGTAACCAAAAAACTGGTCAGGAAATCGGTGATTTAATTTGCCATACTCTAGGTAAAAATGAAATCCCATTAAAAGATTGTCGTGCACAAGGGTACGATAACAGCGCCAATATGAAATGAGCTTTCAACGGAGCACAACGTCACGTTCTCGACAAAAAATCGAATGCTGATTACTCAGCTTGTGCAACCCACAGTCTCAATTTATGTGGTGTTGATGCTGCAGATGTGTGTGTAGTGTGATGGCTGCAACTACTTTCTTCGGAGTTGTATAAAAATGTTTTACTAGTTTCAGCAGCAGTCCACAACGATTGGACATACTCAAAAAAATGTACCGAGCTCTCTTCACAGTCTTTCAGACACTAGGTGGTCGGCTAGAATTGAAGCCATCAGACCATTCGCAAACCATGTTTCAGGATTAACACAAGCACTAAACGGATTACTTAAGCTAAATTTGACTCCACAAGCATTGAGATGTTACCGGCATTCTCAAGTGCATCAACAAGTTCGAATGTATCTTGCTGTCCTCAACTTCAAAATACTGACTACCATTAATGAAAGAAACGTCGCACTCCAAGCTAGGGACGCCACCTAGATGTTGAGGTCCGACATCTAGATGCCTTATTAGCTGATTTGCAGTTGATCAGGAACCAATGGGAACAATTTTAAACGAATGCAAAACAGTTGCTATTCAATTGAACATCTCGCCAAAGTTTCCGGATATTCGAAAGAGAAAAACCATAAGACGTTTTGAAGATAATGGAAATGAGATAATTACGGATGATCCAGAGTCTGATTTTAAAAACAATACATTATTGGTGATCGTTGATTCGGTAATCACTAGCATTACTGAACGATTTGCAGCTATGAGAAATTTGAACGATAAGTTTTCCTTTTTGTGGCAATTTGCAGACATGGATGAAACTACGGTTCGGGCGAGCGCAGCAAAATTTGTCGAAAAATACAAGTCGGACCTTTCTCAAAGCTTAGAATGCGAAATAATTCACTTGAAACACATTTACGAAGCAAATTTTGATAAAGGTCTGTCACCATTGGAATTACTAAATGCCATCTATGCTCCAAATCTGTATACAATTTTCTCCAACGTTTATGTTGCTTTACGTATCTTTTGCACTATACTTGTCTGTAGCTAGTGCAGAAGGTTCTTTCAGCGTCCTTGCAAGAACAAAAACTTTCATAGCTCGTGTTCATCTCAAGAGCGAGTTTCAGGGCTTGCTTGTGTTGAATCCGTTTTGGCAAGACAGTTAAATTTTGATATTATTATAAAAAAAATTGCACAAAAAAAGCAAGAAAAGCCACTCTTTGATATCCGAATATTGAATAATTAAAATTTATAATCATCATTATATTTATCAGAAATGTACTAAAACTAACTAGAAAAGATTATTTGAAACAATATGTGGCTGTTAAAAGAGAATTTTATTTCTACGTTACAATAAAACAGTATAAATAGTAAATATTCTGTGTTAATTATATTTACAGCTCTTAGTCCAAAAATCATTTAGTTGATGTGGCAAAAATTTTGTTTGATGTAATCCATCAATAACGATTCATGAATGAGACGTCATTAATTCAAATTAATCAAATGTATTAGTGGATTTACCCCATAAAATCTTTTGGCGGCCACCGTGGTGTGATGGCAGCGTGCTCCGCCTGCCACACCGTATACCCTGGGTTCGCACCCCGGGCTAAGCAACATCAAAATTTTAGAAATAAGGTTTTTCAATTAGAAGGAAATTTTTCTAAGCGGCGTCGCCCCTCGTCAGTGTTTGGCAAGTTTTCCGAGTGTATTTCTGCCATGAAAAGCTCTGTGAAAACTCATCTGCCTTGCAGATGCCGTTCGGAGTCGGCATAAAACATGTAGGTCCCGTCCGTCCAATTTGTAGGGAAAATCAAGAGGAGCACGACGCAAATTGGAAGAGAAGCTCGGCCTTAGATCTCTTCTGAGGTTATCGCACCTTACATTAATTTTTATTTTTATTTTTATTAGTGGATTTTTTATAAGGGGCCGTAATTGTTTAGTCCGGGCCCGTATTTTCTCTCTACGGCCCTGCTTATGGCTCATAAGCCAGTTGTCCTACATAAAAAATTTATATAAATCACATGGTAAAGAATAAATGACATAATATTTTTTTAGTAAACACATTTGACCACAAACGCAAATTATTGCACTTTTGTGCAGGGTGTTTAAGACATAAGCGAGAACCCCAGCGAGTTTAATCACACTGGATCACAATTTTTTTTCGGCACCAGAGACGCCATTATGAAATTCCTATGTAAAATCACCCCGATTCCGAAAATCAAGGTTATTTTTAATTCTAGGGTAACGTTTTTGAGATATTTACGAATTACCGTTTTTCCAAAAAAAAAAAAAAAAAAAAAATTGGGTCCACTTAATCATATATATCTCAAGAAAGAATTGAGCAATTTCAGAACGGTTTGAAGCTAATAAAATTTGCTATAAGCTGCGCATACAACACTTTTTGCTAGGCCCTGCAGATTCAGAGATAACGAACAATCATTACAAATTCTTTCAATTTTTTTTGTAAAATATAAAATAATGTGTACTTTGCGAGGAAGGATCTCGAAAACTTCTTTTTTTTTGCAGATTTTTTTTCTCTCTAAGCTCTGTTTTATTACAAAAAAATTAAGCTTTCATTCAACAAAATGGATGGACTAATACAAAAGTTATAAGCATTCAAGTAAATATATCCATTTAATACTTAAGTACCCTACTGGTATTATGCGATATTGTGTTAGTATTCGTATATCAGTTAGTTAGCAGGTAGATTTTCGAAGGGTTATTAGATACAAAAAACTGTTAGTGTCGTTTTCTCAAACCCAGGTACATTTCAAGCAAGACAATATTTTTAAGGCAGGTAGTGTTTTCTATGTAGAACTAGGGAACCCTTTTGTCTAGGTAGGCTTGAATTTTTGCTTGATCTAAGTTTTTTTTTTTAAGTATAAATAATAGTACATGCGCCTTGTTCCTTCATAATATCTGCAAGGCTCGCCGGATACTGTTCACTTTATAATTGCAGTTTATAACCCGTCATTTACTTAAAAATATAATATGAATAAAAGGGCGCGAGAGTTTGAGTGTACAAATGATCCAGATATGTTCTGTTTCATTTGTTTATCGTTATCATCAATTATTGTTAAAAGGATGCAACGTGTGTTTTCAAATCCTTTGAAAGTTACATACTATATGTATTTTGGAATTGAGCCTATAAACAATGAAAAACCGTGGACACCGAATACTGTGTGCACCACATGTCGAGTCGAACAGATTTTTTCGGAAACCGGAATAAAAGGTGCGTTGTAAAAATTAGGAATTTGCTCGCTTTTAATGCATAGCTGACTAATTTCTGAAACTATCTATTTAGGCGACATATGAAATTTATTACACTAATGAAGTGGAGGAACCAACTTGCCATTCAACGGACTGCTATATTTGTACTACAAAAGTACTTGGGGTTGGAAAGTCAAAAAAAGTAACCTATGCGAGCGTATCTAAAGCGTCATTACCAGAACTAATTTCAACGGAAGCTACATTGCCAAAATCAAACTTAACTTTAGTTCCGGCTCCAGTTTCATTCTCAACAGCAGTATCTGATAACGCGGCATCATGTTGTACTGGATTTCAAACGGAAAACGAAACTCTTTGTCACAACCACAACTTAATGATTGGAGAAGGGATTTGGTATTGTCAAAGGAAAAGGCCGAACTACACGCCTCTCGTATGCAACAATTTAAATTTGTTTCATCCGATGTTAAGGTAACATATTATAGAACTCGTTACGAACAATTTTCCAATAACTCTACGAAGGAGGTCAGTGTTTGTTACTGCAAAGACATTTCTGGTCTATTCAAACAGTTTGGTGAACCATATGATTCAACAGAGTGGCGATTGTTTAAGTAATAAATTAAGTTTAAAGGCCGTATTATTGCATATTGGCAACCAAAATCCATATATCCCGATCGCGCATGCAGTAACTACGAAGGAAACGTATGAGATAATGCAAAAATTACTCTAATTAATCAAATACGAAGGACATGATTGGAAAATATGTGCCGATCTTAAAGTCGTTGGAATGCTATGTGGTCTACAAAGTGGATACACAAAATACTGTTGCTTTCTATGCAAATCGGATAGCCGAACTCGTCAAGACCACAACATCATAAAGGATTGGCTAAAATGAATCGAGTTTCAAGTTGCGGTAGATAACATAAAATACTCCCCCCTTATATAGAAGGAAAAAGTAATTTTACCTCCGCTCCACATCAAGATCGGCCTTATCAAAAACTTTGTCAAGGCTTTGGACAAAGAAGCCGAAGCTTCTCATCATTTGAAGACAATCTTTCCAGAGATTTCAGAAGCAAAAATAAAGGAAGGGATTTTTGTGGGATCGCAAATAAGGAAAACGATGACCTATAACCATTTCGAAGAACTATTTTCACCAGTGGAGGTAGCAGCGTGGGATTCCTTTGAAAAGGTCGTTACTTCTTTTTTAGGCAAACACAAATGTCCTAACTACGAGATGATAGTGAACGACTTAATCAAAAACTATGCGGAAATGGGTAAATAAAAAAAACATATTTAAGACGGTTTTCTCAGTTAACCTTAAAACCCATCTGCCCGATAAACAAAAAATTTGTTTGAAAATTTTTAAATTTACATGAGAATATATAGCCCTAAATCTGAATTCATCGTCCAGCTCCGAATAAACAAGAACGAGAAAAATTTAAACAAAAAATTTGCTCTGAATTGAAAGATAAATCCAGCCTAAGAAAATTATATACTAATGTGTTCCTTATGTATTTATCTAATATTCTTTTTTATTTTCTTTCAGGAGTAAATATGTCTTTAAAAATTCATTTTCTACATTCCCATTTAAATTTTTTTCCCGCAAAATCTTGGCGACGAAAGTGAGGAGCATGGCGAAAGGTTTCACCAGCAAATAAAAATTATTAAAGTCGGTATCAAGGATTCTGGGATGTCGCTATGATGGGTGACTACTGTTGGTTTCTCATAAGAGAAACCGATCCTAATCTAAGCGTCAAAACAAGACACATAACTTTATCAATTATAAAATAAGATCATAGAGTTAAGACAGAATCATATGTACATATGCTATTATTTGTAGGGTACTTAAGTTTTACTATATGGATATATTTATTTGAATGCTTATAACTTTTGTATTAGTTCATCGATTTTGTTGAATGAAAGCTTATTTTTTTGTAATAAAACAGAGCTTAGAGAGAGAGAAAAAATCTGCAAAAAAATAAGAAGTTTTCGAGATCTTTCCTCGCAAAGTACAACTATTTTTATATTTTTACAAAAAAAATTTTAAAAATCCGTAATGATTCTTCGTTATATTTGAATCTGCAGGGCCTTGCAAAAAGTGTTGTATGCACAGTTTATAGAAACCGTTTTGGAATTGCTCAATTCGTTCTTGAGATATATATGATTAAGCGGACCCAATTTTTTTTTCTTGAAAATAACGGTTATTCGTAAGTATCTCAAAAACGTTGCCATAGAATTAAAAATAACCTTGATTTTCGGAACCAGGGGGTGATTATGAGGAATTTCATAATGGCCAAAATGCACCAGAGACGCCATTATGAAATTCCTATGTAAAATCACCCCTCATTCCGAAAATCAAGGTTATTTTTAATTCTATGATAACGTTTTTGAGATATTTACGAATAACGGTTTTTTTTTTTTAATAAATAAATTGGGTCCACTTTATCATATATATATCAAGAACGAATTGAGCAATTCCAAAACGGTTTGAAGGTAATAAAATTTGCTATAAACTGCGCATACAACACTTTTTGCTAGGCCCTACAGATTCAGAGATAACAAACATTCGAATTTTTTCAATTTTTTTTTTGTAAAAATATAAAAAAAATTGTACTTTGCGAGGAAGGATCTCGAAAACTTCTTTTTTTTTGCAGATTTTTTTTTTTTGTCAATACAGAACACATTTTTTTACATTTTTCTCGTTTTTGTTTGTTCGGAA